>NC_057805.1:399327188-399671857 GCF_018294505.1 Triticum aestivum
CCACCACGTCGCCGGCCCACCCGCCCCACTGCCCCGACCGTCCCATTGCTCCGGTGAGTTTTTTTTTTCTTTTTTCTGTTTTTTCATTTTTTTGCTGTTTAATTGTTAGTGATAGATTTAGTGCTAGATATGTGTTATATAGTGTTAGTGTTAGAAGAAAAGAAGAAAAGAAGTAGAAGAAAAAAGAATATGTAGAAGAAAAGAAGAAGAAGAAGAAGAAAAGAAGTAGAAGAAGTAGAAGAAGAAGAAAAGAAGAAAAGAAAAACATCATATATAATTGTGTTGATCGGGTAGATTTAAATGTGCAGTTGTTTCATCGCTGCGAGGTTTGGTGTTCGACGACCTCGCCGTGCGTTTGACGAGCTCTGCCCCTTCGTTCGTGGGTGAGCACAAATGACATGTCATCCTCCCCATTAATTATTTGCTCTGTTCCGGTGTTCGTGCTGATGAAACTTGATAGCTAGTTATATATGTGTCTTGAATCATCAGTATGCGTAACCAATATGTGTCTCCCGTTCGAAAGCGTTATAGTTATAAATATGCATGCATTTGCATATTTATAACCTTGATTCTTTCGAATTGCCCAACGCTATCCATGGACAGCCCGAGTATGTGTAGATTGGGTTCATTTTCCCATATGCTTTGCTCCGGATCCGACGCATAAATTTCGTCAGTGCCTCCCCTGTTGTTCTCCGGGTACACATCCTCTCTGTTTATTGCAGAGACGTGTATCAGGAGAACAGCGGGGAGGTGTTGCCAAAATTTTGCGTCGGATCCGGAGCATAGCATGGGAAAATGAACCCAATCTACACATACTCGGGTGGGATTAGGACCTATCATTACCTATTAGAGTGTACGTTGCATGGACGTAATAAAATTGACAAAGTAGATCAACTGATGAATATATACATGGTGAATTATATATATGTTTGTTGTGTGTCCAGTAGCTCTGAAAGTCAAGATGAGTGATCGTGCGTGGATGTATACCGGTCACACTGGTCAGAACAAATGGAGCGATGAATGGTTCACAATAACCAAGGGGTTTGTGCAAGCCGCATTTGCAAATGGCCAGAGGAAAACCTGGTGCCCCTGTTTCCGGTGCGGCAATTGGGAAAAGAGGAGAGAGGATGAAATGGGCAAACACCTGCAGAAGAGTGGTTTTACGCCCAATTGTACAGTGTGGACATATCATGGTGAGTCTGCCCAACGTGACAGAGCTGAGGTGGATCGTCGTTGCACCGACGAGCATGGTATCGGGATGGAAAACATGGTGCAAGACTATGATGATGCTCGGGATTCGGACGAGGAGATGGAGGAATCTGCAAAGGCCTTCAATGAAATGTTGGAGTCTTCAAAACGTCCGCTCCACGAGCACACTGAGCTTTGTCAGTTGGATGCCATCTCACAAGTAATGGCTCTAAAGGCTCAGTTCAACTTGGGCAGAGAATGCTGCGACGCAATAATGACAGTATTTGGACGCTTTCTACCCAAAGGCCATGTAATAACTGCAAACCTGTACCAGTCGGACAAAATCCTCCGTGCACTGAAGATGCCCTATGAGAAGATACATGCCTGTGAGAAAGGATGTGCCTTATTTAGGCTTGCCTATGCGGACTTGAACTATTGTCCCATTTGCAAGTCTTCCAGGTATGTTGTGGTAGACAACGGGATGGGTGAGAAGACACAAACCAAAATCCCCGTTAGTGTTCTTCGGTATATGCCAATCGTACCAAGACTTGAACGTCTTTTCATGGTCGAAGAGACGGCCAGACAGATGACATGGCACAAAACAGGCAAAAGAACCGAACTAGATGCAGATGGGAATCTGATGATGGTACACACATCGGATGGTGTTGCGTGGAAAAAGTTTGATGAATTACATGCTGACAAAGCGGCAGATCCGAGGCATCCTCGAGTCGGCACCAGCACGGATGGTTTCAGTGTGTTTGGTATGACGGCAGCCCAATACAGTTGTTGACCCGTATTTGTCTTTCCACTCAATCTCCCCCCCCCCCCGGACAGATTATGCAAAGAAAGAACATTTTCCTAACGTTGATAATTCCAGGGCCCAACTATCCGGGGGGAAATATGAATGTGTACATGCAGCCGCTTAAGGACGAATTGCAAGAAGCCTGGGATAATGGGTTCAAGACATACGACGCCTATAGCAAACGGAACTTCATAATGCGTGTCTGGTACATGTACTCGGCGCATGACTTGCCGGCGTATGCGCTATTCGTTGGCTGGTGTGTGCATGGAAGGTTCCTGTGCCCCACATGCAAGGGAGCTCTTGAGTTTCGTTGGCTTCAGGCCGGTCGCAAGTTTTCTTGCTTCGACATGCATAGACAGTTCCTGGATCCTCGCCATAAGTTTAGGAAAGACAAGAAGAACTTCATCAGAGGTAGAGTTGTCAAAAACTCTACACCACCTACGTTGACAGGCCAACAGACCCTGGATCAGTTAAACGCTCCCGAGCCAGATCCAGAGCGTCCAGGGTACTTCAAGGGGTATAATTCTAAGCACGCCTGGACTCACAAGACATGCTTATGGGATCTGCCTTACTTCAAAGACCTCCTTTGCCCACACAACATCGACGTGATGCACACTGAGAAGAATATCGTCGAGGCACTTTTTGGTACATTGTTCGGCATAGATGGGAAGTCAAAGGATAATACTAAGGCTAGAGTCGATCTGGAGGCGCTATGTGATAGGCCGTTACAAAATATGAAAGAACTGAAAGGAAAGCAGAACTGGATGAAGCCAAAGGCATGGTTCAATCTTGGAAGGCCAGCTATGAGGGAAATTATCTTGTGGGTGAAAATGCAGTTGATGTTCCCCGATGGGTATGCAGCGAATCTAAAGAGGGGAGCGAGTCTTGATAAATTTATTGCCGTCGGCTTTCTTTGCCGTCCGCCGCTGATGGCAAAGGCCCCTTTGCCGTCCGCTTCAGAAAGAAGACGGCAAAGAAGCTCTTTACCGTAGCCTACTTTGCCGGAGCCTTTTGCCGTCCGCGGCAGACGGCAAAGGCCTTTGCCGTCCGCCATCCTTGCCTTTGCCGTCTGCCGTGACAGACGGCAAAGTAGCTGATTCCTGTAGTGAGAGTGCGTATAATCCATGGACTCAACATCAGTCATAAAGAACTCACATACTTATCGCAAAAATCTACAAGTCATCAAAACCAAGCACTACGCGCATGCTCCTAGGGGAAGGGTTGGTAGGAGTTAACCATCGTGCGATCCCGACCTCCACACATAAGGAAAGCAATGAAAGAACACCTCATGCTTCAAATTTGTCACACAACGTTTACCATACGTGCATGCTACGGGTCTTGCAAACCTCAACACAAGTATTTCTCAATTCCACAGTTACTCAACTAGCATGACTCTAACATTACCACCTTTATATCTCAAAACAACTATCAAGTACTTATCATAGTATTTTAATGCACTCTACATGAAAGTTTTTATTATACCCATCTTGGATGCCTATCATATTAGGACTAATTTTATAGCCAAAGCAAATTACCATGCTGTTCTAAAAGACTCTCAAAATAATATAAGTGAAGCATGAGAGATCAATAATTTCTATAAAATAAAACCACCACCGTGCTCTAAAAAGGTATAAGTGAAGCACTAGAGCAAAATTATCTAGCTCAAAAGATATAAGTGAAGCACATAGAGTATTCTAATAAATTCCGATTCATGTGTGTCTCTCCCAAAAGGTGTGTACATCAAGGATGATTGTGGTAAACTAAAAACCAAAGACTCAAATCATACAAGACGCTCCAAGCAAAACACATATCATGTGGTGAATAAAAATATAGCCTCAAGTAAAGTCACTGATAGACGAAGACGAAAGAGGGGATGCCTTCCGGGGCATCCCCAAGCTTAGGCTTTTGGTTGTCCTTTAATTTTACCTTGGGGTGCCTTGGGCATACCCAAGCTTAGACTCTTGCCACTCCTTATTCCAAAATCAATCAAATCTTTACCCAAAAACTTGAAAACTTCACAACACAAAACTCAAACAGAAAATCTCATGAGCTCCGTTAGTATAAGAAAACAAACCACCACTTTAAGGTACTGTAATGAACTCATTATTTATCTATATTGGTGTTAAACCTACTTTATTCCAACTTCTCCATGGTTCATACCCCCCGATACTAGCCATAGATTCATCAAAATAAGCAAACAACACACGAAAAATAGAATCTGTCAAAAACAGAAAAATCTGTAGTAATCTGTATCAAACGTATACTTCTGGAACTCCAAAAATTCTGAAATAAATTGGTAGACGTGAGGAATTTATCTATTAATCATCTGCGAAAAAATCAACCTAAAAGCACTCTCCAGTAAAAAAATGGCAGCTAATCTCGTGAGCGCTAAAGTTTCTGTTTTTTACAGCAATATCGCAAAGACTTCACCCAAGTCTTCCCAAAGGTTCTACTTGGCACAAACACTAATTAAAACATAAAACCACATCTAAGATGAATTATTTATTACTAAACAGGAACAGAAAGCAAGGAACAAAAATAAAATTGGGTTGCCTCCCAACAAGTGCTATCGTTTAACGCCCCTAGCTAGGCATAAAAACAAGAATAGATCTAGGTATTGTCATCTTTGGTGTGCAATTTTTCAATTGAACACTTATAACCCTTAGGAGTTTCCTTCCTTTTATTAATGATCAAACTCCTAGGCAATAAATCAAAAAAATCATTTGTAGCAAAAGGTTCCTTAATGATAGCGAAAAAGTTGGGGTGAACACTTATTGATTTGAGATCTGCATTTTCCTTAGTAGAAGATTCACCCTTATTTTTAGGAACATACATAAATTTAGCAACTCTGGTAGTAGGAGGATTTGAAATATTTCTCACGGCAGAAAAGGCAGACCCTAAGTTGGTAATAATATCCTCAAGTTTATCGATTCTAGTGGAATCTTGATCTATATTTTCATTAACTATGGGTTCTTTTTCTCTAAAAAAATTCAGAGTAACTCCTACCTTAAATCCATATTGAGTAATTTGGTTGTGGGTCTTTTTATCCAAATTCTCAATCAACTCTACAGTGGCAATTTTATTTTCAATAATTTCAAGACTTTGCATCACATGTTCCAAAGTTAAAATAGTTCCATTAACCAAAAGAGGTGGTGGGCCAAACAAATCTATCATGGCATTGTAAGGATCAAAAGTATGGCTACCCAAGAAATTCCCTCCGGTAATGGTGTCAAGAATATATCTGTTCCAAGGCGTGATGCCTACATAAAAATTGCGAAGAAGAACCAAAGTAGATTGCTTCCTAGTGGATCTACTCTGAGCATTGCAAATTCTAGACGAAGCATTAGATTTTCTCCCTCCCTTTGTTTAAAATTAAGAACTTCATGATCGGGAGAACTAACAATGATAGAAGGACTGGCCATAACGTCAAAACAAATGATCTAACACACGGGCACACACGAGGCAAGCGAAAAGAGGCGGACGAAAAAGGGCGAATAAAACAGCAAAGGTGAAGTGGGGGAGAGGAAAACGAGAGGCAAATGGCAAATAATGTAATGCGAGGGATAAGAGTTTGTGATGGGTACTTGGTATGTCTTGACTTGTGCATAGATCTCCCCGGCAACGGCGCCAGAAATCCTTCTTGCTATGTCTTGATCATGCGTTGGTTTTCCCTTGAAGAGGAAAGGGTGATGCAGCAAAGTAGCGTAAGTATTTCCCTCAGTTTTTGAGAACCAAGGTATCAATCCAATAGGAGACTACACGCAAATCGCCTAGTACCTGCACAAACAATTAAGAACCTTGCAACCAACGCGATAAAGGGGTTGTCAATCCCTTCACGGCCACTTGCAAAAGTGAGATTTGATAAAGATAATAAGACAAATATTTTTGGTATTTTTTTGTATAGATTGAAAAGTAAAGATTGCAAAATAAACGGCGACAGAAATAGCTAGTTGACGGGAAACTAATATGATGTAAAATAGACCCGGGGGCGCCCTGGAGGGTTGTGCTCACCCAGGCCCACCTCCGGTGCCCATCTTCTGGTATATAAGTCATTTTGACCGAGAAAAAATAAGGAGAGGACTTTCGGGACGGAGCGCCACCGTCTCGAGGCGGAACTTGGGCAGGAGCACTTTTGCCCTTCGGCGGAGCGATTCCGCCGGGAGAACTTCCCTCCCGGAGGGGGAAATCATCGTCCAAATCATCACCAACAACTCTCCCAGCTTGGGGAGGGAAATCTCCATCAACATATTCAACAACACCATCTCATCTCAAACCCTAGTTCATCTCTTGTGTTCAATCTTGTTACCGGAACTATAGATTGGTGCTTGTGGGTGACTAGTAGTGTTGATTACATCTTGTAGTTGATTACTATATGGTTTATTTGGTGAAAGATTATATGTTCAGATCCATTATGCTATTTAATACTCCTCTGATCATGAGCATGTTTATCATTTGTGAGTAGTTACTTTTGTTCTTGAGGTCACGGGAGAAATCATGTTGCAAGTAATCATGTGAATTTGATATTTTGATAGTATGTATGTTGTTATTCCCTTAGTGGTGTCATGTGAACGTCGACTACATGACACTTCACCATATTTGGGCCTAAGGGAATGCATTGTGGAGTAGCAATTAGATGATGGGTTGCGAGGGTGACAGAAGCTTAAACCCCAGTTTATGTGCTATTCCGTAAGGGGCCGATTGGATCCAAAAGTTTAATGCTATGGTTAGAATTTATTCTTAATAATTTTCTCTAGTTGAGGATGCTTGCGGGAGGGTTAATCATAAGTATGAGGTTTGTTCAAGTAAGAACAACACCTAAGCACCGGTCCTCCCACATATCAAATTATCAAAGTAGCGAACATGAATAAAACCAACATGATGAAAGTGAGTAGATGAAATTCCCGTGTACCCTCAAGAACACTTTGCTTATCATAAGAAACCGTTTTGGCATGTCCTTTGCCTCAAAAGGATTGGGATACCTTGCTGCACTTTTGTTACTACTATCGTTACTTGCTCGCTACAAATTATCTTGCTATCAAACTACCCGTTACTTACAATTTTAGCACTTGCAGACATTAACTTACTAAAAACTACTTGTCATTTCCTTCTGCTCCTCGTTGGGTTCAACACTCTTACTTATCGAAAAGAGCTACAATTGATCCCCTATACTTGTGGGTCATCACCGTGCATTATTTTGCTCTATTCATTGCTAAGTGCTTGCTTGCTAGAGAGAAGGTGGGTGCACTCAGTGCTCCAAACCTTGCTGTTTTACGCCGTGCACTCCAAGGCGACACCACTTATAGCTTGGGAGCTATTGTGGCACGTCGCCTCCACATTAATAAATCCAAGGGCAAAATACATGGTGGTATTTACGCTACTCGCTTGGCTAATCGCTTTAACATTCAGATACGCTAGCATGATTATCCATTGCCCAAGGTTCACCTAGACTGCGCGGCCATGTAACACCACCAGTTTATTGCAGTCGATTACCCTAACATTCCTATTCCTTATAACCTAGTTTCAGTGTGAAAACTCATGATATTATTCCATTGTCTGCACCTGCTTTGTTTGATCCTATTGCCAGGGGTGGATACAGGATTATGCCTGCGGACATCGTCGCCTACCGAAACAACCTAGCTGCAGCACAGGCTGAGCCTCAGCAGTGGGATCCACAGGCACCCGCTCCACAACATTTCGACGTAGGACCCCATGGTTTCTTCGACTACTGATTACCAAGTTAGGCCAAAAGCCTAATCTTGGGGAGTACGTATTTCTCACCGACATTATGTTCATGTTCACACATTTCATTTGTCGATGTCCACACTTTTCCATTGTATTATCCATGCTAAATTTATTTTCTCGCTTTCTTCTTGTGTGTTTGAAAAACTTTGAGAAAATCCAAAAATATATTTCCTGCTTCTTTTTTATTTTTCTTTCTAGAGTAGTTAGCTGTAGCACTAAAAACAAAACCCAAAAAGATTTCCTTGTTCTTCTTTCACTTGTTGGGAGCTTTCCTGTGTAAATAGTTTTTCTTTTTTTGCTTTTCCCTTTTATTCACTTGTTCAAGAAAAACCAAAAACTCCAAAAATATTTCAATGTGTTTCTCTGAATTTCTTTTCTTTTTATTGAGTCATACCGACGAGAAGACCATGATGAAAATGTTGAGTGGTTCTCATATGCATTATTGTTGATCTAATAAAGAGCCCATATTACCTTGTTTTCTCCTGTTGAATAAAATGTTTGCAGATTCCAGCTTAGTCCATGGCACTCTTGCACTATTATCATTTTCATATCGTTCGGTCGTGCAAGTGAAAGACAATAATGACGATATTTGATGAACTGGCCGTGGCAGAGAGAAACGGGTATGAACTCGACTTGTTCTGTTTTTGTAAATATGTTTAACCTAGTATCCATGATTCAGCCCATTATGATTAAACATATTTGCAATGACAATTAGAGATTATAGTTTCTCATGCCATGCATAAGTAGCTAGGAGTGGATATTGATTTATCTTGGATATCAACATTGCGTTAAAATGATTGTGATGTAGTATGATGATATGGTATCTTCCTCTGAATGTTCGAGTGGCTTGACTTGGCACATGTTCATGCATGTAGTTGAATCAAAACCAACATAGCCTCTACGATATTTATGTTCATGGTGTTCATATCCTACTCATACTAGTGTCCAATGTCACTTATGCATGATGCATGTTCATGACCGTTGTTGCTCTCTAGCTGACCGCTTCTCAACCTATTTGCTAGCCTTCGCCTGTACTAAGTGGGAATTCTGCTTGTGCATCAAAAACCTTGAACCCAAGTTATTCCAGATGAGTCCATCATATCTACCTATATGTGGTATTACCCTGCCGTCCTAAGTAAATTTGCATGTGCCATCTCTAAAAACTTCAAATAAATATCCTTTTTGTGTGCCTGGATTGTTCATGGAACGACAGGAGGTAGTCGGTATCTTCCATGCTAAGAGGGTTATTCTCAGGTCGAGTGTTTATTCACTCGCCATTGCACGAAAAAGCGGCGGTAATAGGGATTCCCAGTCCCAAACTGCAAATAGAAAAAGCTTACAAATAATCAAACAAAAACTCCTACGGAGTCATAACCTTTACTTTATCGCTTGGGAACCACTACTAATGTATTTAGCATGGAAGATATTGATAACTGATGGTTGCGAAGTAAACAAGAAGGGTGCATTTCTCAAAATATCATTTACCTCTATTTTAAAAACTTGAGCTCTAGCACCTCTACAAATCACTGCTTTCCTCTGCGAAGGGACTATCTATTTACTTTTATGTTGTGCCATGACCTTCTAAAATAAGCGCCAGAACCTAAGAGCACTGCTGTCATGCTTATGCATTGTGTGTATCTAATGTTGGGTGCATCATGACTGGATCTTTTCTACCATGAATTACAATGTCCAGTCAATGCTTGAACTTTGGAGGTGCTCTGCATTTATGTTTTGCGGTCTTAGAAAGGGCTAGCGAGATACCACTGTTTTGATATGAGTTAATATAATTTTTAAGAGTTATTGTCGACATGGCTAGTTATAATATTGGCTGAAAACCTGGGTGTTGTTTCAGCTTATTTATGCAAACAACAGCAAAAGAGTTCGTAAAAGTTTTTCTTTTTCACTTTCAGTTTATCAACTGAATTGCTTGAGGACAAGAAAATGTTTAACCTTGGAGGAGTTGATACATCTCCATCGTATCTACTTTTCCTAAAACTTTTCCTCTTGTTTTGGACTCTAATTTGCATGATTAGAATGAAACTAACCCAGACTGACGCTATTTTCAGCAGAACTACCATGGTGTTGTTTTTTGTGCAGAAATAAAAGTTCTCGGAATTGAACGAAACTTTGCGAGGATTTTGTATACAATAAAGAGAATTCTAGAGCTAAGAACCATCGGAGGGGGCACCTGGGTGGGCACGACCCACCAGGGCGCGCCCCCCTCTAGGCGTGCCCAGGTGGGTTGTCCCCACCTGGTGGCCCCGCAGACCCTGAAACCGTCGCTATAAAATCCTATTTTTCTAGAAAAAATTCAGAGAGAAAGAATTATCGTGTTCCACAAGACGGAGCCGCCACCGTCTCCTGTTCTTCATAGGGAGGCCAGATCTGGAGTCCGTTTGGGGCTCCGGAGAGGGGGGGTCTTTGATCTTCGTCATCACCAACCCTTCTCCATCGCCAATTCCATGATGCTCCCCACCGAGAGTGAGTAATTCCTTCGTAGGCTCGCTAGTCGGTGAGGAGTTGGATGAGATTCATCATGTAATCTAGTTAGTTTTGTTAGGGCTTGATCTCTAGTATCCACTATTTTCTGAGATTGATGTTGCTATAACTTTGCCATGCTTAATGCTTGTCACTTTGGGCCCGGGCGGTGATGACCATAGTTTGAGGAGTTCATGTATTCACCATGTGTTAATGCTTTGTTCCGGTTCTGTATTAAAAGGAGACCCTAATATCCCTTAGTTACCAATAGGACCCCGTTGCCACGGGAGGGTAGGACAAAAGATGGCATGCAAGTTCTTTCCATAAGCACGTATGACTATTTACGGAATACATTCCTACATTATATTTATGAACTGGAGCTAGTGTTGTATCGCCCTAGGTTATGACTGTCACATGATGAATATCATCCAACAAATTGCCCATCCAATGCCTACGATTTTTCTACATATTGATCTTGCTAAGTTACTACTGCTATCATTACTGTTGCACTTGCTACAAAATCACTGCTATCACTGTTATCATTACTATTGTTGCTGCTATTATTATCCAAACTATCATACTACTTTGCTACCAATCACTTTGCTGCAGATAATTAATCTCCAGGTGTGGTTGAATTGACAACTCAGCTGCTAATACTTACAAATATTATTTGGCTCCCTTTGTGTCGAATCTATAAATTTGGGTTGAATACTCTACCCTCGAAAACTGTTGCGATCCCCTATACTTGTGGGTTGTCAGGCATCCAGATAGGATCTCCTCAGAACAATGACTTGCGGCAGTGATAAAATTCTTCTTGAAGTAGGATGAATAGTTTCGATATTTATAGGGATGTATGGCGGTAGAATCAGGACAAGGTGGTAAGTGTGGGCCCAACACGGGCAAGGGGAGCGATCACCTCCCTGGGCATGCCACCTAGCCATGTGGGCCCCGTGCTGCTCGTCTTGATCTCTCCCGAAGCTTCTCGTGTTTCTTGTTTCCCCAAAAAAAGCGTGTTAAATCGGCAATGTATTTTGACCTCCATAAATATTTATTTCCTACGAAACCAACAAGAACTAACACTCGGCACTAACTTAATAGGTTAGTCCAGAAAAATAGTGTAATTTGCTATAAAAAATACATCAAAATAATAATATAATAGCATGAAACAATAAAAAATTATAGATTCGTTTGAGACGTATCAATTGTCATGCCCATGATCAGGAAAACGAAACAATCAGGCAACACTTAAGCTAGTCTTAGAGGCGAGACTAAGAATCTATTTTACCAATTATTATTTCACACATGTATAAGGGTTTTTCTCTGTGCCTGTTGGATATACAAACTCGAGAACCATTACAACTATAGGACATAAGATAAATATAATTACGAAATTGGAGATAAATAAACTTTTACTATTGTCTCAAGGGCATATCTTCATTAGACTCTCAATTGCACTAGAGTCAATAATCTAGTCATTGTTAATGCTCTTTACACCTATGACACACATGCGTGCTATCTCGTCGAGGCCCTCTTTGGAGTGATATGCGTGGGGTATCTTATGTATGTTGCTCGGCGATTGTGAAGGGTTTCATCTTCTCTGCCTCCCACCGGTGCCGGTCTGTCCTGTCTCCAGTGGGCTTGGGGCCATGGAGACGGAGTGGATCTCGTCCCTTGCTGGTGGGAGACCTCCGTTTTTAGATCTTTTTTCGAGCTTTGTTAGGGTTTGTGTCCTGTTCAGGAAGGCGAGAAGGCGGCGGCTCCCTAAAGATGGAATAAAGGTCTCCCCGCCTAGCCCCCGTTCCGGTGACGCGTCTAACATCATTGGTGGGCGTGTGGAGGTGTGTCTCTGGCAGATCTGTCTTTGGTGGATTTGCTCTGATCTGTTCATCGTTCGTCTTCGTTCGTGTGTTTTCAGGTTGGATCCATTTGATCTACACTCTTCATCTGCGGCGGTTGCTGTTCTGGTGCATTGGTTCTATGGGGCCTTAGCACGATGACTTCTTGACTGTCTACTACAACAATGTTTGCCCGGCTCCGGCGGGGGAGGGGCGATGACAGCGACGCGCCTTCAGTTCGCTTCAGTGCTTGTAGTCGTCGCTAGGTGGTCTACGAATCTAGATGTAATTTTTATTATTTCTAGTGTTTGTTGTACTACCATGATTGAAGATAAATAGATTTGAAGTTTTTCAAAAAAACCAGACAATATGGTTTTCGCACGTTTTTTCCTAAACCGCCAACTCTTTTCTCCTTAATTGCTCAACGAATCATGCCCTTTCAAAAGAAAGAAAAAACAGTACTCGATGTTTGTGGGAAAAAAACTAAAGTGACGGTACACAAGTCACCTCGACGGACAGCATAGCTCGGTGCGGCAAAATTTCATGTTTTGACCCTTTTCCCAATGAAATTCAGGATCTGACCCCGGTTTGAAAAAAAATCGGGATTTGACCCTTTTGCTACCGCCAGGGGCTCTGGCGGTAGGGTTAGACAACCTACCGCCAGGTCCCCTGGCGGTAGGTGAAGGAAATATGCCCTAGAGGCAATAATAAAGTATTATATATTTCCTTATATCATGATAAATGTTTATTATTCATGCTAGAATTGTATTAACCGGAAACATAATACATGTGTGAATACATAGACAAACAGAGTGTCACTAGTATGCCTCTACCTGACTAGCTCGTTAATCAAAGATGGTTATGTTTCCTAGCCATAGACATGAGTTGTCATTTGATTAACGGGATCACCTCATTAGGAGAATGACGTGATTGACATGACCCATTACGTTAGCTTAGCACCCGATCGTTTAGTATGTTGCTATTGCTTTCTTCATGACTTATACATGTTCTTATGACTATGAGATTATGCAACTCCCGTTTACCGGAGGAACACTGTGTGTGCTACCAAACGTCACAACGTAACTGGGTGATTATAAAGGTGCTCTACAGGTGTCTCCAAAGGTACTTGTTGGGTTGGCGTATTTCGAGATTAGGATTTGTCACTCCGATTGTCGGAGAGGTATCTCTGGGCCCACTCGGTAATGCACATCACTATAAGCCTTGCAAGCATTGTGACTAATGAGTTAGTTGCGGGATGATGTATTACGGAATGAGTAAAGAGACTTGCCGGTAATGAGATTGAACTAGGTATCGAGATACCGACGATCGAATCTCGGGCAAGTAACATACCGATGACAAAGGGAACAACGTATGTTGTTATGCGGTTTGACCGATAAAGATCTTCGTAGAATATGTGGGAGCCAATATGGGCATCCAGGTCCCGCTATTGGTTATTGACCGGAGAGGTGTCTCGGTCATGTCTACATAGTTCTCGAACCCAAAGGGTCCGCACGCTTAAAGTTACGATGACAGTTATATTATGAGTTTATATGTTTTGATGTACCGAAGGTTGTTCGGAGTCCCGGATGTGATCACGGACATGACGAGGAGTCTCGAAATGGTCGAGACATAAAGATTGATATATTGGACGACTATATTCGGACACCGGAAGTGTTCCGGAGAAGTTTCGGATTAAACCGGAGTGCCGGAGGGTTACCGGAACCCCCCGGGGAAGTATTGGGCCTTAGTGGGCCTTGAGGGGAGAGAGAGGGCAGCAGCCAGGAGGTGGTGCGCCCCCTCCCAGGAGGAGTCCTAGTTGGACTAGGAGAGGGGGGCGCAGCCCCCTTTCCCTCTCCCTCTCCCTCTCTTTCCTTCCCCCCTTCTTTTCCTAGTAGGAATAGGAAAAGGGGAGTCCTACTCCTACTAGGAGGAGGACTCCCCCCTTCTCTTTGGCGCGCCAAGGGCAGCCGGCCTCCCCCTTGCTCCTTTATATACGGGGGCAGGGGGGCACCTCTAGACACACTGGATATACGATATTTTAGCCGTGTGCGGTGCCCCCCTCCACCATATTACACCTCGATAATACCGTCGCGGAGCTTAGGCGAAGCCCTGCGTCGGTGGAACATCATCATCGTCACCACGCCGTCGTGCTGACGAAACTCTCCCTCAACACTCGGCTGGATCGGAGTTCGAGGGACGTCATCGAGCTGAACGTGTGTAGAACTTGGAGGTGTCGTACGTTCGGTACTTGATCGGTCGGATCGCGAAGACGTACGACTACATCAACCGCGTTGTGATAACGCTTCCACTGTCGGTCTACGAGGGTACGTGGACAACACTCTCCCCTCTCGTTGCTATGCATCACCATGATCTTGCGTGTGCGTAGGATTTTTTTGAAATTACTACGTTACCCAACAGTGGCATCCGAGCCTGGTTTTATGCGTTGATGCTATGCACGAGTAGAACACAAGTGAGTTGTGGGCGATATAAGTCATACTGCTTACCAGCATGTCATACTTTGGTTCAGCGGTATTGTGAGATGAAGCGGCCAGGACCGACATTACGCGTATGCTTACGCGAGACTGGTTTCACCGTTCGGAGCACTCGTTGCTTAAAGGTGACTGGCGGGTGTCTGTCTCTCTCACTTTAGTTGAACCGAGTGTGGCTACACCCGGTCCTTGCGAAGGTTAAAACAGCACCAACTTGACAAACTATCGTTGTGGTTTTGATGCGTAGGTAAGAACGGTTCTTGCTAAGCCCGTAGCAGCCACGTAAAACATGCAACAACAAAGTAGAGGACGTCTAACTTGTTTTTGCAGGGCATGTTGTGATGTGATATGGTCAAGACATGAAGTGATATAATTTGTTGTATGAGATGATCATGTTTTGTAACCGAGTTATCGGCAACTGGCAGGAGCCATATGGTTGTCGCTTTATTGTATGAGATGCATCATCATGTAATAGTTTTACTTTATCACTAAGCAGTAGCGATAGTCGTAAAAGCAATTAGTTGGCGAGACGACAACGATACTACGATGGAGATCAAGGTGTCGCGCCGGTGACGATGGTGATCATGACGGTGCTTCGTAGATGGAGATCACAAGCACGGTGCTTCGGAGATGGAGATCACAAGCACAAGATGATGATGGCCATATCATATCACTTATATTGATTGCATGTGATGTTAATCCTTTATGCATCTTATCTTGCTTTGATTGACGGTAGCATTATAAGATGATCTCTCACTAAAATTTCAAGATAAAAGTGTTCTCCCTGAGTATGCACCGTTGCGAAAGTTCTTCGTGCCGAGACACCACGTGTTAATCGGGTGTGATAGGCTCTACGTTCAAATACAACGGGTGCAAAACAGTTGCACACGCGGAATACTCAGGTTAAACTTGACGAGCCTAGCATATACAGATATGGCCTCGGAACACAGGGACCGAAAGGTCGAGCGTGAATCATATAGTAGATATGATCAACATAGTGATGTTCACCATTGAAACTACTCCATCTCACGTGTTAATCGGACATGGTTTAGTTGCTTTGGATCACGTAATCACTTAGATGATTAGAGGGATGTCTATCTAAGTGGGAGTTCTTAAGTAATATGATTAATTGAACTTAAATTTATCATGAACTTAGTACCTGATAGTATCTTGCTTGTCTATGTTAATTGTAGATAATGGCCCGTGCTGTTGTTCCGTTGAATTTTAATGTGTTCCTTGAGAAAGCTAAGTTGAAAGATGATGGTAGCAATTACACGGACTGGGTCCGTAACTTGAGGATTATCCTCATTGCTGCACAGAAGAATTACGTCCTAGAAGCACCGCTAGGTGCCAGGCCTCCTGCAAGAGCGACGCCAGAAGTTATGAACGTCTGGCAGAGCAAAGCTGATGACTACTCAATAGTTCAGTGTGCCATGCTTTACGGCTTAGAACCGGGTCTTCAACGACGTTTTGAACGTCATGGAGCATATGAGATGTTCCAGGAGTTGAAGTTAATATTTCAAGCAAATGCCCGGATTGAGAGATATGAAGTCTCCAATAAGTTCTATAGCTGCAAGATGGAAGAGAATAGTTCTGTCAGTGAGCATATACTCAGAATGTCTGGGTATAATAATCACTTGATTCAACTGGGAGTTCAACTTCCGGATGATTGCGTCATTGACAGAATTCTTCAATCACTGCCACCAAGCTACAAGAGCTTTGTGATGAACTATAACATGCAAGGGATGGATAAGACAATTCCCGAGCTCTTCGCAATGCTAAAGGCAGCGGAGGTAGAAATCAAAAAGGAGCATCAAGTGTTGATGGTCAGTAAAACCACGAGTTTCAAGAAAAAGGCCAAAGGGAAGAAGAAAGGGAACTTCAAGAAGAACAGCAAGCAAGTTGCTGTTCAGGAGAAGAAATCCAAGTCTGGACCTAAGCCTGAAACTGAGTGCTTCTACTGTAAGCAGACTGGTCACTAGAACCGGAACTGCCCCAAGTATTTGGCGGATAAGAAGGATGGCAAGGTTAACAAAGGTATATGTGATATACATGTTATTGATGTGTACCTTACTAATACTCGCAGTAGCACCTGGGTATTTGATACTGGTTCTATTGCTAATATTTGCAACTCAAAACAGGGGCTACGGATTAAGCGAAGATTGGCTAAGGACGAGGTGACGATGCGCGTGGGAAATGGTTCCAAAGTCGATGTGATCGCCGTCGGCACGCTACCTCCACATCTACCTTCGGGATTAGTTTTAGACCTAAATAATTGTTATTTGGTGCCAGCGTTGAGCATTAACATTATATCTGGATCTTGTTTAATGCGAGACGGTTATTCATTTAAATCAGAGAATAATGGTTGTTCTATTTATATGAATAATATCTTTTATGGTCATGCACCCTTGAAGAGTGGTCTATTTTTAATGAATCTCGATAGTAGTGATACACATATTCATAATGTCGAAGCCAAAAGATGCAGAGTTAATAATGACAGTGCAACTTATTTGTGGCACTACCGTTTGGGTCATATCGGTGTAAAGCGCATGAAGAAACTCCATACTGATGGAATTTTGGAATCACTTGATTTTGAATCACTTGGTACTTGCGAACCGTGCCTCGTGGGCAAGATGACCAAAACACCGTTCTCCGGAACTATGGAGAGAGCAACAGATTTGTTGGAAATCATACATACAGATGTATGTGGTCCGATGAATATTGAGGCTCGTGGCGGATATCGTTATTTTCTCACCTTCATAGATGATTTGAGCAGATATGGGTATATCTACTTAATGAAACATAAGTCTGAAACATTTGAAAAGTCCAAAGAATTTCAGAGTGAAGTTGAAAATCAACGTAACAAGAAAATAAAATTCCTACGATCTGATCATGGAGGAGAATATTTGAGTTACGAGTTTGGTCTACATTTGAAACAATGCGAAATAGTTTCGCAACTCACGCCACCCAGAACACCACAGCGTAATGGTGTGTCCGAACGTCGTAATAGTACTTTATTAGATATGGTGCGATCTATGATGTCTCTTACTGATTTACCGCTATCGTTTGGGTTTATGCTTTAGAGACGGCTGCATTCACTCTAAATAGGACACCATCGAAATCCGTTGAGACGACGCCTTATGAACTATGGTTTGGCAAGAAACCAAAGTTGTCGTATCTTAAAGTTTGGGGTTGTGATGCTTATGTGAAGAAACTTCAACCTGATAAGCTCGAACCTAAATCGGAGAAATGTGTCTTCATAGGATACCCAAAAGAGACTGCTGGGTATACCTTCTATCACAGATCCGAAGGCAAGATATTCGTTGCTAGGAATGGATCCTTTCTAGAGAAGGAGTTTCTCTCGAAAGATGTGAGTGGGAGGAAAGTAGAACTTGATGAGGTAACTGTACTTGCTCCCTTATTGGAAAGTAGATCATCGCAAAAATCAGTTTCTGCGACACCTACACCAAGTAGTGAGGAAGTTAATGATAATGATCATGAAACTTCAGATCAAGTTATTACTAAACCTCGTAGGTCAACTAGATCACGATCCGCACCAGAGTGGTACGGTAATCCTGTTCTGGAGGTCATGTTACTAGACCATGACGAACCTACGAACTATGAAGAAGCGATGGTGAGCCCAGATTCCGCAAAATGGCTTGAAGCCATGAAATCCGAGATGGGATCCATGTATGAGAACAAAGTATGGACTTTGGTTGACTTGCCCGATGGTCGGCAAGCCATTGAAAATAAATGGATCTTCAAGAAGAAGACTGACGCTGATGGTAATGTTACTGTCTATAAAGCTCGACTTGTTGCGAAAGGTTTTCGACAAGTTCAAGGGATTGACTACGATGAGACCTTCTCACCCGTAGCGATGCTTAAGTCTGTCCGAATCATGTTAGCAATTGCCGCTTTTTATGATTATGAAATTTGGCAAATGGATGTCAAAACTGCATTCCTGAATGGATTTCTGGAAGAAGAGTTGTATATGATGCAACCGAAAGGTTTTGTCAATCCAAAGGGAGCTAACAAAGTGTGCAAGCTCCAGCGATCCATTTATGGACTGGTGCAAGCCTCTCGGAGTTGGAATAAACGCTTTGATAGTGTGATCAAAGCATTTGGTTTTATACAGACTTTTGGAGAAGCCTGTATTTACAAGAAAGTGAGTGGGAGCTCGATAGCATTTCTGATATTATATGTGGATGACATATTACTGATTGGAAATGATATAGAATTTCTGGATAGCATAAAGGGATACTTGAATAAGAGTTTTTCAATGAAAGACCTCGGTGATGCTGCATATATATTAGGCATTAAGATCTATAGAGATAGATCAAGATGCTTAACTGGACTTTCACAAAGCACATACCTTGACAAAGTTTTGAAGAAGTTCAAAATGGATCAAGCAAAGAAAGGGTTCTTGCCTGTACTACAAGGTGTGAGATTGAGTAAGACTCAATGCCCGACCACTGCAGAAGATAGAGAGAAGATGAAAGATGTTCCCTATGCTTCAGCCATAGGCTCTATCATGTATGCAATGCTGTGTACCAGACCTGATGTGTCCCTTGCTATAAGTTTAGCAGGGAGGTACCAAAGTAATCCAGGAGTGGATCACTGGACAGCGGTCAAGAACATCCTGAAATACCTGAAAAGGACTAAGGATATGTATCTCGTTTATGGAGGTGACAAAGAGCTCATCGTAAGGGGTTACGTTGATGCAAGCTTTGACACTGATCCGGACGATTCGAAATCGCAAACCGGATACGTATTTACATTGAACGGTGGAGCTGTCAGTTGGTGCAGTTCTAAGCAAAGTGTCGTGGCGGGATCTACGTGTGAAGCGGAATACATAGCTGCTTCGGAAGCAGCAAATGAAGGAGTCTGGATGAAGGAGTTCATATACGATCTAGGTGTTATACCTAGTACATCGGGACCAATGAAAATCTTTTGTGACAATACTGGTACAATTGCCTTAGCAAAGGAATCCAGATTTCACAAGAGAACCAAGCACATCAGAAGACGCTTCAATTCCATCCGGGATTTAGTCCAGGTGGGAGATATAGAAATTTGCAAGATACATACGGATCTGAATGTTGCAGACCCGTTGACTAAGCCTCTTCCACAAGCAAAACATGATCAGTACCAAGACTCCATGGGTGTAAGAATCATTACGATGTAATCTAGATTATTGACTCTAGTGCAAGTGGGAGACTGAAGGAAATATGCCCTAGAGGCAATAATAATGTATTATATATTTCCTTATATCATGATAAATGTTTATTATTCATGCTAGAATTGTATTAACCGGAAACATAATACATGTGTGAATACATAGACAAACAGAGTGTCACTAGTATGCCTCTACTTGACTAGCTCGTTAATCAAAGATGGTTATGTTTCCTAGCCATAGACATGAGTTGTCATTTGATTAACGGGATCACCTCATTAGGAGAATGACGTGATTGACATGACCCATTACGTTAGCTTAGCACCCGATCGTTTAGTATGTTGCTATTGCTTTCTTCATGACTTATACATGTTCCTATGACTATGAGATTATGCAACTCCCGTTTACCGGAGGAACACTTTGTGTGCTACCAAACGTCACAACGTAACTGGGTGATTATAAAGGTGCTCTACAGGTGTCTCCAAAGGTACTTGTTGGGTTGGCGTATTTCGAGATTAGGATTTGTCACTCCGATTGTCGGAGAGGTATCTCTGGGCCCACTCGGTAATGCACATCACTATAAGCCTTGCAAGCATTATGACTAATGAGTTAGTTGCGGGATGATGTATTACGGAACGAGTAAAGAGACTTGCCGGTAACGAGATTGAACTAGGTATCGAGATACCGATGATCGAATTTCGGGCAAGTAACATACCGATGACAAAGGGAACAAGGTATGTTGTTATGCGGTCTGACCGATAAAGATATTCGTAGAATATGTGGGAGCCAATATGGGCATCCAGGTCCCGCTATTGGTTATTGACCGGAGAGGTGTCTCGGTCATGTCTACATAGTTCTCGAACCCAAAGGGTCCGCACGCTTAAAGTTACGATGACAGTTATATTATGAGTTTATATGTTTTGATGTACCGAAGGTTGTTCGGAGTCCCGGATGTGATCACGGACATGACGAGGAGTCTCGAAATGGTCGAGACATAAAGATTGATATATTGGACGACTATATTCGGACACCGGAAGTGTTCTGGAGAAGTTTCGGATTAAACCGGAGTGCCGGAGGGTTACCGGAACCCCCCGGGGAAGTATTGGGCCTTAGTGGGCCTTGAGGGGAGAGAGAGGGCAGCAGCCAGGAGGTGGTGCGCCCCCTCCCAGGAGGAGTCCTAGTTGGACTAGGAGAGGGGGGCGCAGCCCCCTTTCCCTCCCCCTCTCCCTCTCTTTCCTTCCCCCTTCTTTTCCTAGTAGGACTAGGAAAAGGGGAGTCCTACTCCTACTAGGAGGAGGACTCCCCCCTTCTCTTTGGCACGCCAAGGGCAGCCGGCCTCCCCCTTGCTCCTTTATATACGGGGGCAGGGGGGCACCTCTAGACACACTGGATATACGATATTTTAGCCGTGTGCGGTGCCCCCCTCCACCATATTACACCTCGATAATACCGTCGCGGAGCTTAGGCGAAGCCCTGCGTCGGTGGAACATCATCATCGTCACCACGCCGTCGTGCTGACGAAACACTCCCTCAACACTCGGCTGGATCGGAGTTCGAGGGACGTCATCGAGCTGAACGTGTGTAGAACTTGGAGGTGCCGTACGTTCGGTACTTGATCGGTCGGATCGTGAAGACGTACGACTACATCAACCACGTTGTGATAACGCTTCCGATGTCGGTCTATGAGGGTACGTGGACAACACTCTCCCCTCTCGTTGCTATGCATCACCATGATCTTGCGTGTGCGTAGGAAATTTTTTGAAATTACTACGTTACCCAACAGTAGGGTACGTATCCACGTCAGCACACGCAAACGGCCGTCGTCCCCCTCCGTCGCACCCTACCGCCAGGGTCCCCTGGCGGTAGGGTGTGGCTGGGTTTTGCCGTACAAACCTTCTGTAACGAAATATGCAAGGGCCCAACCTACCGCCATGGGGGCTGGCGGTAGGTTGTCTGACCCTACCGCCAGAGCACCTGGCGGTAGGGTCCTCTGTTTTGTTGTTTCAAGTTCATTTGGTTGCTTCTTTTCAAATTCAATATGACAGCCATATCACAACAAGTTTCACAAATATGACAGCAATATCACAGATTTTAAACAATTAAACTTGGGCATCACATACACATAGTAGCAAACACATAGTAGCAAATGGAATTCAACTAATTAGTAAACGGAGTTTCACAAATAGCAAACACATAGATCCACAAATAGCAAACAAATAGTTCCACGTAGTTTCACGACCACTAGACAAGTTCAACCAAACGAAGTTCAACCTAATAGCAAACACATAGACAACCCAACTACAAGAGCCAACTATCGAAGATCATAATCAGTTGCTCCTTCCCCTCTAGAAGTTATGGTCCTCGTTACTCTTTGAACGAGTCTCTTCAGTCTTCTTCTTGGGCCGTGGAGTAACCGGTCTCTGAAAAGGGTTCGGACTCAGCAAATCCTTCTTCTTCGGATTCCTCTTCGGCAGCTGAGATGGTTGAGATGTTTGAGTTGGTGGAGGTCCATAATCTTCATCGTACTCCTCCTCCCCGTTTCTCTCATCCTCCTCCTCCTCCCCTTCTTCATGTGTGGCCTCCTCCTCCTCCTCCTCCTCATCCTCTTCCTCTTCCTCCTCCTCCTCCTCCTCCTCCTTAGCCAACCTAGACGACGAAGGAACATGGCTCGATGAGCCGATGTGACCCTGTGTGGCTACAGGCCGATAAGCTTTAACCGACCCAGTTCCAGCACACCCAAGCATCCCTACTAGCTTGCGACAACGCTTCACGAACTTCTGCACTCACAATGAAACAAGGGCATAATAAGTATCAGGTTTATGATTGCAAGTGAACAAGATGCATCTGTTCCGAGGAGGCTGAAATTGTACCTTCATTGTCCCCCTCATTTTGTTCTCAGATTGTACGCTCCCGGGGATATCACCTAGTGCATCTGAGGCTTCAAAGATGCATCTGTTCAGCTCACCAGACTGCAACGACATAAGTCAGTCACGATGATGAATAGAATAGTTCAAATACAACCGTCGGTTCAAACTTACCACTCTGTTGATGAGGGGTGCAAACTCCCTAAATCCACTGTGCATGTCTCTGATGCCGGTCTGGTAGGCCGCTTCCTCGGGGTCATCCCTCTCCAGCTCCATGATGTTTTCCGCCGTCCACCGAGGCCTGAGACAAAGACGGTGCTTCTGGCCATCATCGTACCACCTCATGTGTCGGTCCAGGTAAGCATCCCAGTCCGTCACTTTCCTCTCCACGTCTTTCCGGCACCTCCGTCGGTTCCACTCTGTCACATGAATTTTATGCTCCTCTCCCTAGTCTGTGATCGACTGATTCTTCTGTCGGCTCATCCTGCAAGGCATAGGCCACAAGAAACATCATAATAAAGTCGCCACGCAATGAAATCATGTGCATAGAGAACAAAGCGCTCACAGGTGGAGCGCGTGGCCGCCGGTATCGGTGGGCTGGCCCGGTGGGGTATGCTGATACACCCAAAACTGCGTGGGCACGCGGTGTGGCAAGTGCCACTCGACGGCGTACACACAGATCATGGGCACGATGCACCGCCAGAGACCATGGTCCGCATCGCACATCACGTTCAGATCAAAGTCCCACTCTCGGTCATACGGACACCAGTTTACCTATTACATATACGTTGGTAAGTTCCCACTCTCGGTCAAAAGTGGAATCAAAGAGAAAGGTGTTGAGCGAGTTCATATACCTGCGTATGCGTCAAAGCATCCAACTCGTTGGTGTAGGTCTTGTACGAAGTCTTGTTTAGGCCCGTGTAGAGTTTGACAATGTCCCACTCGTAAGCTACGGTGGGGTGTCGAGTCTCGTCGCCGTCTTCGCTATAGGCACCCCATGGGCATCTTGGAATCTTCTCCGGACGCCCCACCGGCAGCCGCTCCCACATCCAAATGGAGAAGGCCCAGACAAAGCCACCCATATTGGACTTGTCTCCCATCCTCTGGGTTGCATCGTCAAACTGCAAAACATCAAATAAGGATCAGATATAACAAAATGTCATGGACACACTTTCGTAAGTAGGTAGGCAATTAGATACTCTCTTACCGAACAGTATAGGTAGGCGAGAGATGCGGTCCCCCAACTGTACCCTGCATCCCAGTCCGCTAGGAAGAAGAGATACGACCAGTTGGCAGAGTTCCCGGAGCTGTCTGGAAACACGACCTCCGTGAGAATGTACCACAAGTAGGCCCTCGCGTACCACTCCACAGTCGTCTCGTCGGCGCCTTCGGGGCATTTCTGCCGGTGCTCCGAGAGCCAGATCAACGGCACACCGGATGTACGGTTACCCTTGACAGCGGGGCAGTCGCCGATGAGGGTGGCAACCGTCTGCTGCCAGTTGGTCCTCTCCACTCGCCCGGTGAGTGCATGACCCTCGATCGGCATGGCAGTAATCATCGCCCAATCCTCGAGGGTCATCGTCATCTCCCCGCATGGCAGATGGAAATAATAGGTCTCCGGTCGCCACCGGTCAATCAACGCTGTCAGAGCTGCGTGGACAAGCATCGGCGGCTGACGCTTGAACTGCAACACAAAACCCAACAGACGGGCTTTCTTGAAAAACGGCGCGTAGCGCTCGTCGTAGTCCATATGCCCATGAACCCCGTGACCCCTCATGCGCAGTGGCTGGAGCATCTGTCAAAAAGTGAACGCCAAAAGTTAGAAAATTATTTTCATCAATCCGAAAACTTTGATCAATATTTCATTTATATCACTTACCTCTCCGTTCTCTATGACACGGGCATGATGACCCTTGTCGAATGCCCAGTCCAGCATGGAGTATCGTGGGCCGATGTTGTCCGCAAGAGGTGGCCGCCTTAATAGAATTTCATAAACAAAAGCATCATAAGCATAAGCACACATAAACAAAAAATGAAATCAAATCATATGAACATGCATCATATCAAAATAAAATCTTAAGCATATTCCTCCAACAACATCTACTACACATGATGGATCAAATCATATCAACATGCATCATATCAAAAAAAATCCTCCAACGTACATCATATCATCATATTTTTAAATAATTTTTTCAAACAACATCTTCATATCATCATATCAACATGCATCATAAAACTAGGGTTCATCTTCACACTACATCATATCATCATATCAACATGCATCATCAAACTAGGGTTCATCCTTATATCAACATTACATCATAATTTTTTAGGGTTCATCTTCACACTAACATATGAACTATTGATTAGAGTTCATATCCAATACCACTAGTTACTAAAGAACTAAGAACTAGAACTACAATCAAGCTAAAACAATCTTAGGTGAAAAAAATCCAATCTAAGTTCAAAAGTATGAGGGATTTCAAGCAAATAATGCGTCGAATCGGAAGCAAGTTTGCAAAAACTAATTGGAGGGATCGGAGGAGCTTACGTTTCTCTCTTCGGGGCCATCTCGATCCGCAAAACCGGTGAAGAAACGGTGAAGATCGGAGGGGGGAGTGGAGGAGATGAGAGAAGGAGAGAGGGGCGACTTGGGGGAGAAAATGAAGCAACTGCCGACGGGGGGGGGGGGGGAGGGGGAGGGGTGGGGAGATGGGAAGGGGCGCGGGGTCTCGGACAAAATAACTGCCGGGACCCTACCGCCAGGTGCTCTGACGGTAGGGTTAGACAGCCTACCGCCAGGTGCCCTGGCGGTAGGGTGCGAGGGGACGGCGGCCGTCTCCGCGTGCTGACGTGGATAAGTACCCTACCGCCAGGTCCCCTGGCGGTAGGCTGTCTAACCCTACCGCTAAAGCCCCTGGCGGTAAGAAAAAGGGTCAAATTTTTAAAAAAATTTAAACTGAGGCAGATCCTGAATTTCTGAAAAGGGTCAAAACACGAAATTTTGCCGCTCGGCACAACTATGGCCGCCCGAACACGCATAACTTTTTCTACCGGTGACCGGCTGCATGCCGTTGGTAGCGTCGCAGCATGCGGGCGTAGCCCAACTATAGCCACCCTAGTCCCTAGAGCTGCAGTGCAACTTGATATCGGGATGTCGACAGCGAAATCAGTTGGACAGGGTACCCGCAACTTTAACTTCAGTCTGAGAATTCAGGGAAGAAACTTTAGTGGACTGCAGTTGTATTACTCGTAGTCGTAGTACCTCTCATTTTCGAGTCATCTCTCTCCCTCTGCGCGCCGCTGCTCTGGAATCGCATCTCTGGTTGCGGAGCTGGCGTGCTGGTCTGCTGCGTGGTATGTCAATTGTCAAGACGTGATTTGATCGATGTGGGAAGTCCATGTAATTGCAGGTTTCGTTTTTTGGGATGCCTTCCAAGATTCAGCGGGAGCAAGGATGGGCCATGGATCGGACCGCTGGTTCTTCCTTCCCCCTTTCTCATTTTTTCTTTCTTTTGCTTTTCATTGATGGCATGTCGATCACGAGTTCACGACTCACACAGAGACGAGTAGTACCAGAGTGGCACGGTGAAGAAATTTTCAGTCGGTTTGTTCTAGTTCTACCAATCACCGGGCACTGCATTTGGGCCGCAAGTGTATGTTGCCATGTTGGTTTCTAAAGTACTGGATGATCTGTAGGAGTAGATACATCAGGGCATGAGGCATTGTCTGGCTCAGTATCTGTCGATTTAGAGCATCAACACCCGGGCGTTCCAACCCGCCTCAAACGCCCAGAAGGATGGCCCGGTCACAATCGGTCATAAAAATTTGATACAGACGGATGCCTTAAACGGGTCTTAAATAATTGGACCGGCCGGCATCCATTATATTCAGCCTAAATATGGGGCGGATATGAAACCCCGGTCCGTCGCATCAGACCTGGTCCACGCTGGTTCATCCGACCTCACATATATTCCTTCCCATCCGTTGGCCGGACCAAACCCTAGCACTTCACTTCACTCCCCTCCGCCACCTAAGGCCAACTCCACCGCACGACCCTAAATCTATACCCATTTTGTCCGGATTTTATCCGTATGGGGTAGAAATAGGGAGAACAAACGCCGGACAAAGGTCGGACAAACTCGCTGCACCAGCACTGCTACCCCATTTTCGCCCTATTTCACCAGCTGTCCGTCCTCGTCATTTCTTCGAACACGTAGCGGGCAAGGCCTGCCGGCGTCGAGGCGATCCCATGGCTTGCCCTTGCCTGACCAGTGCATCAGGCTGACAGGGCCCTTGTGGAGTGGGCGGCAGCTACCAAGAATGTTGTCGCCGCCCAAGCCGTGCTGGTTCCACCGATGGTCGACAACCTCCACCTCGCCGGCGAAGAGGGGCAAGAAAGGGGGCAAGGACCGCAGCTCGTAGATTCGCTTCTCCTTCTGCAACTCCATCCACTGCTCGACACGGTGGCAGTAGTTCCCCGAGCGCCAGCACCGGAGGTCGATGACCATGACGCCGGTGTTGAAGTAGCAGGGCGCGCGGCGGCGACCCGCGAAGACGCGCGCGCCGAGGTCCGGGTCGGACCAGAAGGCGTCGGTGAAGTAGCGGGAGAAGTTGGCGTGGCAGTACTCGGGGGCGGCGACGACGGCGGCGGCGGGCAGGCGCGTCTCCCACAGGCGGCGCACGTCATCGACGGCGAGCACGTCCGAGTTGAGGTAAATGGCCCGCGGCACGCACTTGGGGAGCAGGTCGGCGAGGTAGTTCCTGGCGTAGTTGAGCGGCGCCTCGAGCGGCGCGCACCGAGGCGGAGATGAGCCCCGTGATGGCGTCAGCCCGGAACGAGTAGATCTCGAATCGCAGCGACGGGAAGGAGGCGGCGAGCGCGCTCCGGAGCTCGCCCACCCCGGGCGCGGTGCCACCGTCGGTGGCGAGGAAGCGGAAGAAGAGCGACTCCGGGCAGGAGGCGTGCTTGAGCAGCGAGTAGATGGCGGCCATGGAGCCCCGGAGGTAGTGCGCGTCGAGCGTCATCGCGATGTGGACGAGCCCCGGGCCAGGTACAGAAAAGGAGAGAGTGACAGGTGGGGTCGAGGGCAGACACAGACGGACGACGAGGATGCGAAGACGTCTGCTTTCTCTCAGCTTTGGTCCCAAACCCAGAGTAACTTTGGTCTGGAAATGGGACAAAAGCGGATATAGACCGGACGAAACGTCCGTATGCTCCCATGCGTTGGGTCGTTCAGTTTGTCCATTTTATCCCAAACGGACACAAACAGACGATTTGGGGTCGATTTGGGTCACGCGCTGGAGTTGGCTTAAGCTCCCGTCCGCTGACCTCCGGCCTTCTCTGACATGGCGCGCAGCGTATCTAACTCCGACCAATCCGGATTCGTCGACTGGGGTGTCATGCCGTGCGGGTTGGAGGAGGCAATGGTCGTCCGTATTGCACTCCGCCGCTCCCGGAAGGACAACGCCCTGTCGACGGCAGGATTTGTCTGAGGTGACTCCATAGCGTTGGCGCATCGAGTGCTCGGATCCTCTGGGGCTGGATCATCACGATCCCGTGAGCCTTCAAATCTCCCCTTCCCCACCACCGCTCCGGCGCGGTATGAGTCCCACCAGGACTGGTCTGCCCTCTGTGGAAAGGAGAGGATAATGGTTGTGGAGGCTGCTGATGCGACCGCGCTAGCGGCCGAAGAGGAGGAAGCCATCCGCGCCCGCATTGTAAAGAAGCGGCAGTGGAGGAACACCCGCGCCCTCGCCCAAGAGCATAATCGGGCGGTCCATGCCTTGGGCGGACTGCCACCCAAGGAGGAGAAAGAGGACAGCCATGGGTCGGACAGCTTCGGCGTCGAGCAGATCCGGCTCAATCCCTACTGCTTCTTCAACCGGTACTTCCGCGAGAAGGACGACAAAGGCACGTGGAAGGGCAAGGGCATCCGTGAGTGATCTTCTCTACCATAGCCAAACATGTTAAATTTTAATAATCTGATGGCATGTTAGTGATGTAGTAGTCGGACGATGTGTGAAATGCATGTTTACGTGGTTGCATGATTTTATATGAATTTAAGATATGTTAATTGAGGTGTCTGGTTGTGAGAAGGGTAATTTAAGACTTGACTGGTCAGTGTCTGCGGACGCGACCGAAAGTTTAGGCGGATGTTTGAGTGTTGGATTTGCCAAATCGTACTGTAGGTGCTATTTTTCTTTATTTCGATGTCGTCATATGAGGTGCCCATGTTTGGTCAAGAAGAGAACTTGTCTCGCGAAGAATCATGTGCATCTACCCTGGGGCAAGTAATCTCAAAACTGTATAGAAAAACTGTAGAAGTGCAGGCTTTAATGCAACCAAAAAATCGATTTGATGAAAGAGACTAGACAACATATTATACGTCAACACTTTTTCTTACGTGTGGCTTTCTCAGTCCTAAACGTGGACCGAAAGTGGGCTGTAATTTAATTGCGCCCGCCGGTCTTGAACTCAAGACCTCTTGGCTCCGATACCATATTGAATTCATGCTCCAATCAACTCATCCAAAAGTCCGAACTGATGAAGGGAGGTGGGCAATATATTTCAACACCCCCCTCATGTCTAGGCGACGGCGGGGTGCGGCGGCAGTGGGGAGCGGCTGCGGCGCGCGAGGAGGCGCGGCAACGGGGGGAGGGGGCGGCGCGACTGGGCGGCAGCGGCGTGGCAGGAGGCGCGCGGCGGCGGCGGCAGTCAGCGCGGCGGGTTGGAGCGGAAACGGCGCGGCAGCACGGGGCGGCGACGGCGTCAGAGGAGGACGCGGCGGCGGTGGGGAGCGGCGGTCAAACCGGGGACGATGCGGCGTCAGGAGCGAGCCGAAGCCGCCGCCGACCCGTTGCGTAGCAGGCGGAGGCGAGTCAGAGATTTGACAGGTGCATGGTAGGGGCTTTCATTTCTGACAACCGCTCGATTGGACGGAGTTTGAGCCGGAGACAGGGGTGGTGTGGCGTCCCGACGAGATTCGAACATGAACATGCCGGAGGTGATCCTTGTGAACATTTTGCAAACTATGTGACTTTGCCTGATAATAAGCACAAACAAGTTGGCGAAGCATAATCCTTGCGTGAAGGAATGCTAGACGCTTGATGTGCTCTTGTCCAAGGCCAAAGAAGGACGCCATGGACACGGATGTTTCCAGGCATATACTCGTGTCATGTTTACATCTATCAAAAACCGTCGTTCCTGAGATTAGCCACCCGCTTAGGGAACGACAAACAATTATTGCTCATTCCATCTTCGGTACTGAGATATACCATGAGACTTGTAATGTGATTCATGATCTCGCAACAAATCTCTGGACCTAAGAAAAGTGTCATTCCTCGATACATAACATTGTATAGGTCAATTCAAGTCGCTTCTTCATCTTAAAAAAGAATCTGAGAAGGTACTTTTGGAACACCAATGCGCATATTAGATTAATAATATCTATCTATCTATTCATCTATACCTATACTAATTATGGATCCCCTAAAAATTCCCACGTTAATCAGTAATTAAGAGCCGTTAATTTCGTGGGACCGAATTATTACAGTATAGATCAATCTACATAATATAGTTTTTTTGGGAGGAACCGACATAATATAGTTATCCACGCACGAAAAGACTACTGGACACCTCCGGCCGTTTTCGTAACAACGCTGGGAATATACGATCCCGTATATCCCAACAACCAGCTTCCTAGGAGATATCCATCCACGCACGAAACTACTAGACACCTCTGGCCGCTTTTGTTTGAGCGCCATGCGCCGGCGCCGCCGCCGAAGTGCCCTTGACGAAGCTGCCATGTACAACCATCCTACAGCCATCAAGTCTCCATGTAAGTGTCCGTGGTGTCCGCAACTCCTCCCATGTCTGACCAAAGCACCCAAGATTGAACGGGCTTTCCTCTGGTCAGGTGCTGACAAGACTACGGGTGTCAAGTGCAAAGTGAAGTGGGACACGGTTTATAGCCCGAAGGAGTATGGTGGCCTTGGGGTGCTTAACTCTGAAAAATTTGCGCGTGCCCTTTGTCTTAGGTGGCCTTGGTACGAATGGAAGGAGCCCCATAGATTGTGGGTTGGTTTTGACAACCCTTGTACGGAAGACGATCTCGGCTTCTTTTATGCCTCCACCACCATTACTCTGGGCAACGGAGCCAAAACGCCTTTCTGGGATTCTCCTTGGCTCCTTGGCCGTAAGCCCAAGGAGATCGCCCCGCACATCTATGAGGCCTCCAGGAGGAAGAATTGGAAGGTCAGGGAGGCTGTTAGAGAGGACGTTTGGATCTTCAAAATCAGCTATAACAACGTCGTCACCGGAGACCACATTCGAGAGTTTTTCACTCTTTGGATGCTTTTGGATGACGTCCATCTTGAGGAGCATCGGGAGGACGACATCACCTGGAAGCATTCCAATGATGGGATGTACTCGGCAGCCAGTGCTTATAAAGCGCAGTTTCTTGGCTTAACCTTGTCCCCAATGGATCGCATGGTTTGGAAAGTTTGGGCTCCTCCGAAGATCAAATTCTTTGCTTGGTTGGCTATTCAAGATAGGATCTGGACTGCGGACCGCCTGGAGAGGCGCGGGTGGGCCAACTGCGGTATGTGCCCTCTTTGCTCTAGGGAGCAGGAAACGGGTGCTCATCTTCTCTTCAAGTGTCGCTTCACTATTCGGCTTTGGAGGTCTCTCGCGGCCAAGCTTGGCCTTCATCACATTGACACCTCCGGATGGCATCTTCATGACTCCGTCCTGGATTGGTGGGAAGATGGTACTGGGAGACACGTCCCCAACAGGAGTGCCTTGGCCTCCCTCACCCTCCTCGTCTCCTGGACCATCTGGAATGAACGTAATGCTAGGGTGTTCCGACACAAAAGTGCTCCGCCGCCTATTCTTCTTAACACAATCCTTGAGGAGGCCAAGCTTTGGGTTACAGCTGGTGCAAAGAAACTAGGGCCTATTGTATTTCGTGAGTAGTTCGCATGCCGTGTTTGAGGTGGTCGCTGTAAAACTCTAATCTACTCTCCCTTATTTAATAGATGAGGCAAATCTTTTACCTCCGTTTTGAAAAAGAAAAAAAACTCCTCCCATGTCGTCCCTCACACCAGCTATGGTGTCCTCTTCTCCTTGCTGCTAGGATATCAGATTGGGTCAATAAGGGATTTGTGTGCATTAGAGAAGTACAACACAAATACGTGTTGTACATGGCCGCTTCTCCATTCACATATAAGAAATCAAGAGAAGTGAAGGTTTGCTTAATGTGATCTAGGGTGAGACACAAATTGATGGTTTGAACATGCCACAAATATCGTAGGTGATTTTTATATTGATCCGTCCATTATTTAAATGTGAATATTGCTTATATGCTGGCACGTCGCCGCATGTGCCGACGGCAAATATGACGAAGCAAGCTGCCAAGATGCGCACGTACTACCCGGCAACGGCGATTTAGATTGAATCCTGCAGTACGTGCTCTATTTGCTAATAGACCATGCTAGCTAGCTAGCAACCAGGTAAATTCCCCACACTTGATCGATTCCTCCCAAGCCTTATCAACTTCTATATGTTCTTCCCATGATTATCTAGATAATACTAACTGTTGATGTTTCTTTCATGCATACACGGTTTTGCTAGGTGTTTTTCCACATGTGAGGTCTGAATATGACGAACTTAATGATAAATCTTATAGCAGATTAGAATCACAGTTCATGCAAAAAAAGATCAGAACCATGGTTCTGCTAATTCCATAGCTGCCTCATAATGGTTTGTGTTCTTTTATTCTAATGAAAAAATAAATCTAACTGGTAAAGTAGTAGCAGGATTATCCTAGAAGCTGAGCCAATTTTCCATCAATTGATTACACAGTAGGGTAGTGAATCATCTTTGTTTACTTTACCGTGGCTAGATTGGTTCACTTGGATCATGTGCAAATTCTAACCTTTTAGAAAATTTTCAGTTTCTATGCTAAGCTCGAATTTGAAGGTACAAGTTGATCTGTCTCTTGGGTCAGCGTGGCTAAAAAAAGAACCTTCGCTTTCTCCAATCAGAATAAAAGCGAATGATGTTTCAATGAAAAGATAATTACAATATATGTGAGGTAATCTCTTGCTACCTTTATTCATTGTTTAAAGTCTGAGGATTTTTCTTTGTTATGGAGGAGATGACGATTTATGTACCAAATAAATAAATTCTTGGAGTTAGCACGGTATTTAGACCATTAGAGTGACTGACGGATAATATCTTTCGGGACATTAGAAGTTATGCACATCACTCATAGCTCATCTATTTCTGAAGAATCAGTACCAAGAAAAAATCCCAAAAACAACTGCACGTGGAGCCTATATGTGCTATTCTCTCAATGGGGGAGGAAAAACTGCTTTGAAAATTTTGACCGCTCAAGATGGTAGAAGGTAGAGATGTTTCACTTATCATGTTGTTATTCTCTTTTTTCTGAGTTTACAGAAAATAATTAGTGCAGATATGTGTCTTTCTCCTTAATTTCATAATATAGCCTGAAAGCAAAAGCACTGGAGGCCTAGCCCTCGAGACGTGAGGGGTATGGAGAGTTGGAGACAAGCAGGGATTGTTCAGGCAGCGCTGCCGGACACGGAGTTCCGCAAGCCACGCATGCTTCTAACCAGTTCAATAGACGAGGAAAATCAGGAGCTTCATAGATACATGTTGAGGTATGCAATCATCTGTTATACACAAATGATATTCATAATGTACATAGCAATTTTGACTGCACAATACTAGCACAGCTGCAGACATACGCAGACATACATATATGCGTGAACTAAAGTATGTGTTGATTCCTCTACGAAGGGTTCACTACACAGCAGGTACATTTGAATACACATAAAACAATTTGCAGCTTACTTTATCACAATATTTCCTTCATAGAACATAAATTAATCCCCCATGTATCGTCTCATCTCAATATCTCATGCGTTCAAGCCTTATCTGTGTGAGTTAATGGATCTCCGTTATTGTTATTGAAGTACCAGTAGAAGAGAAGGACACCTGAAGTTGCGTGTTCTTTTGTTTCTTATTGAAGTACCATAATGTTGTTACTGAACTATAAGAACATATGTTTGTCATCATCAATCAACTTTAGAAAATTTTATAGTAGACAAAATATTGATTTTCATACAAAAAACTGGAAGATTTGAGTGATCTGGGTTGAAGAACAGAGAGAGAGGGCAGAGGCGATGAATGGGGAATTTTCTGGATCTCTGCCGATCCATCTCTCTATTCTCTATCTATATTATATGTACATTTTACACTTGAGCCCTCTAGCAGATACATAAATATCAACTCACACCAACACTCCCCCTCAAGATGGGGCAAACACATCAGATAAACCCATCTTGCTACAAAAGATAGAGAACAACTTTTCTGGTAGACCTTTTGTTAGAACATCTGCTATCTGACTTGCTGAAGTCACGTATGGTACACAAACCACTCCTCGGTCCAGCTTCTCTTTGATGAAATGACGATCAACTTCAACATGTTTAGTACGATCGTGTTGCACCGGATTATTTGCAATATCAATTGCTGATTTGTTATCACAGTAAAGCATCAAAGGCTTACTATGACATAACCTCAGCTCTGTTAGAAGAATCTGTAGCCATAATAGCTCACATAGGCCATGTGCCATGGATCTAAACTCAGCCTCAGCAGTTGACCTAGCTACAACATTTTGTTTTTTACTTCGCCAAGAGACTAAATTTCCGCCAACAAATACACAATAGCCAGAAGTGGATCGCCGATCATCTAGGGAACCAGCCCAGTCCGCATCTGTATAACACTCAACTTGTAAATTCCCTTGCTTTGTATAGAGAAGACCTTTCCCTGGACACCCTTTAAGGTACCGTAGGATTCTATTAACAGCATCCAGGTGAGCCGTTCTTGGGTTATGCATGAATTGACTCACAACGCTTACGGCAAATGCAATATCGGGACGAGTGTGGGAGAGATAAATTAATTTACCCACAAGTCTCTGGTAGCGCTCTCTATTAACAGGATTCCCTACATCACTACTTAATCTGTGATTCTGTTCAATGGGAGTAGCAGCTGGTTTTGAACCGTACATGCCAGTTTCTTTGAGCAGGTCTAAGATGTACTTCCTTTGTGTTAGAAATATACCTTTTTTGCTACGCAGGACTTCTATACCAAGGAAGTACCTCAAGTGTCCTAGATCCTTCACTTCAAACTCTTGTGCAAGATGATGCTTCAGGCCAGCAATTTCCTCGGTATCATTGCCTGTCATCACAATATCATCGACGTAAACTATCAAGATTGCTACCTTGTTATTGGAATGTTTATAGAACAATGTGTGGTCAGCATTGCTCTGTCGATAGCCTCTTTTCAACATAGCTTGTCTAAAACGATCGAACCATGCCCTTGGTGATTGTTTCAACCCATACAAGGAACGATGTAGGCGTAGTACTTTTCCTGTATTACGACTGGACTCAAAACCTGGTGGAATTTGCATATACACCTCTTCATGAAGATCGCCATGAAGAAATGCATTTTTTACATCCATCTGGTAGATGCTCCAATCAAAATTAACTGCACAAGATATGAGAGTCCTCACAGAGCTCATCTTTGCCACAGGTGCAAAGGTTTCATCATAGTCTATGCCATAAGTCTGAGTGTACCCCTTGGCTACAAGGCGTGCTTTGTATCTATCTATCTTACCCTCTGGGGTGTGCTTAATAGTAAACACCCATTTGCATCCCACCGGTTGCTTACCTGGAGGTAGATTCACGAGCTCCCAAGTTTTGTTTTTCTCCAATGCTCTCATCTCATCCAGCATTGCTTCCTTCCATTTTGGGTCTTCCAAGGCTACTTTCCAGTTATTTGGTATAGAAACAAGATCTACAGAAGCAATAAAACTTTGGAGGGATGGACTACAATATTTGTAGGAGATGTAATTGGCTATATCATGTTTGTAGTCTTTAAGATATCCTGGTGTGTTTCGAGTTCTAGTTGGTCTTTGCAAGGCAATAGGTAAGTTGTCTACAGGAGTAGAAAGTTGATTATCACTCTGCCCTGATGTGCTAGTAGGAGCTACAGAATTAGAAGGCATAGTATTGGTACCTGGGCCCTCACGCATTTGAGACTCCTCACCTTGAGATGGAAGTGATAAGTGTCCAGTGACATCGCCCTCGTCTCCATGACAAGAGTTATCATCGCTAACACCATCATTCGCCTCTCCCTGATTTTGAGTGTTATCAGTAGACAGAGAATCACCTAAAGTGGGAGCAAGAACAAGGACAGGCCCTTCACTTCCCCTTTCTTGCTCCTCATCAGGAGGTGACAAGGAAATACCAGACCCAACATTTGACCCATAATACGGTTCATTTTCACGGAAAGTTACATCCATGCTCACAAAAAAACGATGCTCTGAAGGACACCAGCATCTATAGCCCTTTTTTGAGGGGGAATAACCCATAAACACACATTTTAGAGCACGGGGATCTAATTTCCCAACCGAATTTCTATAGTCATGCACAAAACAAACACTCCCAAAGACCTTTGGAGGAACCACAAATTCATTAGAATTTAAAAGACATTCAGCAGGAGTTTTGTAACCTAAAACACGAAGAGGCATGCGATTTATCAAGTAAGTTGCAGTTTTAATTGCCTCACCCCAAAGGAATTTGGGCACATTCATTGTAAACATCAATGAACGTGCAACTTCGAGCAAATGTCTATTTTTACGTTCAGCAACACCATTTTGCTCTGGTGTATTGACACATGATGTCTGATGTTCAATACCATTCAAAGCAAGAAACAATTCAAACTCATGATTAACATATTCAGTACCATTGTCTGTACGTAGAATTTTAACAGTAGTTGCATGCTGATTTTTAATAAGGGCACACAAGTCTTTGAAAACAGATAATACATCACTCTTATGCTTCAGAAGATAAAGCCAAGTGTATCGACTAAAGCAATCAATAAAGGTCACAAACCACCGGTGCCCGGAAACTGAGTGAACCTCACAGGGTCCCCACACATCAGAGTGAATTCTTTCAAATGGTTTTTCACTTCTAAGACCAATACTAGGATAAGAGCCCCTAGTATGTTTAGCTAGTTCACAAGCATCACATACTAGTGCCTCTTTAGGACATAATTTAAATAAAGCAGGATAAACGCGGGATAAAACAGCAAAAGAAGGGTGTCCAAGCCTGCGGTGATGCAACAATAACTCCTGACAGGAAGACAAACATGATGCAAGAGCCACTTCATCACTTCCATCATCAAGATAATAAAGTCCTTCATGCTCGGTCCCAGTCCCCAATTGTTTCCCAGTCCCTAGCTCCTGAAAAGCACAACAAGTAGGATCAAACCAACTTCTACAGTTATGAGATTTATCGATAGAGCTAACAGATAATAGGTTAACTGGAAGCTTGGGAACGTGTAGAACATGAGGTAAAGACAATGACTTGGTGCACCGGATGGATCCACGCCCCGCAATAGGCACCATGGATCCATCTGCTACACGGACTTTGTCTTTACCTGAACAAGGTGTATAAGATACAAACAGGTTTGAATCCCCTGTCATATGATTTGTAGCTCCTGTATCAATAATCCAAGGTTTTGATTTGGTGCTGGTGTTTGCTTGACAAAGGTTCATACCTTGGTGAGAAGTGGCAATTAGATTGGAATCAACCTTAGAAGTGCCTTGGGAGGAAGATGAGCTTTCTGAGAGTTTAAGCTTGGAGTTGAACTCTTCAAGAGCTCGTACATCTACCACTGGTGGCTCCCGTAGAGACGCGGTTAGGTTAGCCTGCCTTCTATTCACACTCTGAACTCCCCCTGTCCGAGATTTTCCTTTTTCCCACCATGATGGATATCCATGCAGCTCGAAACATCCAACCTTTGTGTGTCCTTTTCTTTTACAGTGATCACAAAACAACTTGTTTTTTTCTATCTTGCCAAAGGGCCTGGGAGTATGGCGGTATTGCATAGATAAAGCCGCACGGTCATCTCCACATTTTAGATCCTCCTCCTTGGGTTGAGCCAACCGGGTTTCTTCCTCGAGCACACTGGAAATAATATCATCAAGACTGGGCCATTCTGGTTGAGAGAATATGAGTTGTCGTCGAAGGTTAAGCTCCTGATTTAGTCCATCTAGAAACAGCTTGGCCACAATTGTCTCAAACCATTTGTGATGAATGGCCAGATCTTTCTTGTCAACTGGTTGAAAAGGATGATAATAGTGCAGATCCCTGTACAGCCGTTTCAATTCCCCAGCATATTCTGTTACAGACTTTGTACCCTGATTTAGATGAACTAATTCCTCCATAATGCGGGTTGCCTGCATTTTGTTTGATTTCCCAGCGAATTGCTTCTCCAAAGCGGTCCATACTTCAGACACAGTTGACATTATTTCGACTTGTTGTCGCACTACTGGATCCATGCTTCCCAACAACCATACTAAAACTCTATCATTGATCTGTCTTGTGTGAGTATCACCACTTTTCTGCTTTTCTTCATCATCTACAAGTAGGTTCTCATAGCCATGAGAACTCAGTATCAATTGAGCATGGCGTGCCCAACTGACATAGTTGCCAGGACCTGATAACCTCACTGGATTTGGTTCCAGGGCATACTTAACTGTCTCTGGGACTGCTTTAAGCTGCTGCTGCTCAAGCAATTTACTGAATATTTCATACATTTTTTCTATACTTGAATCCCCTGATTTATCCTTAGTTTGCTCTGACATTTTCAATGCAAAAGCACACCCCAAGCACACTCAACAATTGTATTAAAGTTCACCACGGCAGTTGCTAATTTGTTGTAGCCTGTAGCACACTAGTCTGATTTAACTTGGCCTCTCCTCTGTTTGTGATGGAGACCTCACGCAAGAAAATATGTGCCAAATAAAAAACTTGGAGATGAACCAGCGGCTTGATAGGTACCAGAAAGAAGTAGGACAGCACTTTGGGGATGAAGTTGACCACGTCGCAAACCACTTGACACCAAACCAGAGCAGCGCTACAGACCTATGTCCGGGTCCAGCGGCGGTGGTGCAGCACCTCACTCCGGCGGACTGCAGAGGGGATGAAGACAGGGACGCGGACAGACCACAACACCACACACGACAGCAACGACCGCAAGCTCCAGACTACGGCGACACAGCACCTCGTCGGCGGCCAATCTGCGCTCAAAATTGCAGGGAGAGCGCAAAGGAACGAACCTGCTCTGATACCATATTGATTTTCATACAAAAAACTGGAAGATTTGAGTGATCTGGGTTGAAGAACAGAGAGAGAGGGCAGAGGCGATGAATGGGGAATTTTCTGGATCTCTGCCGATCCATCTCTCTATTCTCTATCTATATTATATGTACATTTTACACTTGAGCCCTCTAGCAGATACATAAATATCAACTCACACCAACACAAAATATATATTTTTTACTTCATCATTGATTGTTGCAGGATACCATGGTACATGGTTTTCTTTAGAACACCACGTCAGAAATATATGTTTTTTCTTAAAGCATGGCCCGGTAGAATTATTTTGCTTACTTTTGCTTCCATTTTCTTGGTAATAATATGAACTCTAAACTATCAATATTTATGCATGCATGATGCATGTTGTTTAAGGCCTAGGTCTGTCTATTTTCAAATGTTATTTAGAACCATTACAATATAGTATTTGGAGTTTTCTAAATATTGGTTTCTTTATTTCATTTAGGACCTGCCAACTGAAACTCCTCGACAGTTGAAGCCTTTGTTCTTGGTGCTTTAAATTCTCAGATGCATCTTGGCACAAATAACAATGATTTAGTAGTTGCTTGATACATGAAATGAATTTTTAAATTCTGAAGTAAATGTCAAATATGGAACTTAAGATATAAACTTTGCAGGAAAAGGGATCTAAAAATCTATGTACGGCCACGTCATGTTTTGCACCATTTTAAAGTTGGATTTCTTCTTCTTCTTTGAGATCAAATAATTGGATGGTTGTTGCAAGTTAAGTAATAGGTATTATTTTATACATTGCAACGTCGAACATGTAAGATTTTTTTAATGTGAATTCATAAATGATTCTTTTATATGAAGTTGCTTTAAAATAAATTTGAAAAATTACAATACAATTATATCTGAATTACTTTCTTAAAGTAGCTTACAAACTAACAATATATAAGTCATGCATGCATAGAAAATAGAAGGCAACACAAATGATAAAATAATAATGTTTTGCAGAATCGTCAAGACTAGCCCGTGCAAATGCACGGGTTGACGACTAGTTAAATTTAATTCAGAAAATCACACTTCAGTATCAAAACGTAAGAATGGAAGAGAAATAAAGAATTTGTATTGCCTGTTCCCGTCCTGTGTGTCCGTGCTCGTCATTGTGTTGCATCTTCCCCTGATGCATCGCCGTGATGCGCTCGTGTGTGCGTAACCGTGGCCACCACCGAGGTCTGAACGAGTAAGGTTAGGGCTCAGAACCCCCATATCTCCCAGACCCCAAATCCCCCACAGAAATTTCAACTTGGCTAGATTGCAGTGCTTAATTATACTCAACCTCCGTCTCCTCCTCTGCCATATCCTCCTCCTCCTCCGAAGAGGAGCCCAGGTCGGTGGCTGCCTTGCAAGCGGCGACAACCGCGACTACCTTGCCACGATTTGGGCTCCACGAGCACGAGTGAGCCGTGGGTAGTACGTGGGGCGTCTGCAGACCATAGCTTCGGTGGCGGCCTATCGACGATTTGATCCTACCGCTGGTGACGACTGATCCCTCTCTCAAAACAGTCTGTCGCCTCGCTTTATAAATAAAGCAATGAACTAGAGTACACGGCCGAACGATACAGTATGATGGGGAGGCCCCCTTACAAAGCAAATCAAAAGATAAAACATAAGCCAAGAACAAGTCTAAAACCTCGCCGATGCTCGAACAGGGCCCCTGAGCTCAAAGACAACGCCCCCAAGAGGGTTACGACGCAAAGCGTCGCCGCTGCCGAGTCTGAGATCAGACAATGGTTTTCACCGTGAACCCTGGCACATGTACGAGATCCACGATGCCGTCTTGAAGAAGCAAGCGGCACCCACAGGCGTCATTGTCGTCGGCGCCAGAAGCACGGAGCTTTCACTCGGTTACTCGCCTGCACCACCATGAGGAGTCCCGACCACCACCTCACCGAGGGTCAAGCTTGCCCACCCCAAATCTGGGTACTGCCAGAGCTGTCCTGGGCCTCCCGCCACTACATCCCTAGTCGCCCTCACGACCAAAAGATGGAGCCACCATCGCCACCACGAAGCCTGCCGGAAAGCTAGCCGCGAGGCCCGCCGCCTGGGGCTGCCGCCCTGGCATCCATGCCCCTAGGAACCCCCGACCATCCCCGTCACGAGCACCCAACCACAGTAGTAAGAGTGAAAGGGACAACCTTTCACTCCTAGCCCGGCATAAGTCATCGGGTTTGGGTCGGCACCTCCACAATAGGAAGTGCCCACGCTTGTGTCCGTAGCCGGTCCCGGTGGACCAGGGGAGACAACCCCGTGACCACGGACGACCACCGCTAAGCACGCTCGGACGCCGCCATATCCGTGGTCAATGGTGCCGATCTGTATGACGGCACATCGACGCCCCACGAGTGAACCACGGACCGACCCCACCACAACGCCCAAGGGAGAAGAGCACTAACGCAAAAGCTTGCACCCATGCGGACCAAGTTGGCCCCCTACACCTGCGAGCCGGCGAATGATATGTCTCCAACGTATATATAATATTTTATTGTTCCATGCTATTAAAGTATCATCCTTGGATGTTTTATACTCATTTACTAGCAACTTTATATCATTTTTTTGGGACTAGCCTATTGACATAGTGCCCAATGCCAATTGCTGTTTTCTGCTTGTTTTTTTACTTTGCGGAATATCAATACCAAACGAAGTCCAAACGCCATGAAACTTTTTAGAGATTTTTTGGACAGAAGACACTTAGGGAGCCAAGGAAGTGCACGAGAGGAAGCCCATGGGGCCCACTAGGCACCAGGGCGCGCCAGAAGGCCCAGGCGCTCCCTGGTGGGTAGTGGGGCCCACGGGAGGCTTCTCCACCGACTATCAGCTCTATAAATACTCTAAAATCCCAAAAACCCTAGGGGAGTCTACGAAACACAATTCCAGCCACCACAAGTTCCAGAACCACGAGATCCAATCTAGAGGCCTTTTCCGGCACTTTGCCAGAGGGGTCAACGACCACAGAGGGTTCTTCATCATCACCCTTGCCCCTTCGATGATGCGTGAGTATTTCGCCACAGACCTACGGGTCCGTAGGCAGTAGCTAGATGGCTTCTTCTCTCTTTTTGATCTTCAATACAATGTTCTCCTTGATGTTCTTGGAGATCTATTTGATGTAATGACTTTTTGCGGTGTATCTGTTGGGATCCGATGAATTGTGAGTTTATGATCAGTTCTATCCATGAATATTATTTGAGTCTTTGTTGAACTCGCTTATGCATGATTGTTATAGCCTTGTATTTCTTCTCCGAAACTTTGGTTTGGTCTGGCCAACTAGATTGATTTTTCTTGCCATGGGAAGAGGTGCTTTGTGATGGGTTCGATCATGCAGTGCTCAATCTCAGTGACAGAAAGAGACATGACACGCATGTATCGTTGCCATTAAGGATAAAAAGATGGGGTCTATTCCTACATGAATAGATCTTGTCTACATCATGTCATCGTTCTTATTGCATTACTCCGTTTTTCATGAACTTAATACACTAGATGCATGCTGGATAGTGGTTGATGTGTGGAGTGATAGTAGTAGATTCAAGCATGAGTCGGTCTACTAATCTTGGACGTGATGTCTATATACATGATCATTGCCTTGGATATCGTCATAATTATTTGCTCTTTTATCAATTGCCCAACAGTAATTTGTTTAATTACCTACCGTATGCTACTTTCTCGAGAGAAGCCTCTAGTGAAATCTACGACCCCTGGGTCTATTTCCTAACATATTATTTTCATATCTATTAATCCAAATATCCAAAAATACCTTGCTACACTTTTTCTTTACTTATTTTATTTTGTGTTTTTGCTAGATATATTTATCCAATCTCATACAATCTAATCTATCTCAATACCGAGGAGGGATTGACAACCCCTCTTACGCGTTGGGTTGCAAGTTTTTGTGGTTTGATTGCAGGTGATGTTTACATAGTGTTGCTTGGTTCTCCTACTAGATTGATAACCTTGGTTTCACAACTGAGGAAAATACTTACCATTGTTGTGCTGCATCATCCTCTCCTCTTTGGGGAATTACCAACGCGGATACAAGCAATCAGTAAGAATTTCTGGCGCCGTTGTCAGGGAGACATCATCAACGTCTATCAGGTTCCTACGCACAAACTCTTATCTCCTTGCAATTACTTTATTTTTCCATTTGTTCCCGTTTTCATCTCCCCCACTTCTATAATGTTTGTGCAAAGATACAAAAATATTTTTTGTTTTCCTTCTTTCCGTTTGCCCTTTTGTTGTGGTCATCTCGTCAACATGACTACCCCTCCTTTGTCACTGGATTTTGAGGTTCTATACTTCAAATAGATGGAAGGAGAAAATTTGAAAGATGCTTGGTATAGGTTAATGGAATCCTACCACATATGCAATCTAAAATGAGATGCAAATATTTTGCTTCGTAAATTTTATATTGGTTTAACCATGCATCATAGACAACTCTTGGATTTTGCCCCTAGAGGGAATTTTGTTGAGATTGATGCTAATGCTGCCTATGAAATAACAGAGGGAATATTGGGAGTTCCACCACCAATAAAGGGATTTACTTTTATGCAAGAAGGTATTCAAATATTAGACAAATTGGGTATCTACAGAAAAATTTGGTTGAGTTGCAAAAGTCTGATGAACCCCTCAAACATATTAGTGGAAACCTCAATCGCATGAATACTTTGATTACTCTGTGTAATAAGCGGTTGGATATTTTAGGTCTTAAGATGGTCTCTTTTCCTGAAAATAATGGGAAGCGTAAAGAGCCTCCCGGGTTTGATAAAACGCTTACAAAGATAGCAAAAACTAAAGAGAATAATACTTGAATATATGCATTATGCCTAGCTAGGGGCATAAAATGATAGCCCTTGTTGGGAGTGATTTTTTTCTCTTTTTTCTTTCTGTTTTTGTGTGTTGACACAATTATGCTACTGTTATGAATGTGTTTTTATGTTTTAATTAGTGTTTGTGCCAAGTAAAGCCTTTAGGATCATGTTGGGTGATAGTTGATTTGATCTTGTTGGAAAACAGAAAATTTTGGGCCCAGTAGCAGAATGGTTAAAATCACAGAAGCGTGATAAAATTCTGATTTTTTTTACACAAGATTGATATATAAATTGCCTACGTGGTCCTAATTTTTCAGAACTTTTGGGGTTACAGAAGTATGATCAAAGTCCAGATTACTACAGACTGTTTGGTTTTTGACAGATTCTATTTTCGTTGCATTGTGTGCTTATTTTGATGAATATATGGATTGTATCGGGGGGGGGGTATAAACCATGGTAAAGTTAGAATGCGGTAGGTATAATGCAATAATAAAATATGAATGGGTTTGCAACAATACTTAAAGTGGTGGTTTGCTTTATTATACTAATGGATCTCACGAAGGTTTTTGTTAAGTTTTGTGTGATTGAAGTTTTCAATTTTTGATGAGATCACGATGGATTAAGGAATAAGGAATGAAAAGAGCCTAAGCTTGGGGATGCCCATGGAACCCCAAGGTAATATTCAAGGAGAACCAAGCAACTAAGCTTGGGTATGCCCCGGAAGGCATCCCCTCTTTCTTCTAACGACCATCGATAATTTTACTTGGAGCTATATTTTTATTCGTCACATATCATGAGTTTTGCCTGGAGCGTCATGTATTATATGAGTCTTTCCTTGTTTTTCTTTTTAATTTGTCACAATCATCCTTGCTGGACACACCTATTTGAGAGAGCCATAATGATGCCATGATTTGTTAGAATTGCTCTATGTGCTTGACATAAATTTTTTAAGCTGTGGAGCTCTAGTGCTTCACTTATATCTTTTTGAGCACAGTGGTGCTTTAATTGTGAAGAAATCCTCTCATTCTTCACTTATATTATTTTGAGAGATGAAAATTTTGAAGAAATATTTATGCTCTTGTTCTTCACTCCAATTTGTTTGAGAGCTTGTTATAAGCAATGGTAATATATGAACTAGTCCCAAAGTGATGGATATTCAAGAGGGATAACAAAAACTATCATGAAGATAATTGGATATTAAAACTTGGTTCCTTGCAATTGTTTTGCGATATGGACATAGTAATATGTGAGTCATATTGGTGAGTAACTATGCTTTAGTAAGAATATTGGTGTTAAGGTTTGTGATCCCCTATGCAAGCACGAAAGTCAATAGTTATGCAATGAAGTTACATCCTACTTGTGGTGCATTATTCGGTGTTAGTTACGTTTAGTGATTGTTTATGATCATTTTTGTTTCTTAGTTGGTTGCTTCTCAATCTATTTGCTAGCCTTCCCTTTTACTAAGCGGGAATACTGCTTGTGCATCCAAACTCCTTAAACCAAGGTGTGCCAAATGAGCCCACCATACCTAACTATATGCGGTATTTCCATGTCGTTCCAAGTAAATTTGTATGTGCCAACTCTAATTTTCAAAATGAATTTCCTTTTTGTGTGCCTGTACCACTCATGAAGCGGCAGGGGGTGACCAATATTTTTCCATTCTAGATGTGTTATTCTGAAGATGAGTGTTTGTTCACTTGTCATTGCACGAGAGTGTGGCCGGTACTAGGGATGCCAAGTACCGAATTGAATAAGAAATTTAATTTATATTATGTTGTCAATAATAAATTCCTTGGAAAGTGTTGGTATGGAAGGCACCCGTGGATACGGCTAGCCATGGATTGTGAAAGAATGGTGGAAAAATGAATAAACTTTATTTTATGTTTGGGAACCTCCTATAATGTATCTAGCATGAAAAGTATCGGGAATTCTTGGTCGTTTTTGTTGACAGGAAAAGCATGCCTCTCAAAACAATTTTATCTCTCAATTTAAGCTTTGAGCTCTAGTACCTCTACAAATCTCTCCTTCCCTCTACGAAGGGCCTATCTATTTACTTTTTATGCAATTTTTATTTTTATTGAGTATCCATCTTCTCTTATAAAGCACCAACTAGGGAGCACTATTGTCATACTTGAGCATTGGATATAGCTAATATTTGACTGTGTTTCATGAATGAATCAATGATTGAGCATAATGGGCTAGGGATAGCTTTCTTTAGTGCTGATATTTTGAAAGACATGGTTGCTTTTGATATGCTTGAGTATTGAGGTCTTCATGTCAAATTATAGACTATTGCTTTGAATCATCTAAAGTCCAAATGTCCATGCTACAAAAGAAAAAAATGTGTGATGAATATGATGGGTAGCATTCCACATCAAAAATTCTGTTTTTATCATTTACGAGGACGAGCAGGAATTAAGCTTGGGGATATTAATACGTCTCCAACGTATCTATAATTTTTGATTGTTTCATGCTATTGAAGTATCATTCTTGGGTGTTTTATACTCATTTGCTAGCAACTTTATATCATTTTTTGGGACTAACCTATTGACATAGTGCCCAGTGTCAGTTGCTGATTTCTGCTTGTTTTTTTACTTTGGAGAATATCAGTACCAAACAAAGTCCAAATGCGATGAAACTTTTTGGAGTTATTTTTCTGGACAGAAGACACCTAGGGAGCCAAGGAAATGCACCAGAGGAAGCCCGTGGGGCCCACTAGGCACCAGGGCGCGCCAGAAGGCCCAGGCGTGCCCTGGTGGCTAGTGGGGCCCATGGGAGGCTTCTCCACCGACTATCATCTCTATAAATACTCTAAAATCCCAAAAAACCCTAGAGGAGTCGACGAAACAAAAATCCAGCCGCCAAAATTTCCAGAACCATGAGATCCAATCGAGAGGCCTTTTACGACACTCTGTCGGAGGGGTCAACGATCACAGAGGGGTGATACGTCCATTTTGCATCATGTTTTCCTACTGTTATTTATAATGTCTTTATGCATAATAATGCTTTTTGAAGTAATTCTAATGCCTTTTCTCTCATAATATGCAAGGTTCACACAAAGAGGGAGAATTCGGGCAGCTGGAAATCTGGACCTCGAAAAGCTACGCCAGGCCACGTATTCTACGCAACTCCAAAGCTGAAACTTCATGGAGAATTTTTATGGAATATATAAGAAATATTGAAGCCAATAAGTACCAGAGGGGGCCCACCAGGTGGGCACAACCCACTTGGGCGCGCTAGGGATCCCAGGCGCGCCCTGGTGGGTTGTGGTCCCCTCGGCCCACCTCCGGTGCCCATCTTCTGGTATATAAGTCAGTTTGACCTAGAAAAAATAAGGAGAGGACTTTAGGGACGGAGCGCCGCTGTCTCAAGGCGGAACTTGGCCAGGAGAACTTTTGCCCTCCGGCGGAGCGATTCCGCCGGAGGAACTTCCCTCCCGGAGGGGGAAATCATAGTCATCACCAACAAATCTCCGATCCTGGGGAGGGCAATCTCCATCAACATCTTCAACAGCACCATCTCATCTCAAACCCTAGTTCATCTCTTGTGTTCAATATTTTTACCGGAACTATAGATTGGTGCTTGTGGGTGACTAGTAGTGTTGACTACATCTTGTAGTTGACTACTATATTTTTTATTTAGTGGAAGATTATATGTTCAGATCCATTATGCTATTTAATACCCCTGTGACTCTTAGCATGATTATCATTTGTGAGTAGTTACTTTTGTTCTTGAGGTCACGGGAGAAATCGTGTTGCAAGTAATCATGTGAACTTGATATGTGTTCGATATTTTGATAGTATGTATGTTGTGATTCCCTTAGTGGTGTCATGTGAACGTCGACTACATGAAACTTCACCATATTTTGGCCTAAGGGACTGCATTGTGGAGTAGTTATTTGATGATGGGTTGTGAGAGTGACAGAAGCTTAAACCCTAGTTTATGCGCAATTCCGTAAGGGACCGATTGGATCCAAAAGTTTAATGCTATGGTTAGAATTTATTCTTAATACTTTTCTCGTCGTTGCAGATGCTTGCGAGAGGGTTATTCATAAGTAGGAGGATTGTTCATGTAAGAACAATACCTAAGCACCGGTCCACCCACATATCAAATTATCAAAGTAGCGAACACAAATCAAGCCAACATGATGAAAGTGACTAGATGAAATTCCCGTGTACCCTCAAGAACGCTTTGCTTATTACAAGAGACCGTTTGGGCCTGTACTTTGCATCAAAATGATTGGGCTACTGTCACGGGGTATCCGCGGCCACCCATGGGACCGGGCGGCCCCTTGCGGGTTCGTCGGGGGGACGTCGCGTTGCACAAAGAGCTGATCCGCACACGACAGCACGACAGAAATCACAAGAGCAATTTACCCAGGTTCGGGCCGCCGCGAGGCGTAAGACCCTACTCCTGCTTTGGTGGATTGATGATGGAATGGACGTGGTGGTGCGTAGTACACTTTGCCCGACAAGGGCTGCCTCGGGGCTACGGCGACTACGCGCGTATAGTGGCTTGGGCTTGTCAACTTTCTAACCCTCTAACCCCTCCTATGAGTGCCATGGGCCTCCTTTTATAGATTAAAGGGATCACCACATTGGCAAAGTGGTCATTATCCACTGATATGATCGCAAATAGTGCTATCATATCTAACTCTGTGGGCTGATAGGGTGTATTAAATGCACCGCTTAGTGTCACATCACTGGTTCCCCGGCAAGGCCTGCCGGCTATCTTGCCAGCTCCGCGTCTGTTCTCTTGACACGTCGTAGGACGGCTGTCATCTGTGAGTTTCTTCTGTAGGAGATGGCTTCCATGTGGCGAATGGTTGCCACTTAATCATCTTGTGGCTTGACACCGCACTGATTGACAACACAGGTCGTGCTTAAGTGGTTGGCGGGGTGGTTCAGTCCCCGCGAGCCCCGACAGGCTCTTGCAGGGAGTCTTGGTTGCTTGCTTCGGGTGGTGGCCTCGCCCCTTGCCGAGCTCGCCTGCCCAGCAAAAGAAGGCCTTCTCTTGCCGATATCTTGTTCCTTTGGCTTGATCTTGATCTCTCTGAGCTGCATGTTGGTTCTTCAAGTCTCTTGTCTCTTCGTCCTCTGACTTGAACTGGTGCTTCAATCTTGATCTTGTGCATGTGCACAGTTGGGCAACAGACCCAGGGTTTGTTGCACCGACAGAAGCCCCCGGGCCTGCCCCGAACGCGCTGCTGAGCGTCGTCGGGGTAGGGCCTAATAAGTGCACAGGCAGGATCGCTGAAGGGGCTGGCCTCTTGAGGTTTTCCGTTGCTGCTTCATTAGTCTTGATTTCGGGGCAATTTCCGGTTTCCCCGCATGCGGTGTAAAGCCAATAGTGGTGGGGCCGCGGGAGTGATGGCCCGTGAATGACTTTCACGCATGGGGTAGAAACTGCCAAATTACTCTTCCCGCGGCGCGCTCTTATCCTTAGCCACGTATGTTGCATGCATCGTGTGGGGTAGGTAACGGAGGCGCGTGGCACGGGAGAGCATCCTGAAGTGGGTCCATCTGTATTGAATTGGCGGAGGAGGGCGGTGGTCGCCCATTGATGGAGTAGGTGCCCTTCCCCGCCAGGCCTATAAAAGGGAGAGGCGGAGGAGGGCGAAGACATCCATCTTTGTGTTCCTCTTCTTCTTCTCCGGTTCTCTGCTTCCTCTGGTGATGCTGGAGAGGAGAACCCGGGGCCAGCCCCCGGGCTTCTGCTTGGGGCAATTGTTGGCCCACGCTGGTGTTGACGCTCGGGTAGTGAGCCTGGTCCTTGGCGTGGTGAATTTCTAGGTCTCTTCGAGGCTCGGCCGGGAGGCGGGGCTGGAGATCATCGGTAATCCCACCATTGCCCCTCCCGGAGGCCTTGGGGCCGTTGTCCACGAGAGGCGCGCCTTCCGGTTGGCTGGAGCGATGGTAGCGGCGTATACCCGTTGCGGGTGATGTCGCTACCATCTCTGCCCCTCCCCCTTTTCCTCTTCTCCTTTTTTCGTTTGGGGAGGGGCGACGGGCCTTGCTCGTCACCTTGCGCAGCCCCTGGGTGCACGTCACCCGCGGACCGTGGTGGATGACTGCTCCGCCGGTCCCTTCGTCGCTGACCTCCCCCAAACGCTCCTTTTATTCTCCTTTCCCTCGGGTTAGAGCATCCTGGGGAAAAGGAGCAGAGAAAGGAAAAGAGGGGTTATAGGGTTTTTATCTTTTTTTCAATCTTAAATCTGGAGGCAATTGCCAAATTTTAATTCAAATAATGTAATCTCTTGAGTACATCTTTGTGTTCTGTAATGCTAGTACTTGTATTTGCATATGAATGAAAAAGATGAACCTTGCTAGGAACCCATGCATGTGTATGTCCATGCAAAGGTGGAGTGCCTCTTTAATAAAAATAAACGAGTTACCCCGGCAGGATATCCTGCCAGCGCCCTCTTTGTCTGCCGGAGAACTATGTCTGCCGGGGAACAGACGGAGGGGCCAGCCCCCCGCCAACTCCTTTTTGTCAAAGGCTACTGCAACCATCCTGACCGAAGCAACGTTCGAGTCATGGATGGGAGCACCTAATTTTCAAAAGTGAGAGAGGCGGGGTTTTCCCATGCAAAGTTATAGCTTTACAGAACACTAATGGACAGGAGGTAAACTTATCTGCTTTGGCTTTGCCGGGGATCGATGTGTCGTGCAATCTTCTCGTCCTTTGTTGAAGTTAAGTTCACGGCAGGAACCTGCACCTTCATGTAGATGAGAATGAATGCAGGATGCAATCTTATGCAGTGATTTGGGTGTTCTCGTGCATGCATGCAATCTTAGTTGGGGCCCCCCTACAACACTTTATTTTCTCTTGCACGGGGTCATCGCCCCGGCTTGTACAGGGGGTTACATGCAACTTCGGCAAGGCCATGTACAATGGGTGGCTGTCGGGCAGGGCCCGAGAGCCTCTGCGCCTTACGGGTAGAACTTTCAGAGATGCTCAATATTCCATGAGTTTTGCAACTAAGTGCCATCTCCGGTCTCCAGACCAACTGCGCCAGATCTGGTGACTCGAACTACCCGGTAAGGGCCTTCCCACTTCGGTGATAACTTGTGTGTACCCTTGGCAGACAGAATGCGCCTAAGGACAAGGTCACCTTCCTCAAAACACCGGGCACGAACCCTGCGGCTGTGATAGCGATGCAGGGATTGCTGGTAGCGTGCAGCACGCGTAGCAGCCCGGAGACGGTTCTCCTCGAGTAGCACAGCGTCGTCACGCCGGTGCTGATCTTGCACTACTTCGTCGTAGGAAAGCACTCGAGGGGACCCGTAAATGAGTTCCGTGGGGATAACTACTTCTGCCCCGTAGACCAGGGAGAAGGGAGTCTGCCCGATAGCTCGGTTTGGTGTCGTTTTGAGGGACCAGAGAACTACCGGCAGCTCCTCAATCCACCGCCTGCCGTGCTTCTGCAGCGTATCAGAAGTTCTTGTCTTGAGTCCACGAAGCACTTCAGCGTTCGCCCTCTCAGCTTGTCCATTGCTCTGGGGGTGTGCCACAGAGGCGAATGCGATCTTGCATCCGAGGGCACGAACGTATTGCATGAAGGCGTGGGTCGTGAACTAGGTGCCGTTGTCTGTGATGATCCTTGCCGCAACTCCGAAACGACACACCAATTCTTTCAAGAACTTGACAGCCGACTGAGCAGTCACCTTCCTCACGACAGTCACTTTCGGCCACTTTGTAAACTTGTCGATGGGAACAAACAAGAATTCAAAGCCCCCGATTGCTCGGGGGAAGGGGCCGAGGATATCGAGCCCCCAGACCGAAAATGGCCATGATAAAGGGATTGTCTGAAGGGCTTGGGCAGGCAGATGTGTTCTCTTGGAATGGAACTGGCAGGCTTCACATGTCGTGACGAGTGTCGGTGTCAAAACCGGCAGATCTTGGGTAGGGGGTCCCTAACTGTGCGTCTAAGGTCGATGGTAACAGGAGACGGGGGACACAATATTTACCAAGGTTCAGGCCCTCTCTATGGAGGTAATACCCTACTTCCTGCTTGATTGATCTTGATGAATATGAGTATTACAAGAGTTGATCTACCACGAGATCGTAATGGCTAAAACCCTAGAAGTCTAGCTTGTATGACTATATGTCTTTCCAGACTAAGCCCTCTGGTTTATATAGACACCGGAGGGAGCTAGGGTTGTACAAAGTCGGTTACAGAGAAAAGGAATCTTCATATCTTGTCGCCAAGCTTGCCTTCGATGCCAAGGAGAGTCCCATCCGGACACGGGAGAGAGTCTTTGGTCTTGTATCTTCACAGCCCATTAGTCCGGCCCATGTCCAACAGGCGGGCGCCCGAGGACCCCTTAGTCCAGGACTCCCTCAGTAGCCCCTGAACCAGGCTTCAATGACGAGGTGTCCGGTGCGCAGATTGTCTTCGGCATTGCAAGGCGGGTTCCCCTTTCCAAGTACTCCAAGATAGTCTTCGGACGAAACGAACGTGTCCGGATCTGCAACACAGGTACCACACACACAGCCGCAGAGAGTATAATATTTCACGAGTCCCATCCGCTGACAACTTTTTGTAAGATGACATCATGTCTGCCCGGTCATTATTTTGAACCGTTTTCATCTGTCGTTCCACGTTTCAAGACGCGGTTTCCATTGGCACGTCTTGTCAAAGCAGAGATCGTGTCCCCTTATTGATGGATTCTCATCAATACGGGCATGGGTAATCCAACTGTGGCTTTTTGCACAACCCTTGGGAATAGGCGAGTTTTAAGGCAAGTAGGGAGGCGTTCGATATTCACTGCCTTTATAAGGGGATAAGGATTCCCTTTCTTCGCCGACGCCTTCTCTCTTCCTCTGCCCTTCCGTCCTTGAGCTCCAGCACCCAAGTTCTCATCTTTTCCACCTCGAGCAAGCACCCAACCATGTCCGGATCCGGAGGTCAAGGCAAGTGGATGGCCTCCTCCGTTAAGGAGAAGGATATCGCCGAGCTTCGGGAGGCCGGGTATCTGGCGAAGGAAATCACCCACCGGCTTCCGGCCAAGGGGCAAGTCATCCCCACACCGAAGCCCAACGAGAGGGTGGTGTTCCTCCCTCATTTCGCCCACAGGTTGGGGTTTCCACTCCACCCTTTCGTCCGCGGACTAATGTTCTATTACCGGCTAGATTTCCATGATCTAGCCCCAAATTCTTTCCTCAACATCTCAGCATTCATTGTCGTGTGTGAGGCTTTCCTCCGCATCCAGCCCCACTTCGGACTGTGGCTCAAGATCTTCAACGTGAAGCCGAAGGTGGTGGATGGCCAACACGTGGAGTGCGGAGGAGCCATGGTGAGCAAGATGCCCAACGTCACATGGCCCAAAGGCACGTTTGTGGAGACCGTCAAGGAGTGGCAGAAGCTGTGATTCTATATCACAGAGCCCCGCGACGCCTCCTGGGCTGCGGCTTCCGAATTCAAGTCCGTGGCTCCAATGCGGCTTACCTCCTGGATGGAGAAGGGCCCAAATTGGTCTTCGTCGGACGAGCTGATAGCGCTGCAAATGCGCATCCAAAGCGTGGTGGACAAAAACATTAAGCGCGTCGACGTGATCCAGGTGATGCTAGTTCGCCGGATCCTCCCCAGTCAAAGGCGAACCTCCCCTTTATGGGAATTCAATCTAGAGAAGCACCAAACCTTGTTGGGGCTCTTCGGAACCACTCACGAAGATGCCTGGAAGTTGCTCTTTAAGGGCGACGAGAAGCCGCCGGCCATAGATTCGGACCGCGGGCACGATCTTGCCCATCCCGCCAATGCGGTAAGTCCTTTACGTCTCAAAGCGTACCCCCTACTTGCTTGTTCAAGGGAGGTAACTAAACTTTACTGATTTATTCTTTCAGGTATGGACAGAGAAGGCGGAGCGGATTCGATGTTCGGCTCCGCTGCCAGAAGAACCAGTCATCCCGCTCCTGGCGAAGATGCTGGTCCCGGCGCCCTATCAGCCGCCGGAGAAGAAGGCCAAGGGGGGTCGGGGTGGCCCCCGCCACAAGGGCACTTCCGACGTAATGTCCGAAGACAAGACTCACTCCTCCGCCGCCGAAGATGACGACGAGGAGGAGGAGGAAAGCAACTCTCCCCCTGATGGGGGAGGAAGAAGAGGGTGGCCTCCACAAATTTGGAGGCGGAGGCGCCCAAGAGGGGGAAGGCCCCCCTCGCGGATAACACCGCGTGGGACGTCGACAGCAGTCCAGAGCGGCGCCCCCGAAAAAGGCCCCTGGCCGCATCATAAGTACTAAAAACTGTATACATCCAAATGTGTGCTTCATGGTATTAATATGTTAAATTATGCTATTACAGTCCGGCCCACGACAGTTCCCAGCAATCCTCATCAGGAGGTTCGCTAGATTCAAAGGCGATGGCCAGCGAGTCACCGCCGACCGCTCACTGTCCCCCGGCCAAGGGCAATGAGGTGGTGTCCCAAAGGACCTTCCTAGGCCAGGGAGTGATTCAGGAGGCCGTCAGGGTGGCGCCAGAGGATGACTCCTCGGCCGCCGGACAAATGGGGAGGAAGCCCCCATGGAGACTGGCGATGGGGGCCATATCCAATTCGGCCCCCAGCCGAATACCATTCCGGAGACCTACACGGCTCCGGAGTCAAGCGAGCAGCCTTCCCCGAAAGGAGGAGGTGTGCCTGTTCCGCCGGTGACCTCTGTCCAACCAGAGTCGCCGGATAATCTACTGGAAGCGCTGTAAGGCGCTTCCATTGTGGATGAACACTGTATCCTTATGGGTACGGTGATTGAGAAGGTTCAGTCCGTCAAGAGCGGACTGACGGAAGCCTGTAGCAGCCTGCTGGCAGGTTTTGAGGTAAGCGACACAAAAGAGAAAAGTCCCAATATAGATAGTAGCCCCTGAGACACTGTCCGGTGTTCGGAAAGAAAAGCCAGACAGAGGATCAATTAAATTTCGCAGGAAACTAACTGAATGTGTTTTATGTGAGTAAGCAGGCGTCGCTGCTGGCCGCTGCCGCACATACTGCCGAAGTCTCTGGACTAAAGCAGAGACTGGAGCAGGCCGAGGAGGAGCTCGGCCAAGCGAGGAAGCAGCTAGAAGACCAGCAAGGTATGTGATGGCTCGCTATATATTCGGAAAGAATAAATGATATGTGTTGACCATAGTGTCATGATATGTGTAGGAGCGACGACCGAGGTCGAGGCCCTGGCCGAAGCCGAGGGGAAAGCTGTCAAGGAGCAAGCCGCCCGTAAGAAGCTCAAGGCCAGGCTTAACGAGGTCCAGCAAGAGCTCCAGGACGCTGTGAAAAAATGCGAGACCTTGGAGTGCGATGTTTCGGCTCGAAAGACCGAACTCGCTAAGGCTCGCCAAAGTGCAGAAGAGGCCCGAGTTGAAGCCGAGGGCACCCTCGAGGAGATCCAGGAGGCCGAAGATCGCGGCGGGTAAGGCGTTTAGTATGCAGAGCAAGTATGTAAAGAAGAAGTATTTCTTACTAACCCGAATTCAGAGTTCTCCAGGGGCGTTTGCGGATCTGCCGCGCAGTGTGTCAGACGCTGCAGAGTTCTTCCGAGCCGAAGAAGGGAGCTCAACGGAGAAGCTGTTCTGGTCACAATACCTTGCGCCAGGACATCTAGTGTCCTTCACCGATCAGCTAAAACAGCTGGTTGAGCTGCATAGGGTGGCCGAACTGGCCATGAAGGATTCAATAATCCGTCTGTGGCCTGCCGAAGCTATACCCAGCAGCTACTTCGGTCTCGTGAAGCGGCTGGTAGATGCCTGCCCTCGGCTGGATGTCGTCAAGCGATCGGTCTGCATCGAGGGTGCGCGCATGGCCTTCGCCCGTGTCAAGGTGTGGTGGGCGAAGATGGATGCCGTCAAGCTTGTGACCGAGGGGCCGCCTGAAGGCAAGGATTACCGCATGCCCGAGCGATATTTTGGAGACGTCCTGGAGGGGTCTCGTATTGTGGCGACGAATGTGCGCAAGACATTATTTTCAAATGAATACATTCTTGTTATCTCTGCCTTGTATGATAAAACAAAGTTGTTATGTAATATAATGTTTGTTATGTTTTAAATTTTTTACCTCCTGTGCGGCCGTTTTGTATGAAATCTGAGAGTTGGTCAGTCGTCGGCTTCTGCCCCCATGTAGGTAGTACGGGGGTGTTCAGGATGGAATCTAAACACTCTTGATCCAATTTTTTGGTCCTTGAAGGAGGTGTTTAGCGCAACGAACCAGGCAATCAGACTATGCAGCTTGAACACCCTCACTTAGCCATAGGAGTTTGACAATAAAAATATAGGCGCAGCCCCTAGTATCCAAACTAGGATGCTGTAAACACCTAATCGGGTAAACACCGATCCCTCGCGTAATGCGGAAAAAATCTCCAACGATTTAAGACCTCCGAAGAGCTGACTGGCTCTCGCCGCATCATGACAGTCAGTTTTCGGCTTTCTCTACTGAGGTGCTCCTTCGGATAAACCAGGGAACAATCGCAGTAGTTCTCCTTTTACTACCTTAGTCGATATAGCGGAATGTAAGGTAGCAAGCACAAGAGCCGGGCAACCCAACTATTGACCAAACATATGATTCGGAGCCAATGCATATAATGCTAAATTCGGGGTGCCGAACCATACTGTAAAAAGTGTTCGGACTTTGTTGCCATAGTACGGGACGCTATGAAGCCCCTAGCAAATACGAAGCATACCAAAGTGTACGGGTTCTATCTGATGAAGCTATCAACAGACAAAGGAAAACAGAAAAGGAGCAAAGGTAATGAGCTGGGGCCCTAAAATTTGGGCCGCAAACTGTTTCCATTTATAATTTGGTTAACACGTTAAGGCGCATTGATACAAATAGTGCGATAAGCAACATGCTATTTAACATGCCACAACCAAGGGAGTGCTGCGTGCGGGTCCTGAAAACAGGTAGAGTGATCGTTAAAGAAACCACCCAGAAGTTCCCCCGTACGTCTGTGCTTCTTGCCATCTTGGTGCATTTATCCTTTGACAGGACCAGTGATCGGGCCGTCAGGGAAGGCCTATGGAAAAGAAACCTGAAAAGAAGAAAAAGTAACTAGTGAAAGTATATGTGTCCGGGAGCGGTCGAGCCGTATTGTGGATCACAAGGTAGGAATGCTTCCGTCTATGCCCATGGTATTTTGAGTGCGTAGTTATGTACGCGTGGTGCGAATGCCGCTACTTGATCGGGACTGGGACGGAGGCCAAATTGCTAGTCGAGCTCTTGACGAGCCGAGCTATCCTATCGCAGAATAGTCTGGACCCTCTTGATAGTGTCCAGGAGCTTGGCCGCCGAATTAAGGTTCTGCTTGAAAAGGCCGCTCTGTACTTCTGCTGCTAAGGCAGCGGTGTACTCCTCGGTACGGGGGGAGCGTTCCATGCTTCCATTAACTGTTATGATGCCGCGTGGTCCAGGCATCTTGAGCTTGAGGTAAGCATAATGAGGCACCGCATTGAATCGAGAAAATGCGGTTCGTTCGAGCAGTGCGTGATAGCCGCTGCGAAAAGGGACGATATCGAAGATTAACACTTCACTTCAGAAGTTGTCCGGAGATCCGAAGACAACCTCCAGTGTGATTGAGCCCGTACAGCGGGCCTCTACACCTGGTATGACTCCATTGAAGGTAGTCTTTGTGGGCTTGATCCGTGATGGATTAATGCCCATTTTGCGCACTGTATCCTGATAGAGCAGATTGAGCCTGCTGCCACCGTCCATGAGGACTCGCGTCTGGTGGAATCCGTCAATGATTGGGTCGAGGGCCAGTGTGGCTGAACCGCCATGACGGATACTGGTCGGATGATCCCGACGATCAAAAGTGATTGGGCATGACGACCATGGATTGAATTTTGGGGCGACTGGCTCTATCGCATAGACGTCCCTGAGTGCGCGCTTGCGCTCCCTCTTGGGGATGTGCGTAGCATATATCATGTTCACCGTTTTGACCTGAGGGGGAAATTTCTTCTGTCCCCCTGTGTTCGGTTGCCGGGGCTCCTCGTCATCGTCCTCGCTTTGTGATCTCTTTTCCTTGTTTTCGGCATATAACTTGTCGGCCTGTTTAAAAACCCAACAATCTCTGTTGGTATGATTGATTGGTTTGTCTGGGGTGCCATGGATCTGGCATGGACGATCAAGTATGCGGTCCAAGATGGATGGTCCCTGGTTGTTTCTTTTATACGACTTCTTCCGCTGACCGGACATGGAGCCGCTGAATCCGGCGTTGACTATAGTGTCATCTGTATTGTCACCATTGCTTCGGTGTTTGTGTCTGCTGCGTCGGAGCTTGCTGTTGCTGTTTTTGACATCAGAGGTGCCCATTTCACTTGCTGTGTTTTTGCTATGTGTCAGCCAACTATCCTCACCCGCACAAAATGGGTCATGAGTGCCGTGAGGGCTGTCATGGACTTTGGCTTTTCCTGACCGAGGTGGCGGGCGAGCCATTCGTCACGGATGCTATGTTTAAAGGCCGCTAGGGCTTTGGCATCCGGACAGTCGACTATCTGGTTCTTTTTATTTAGGAATCTAGTCCAGAATTTCCTAGCTGACTCTCCAGGCTGTTGTACTATGTGACTTAAGTCATCGGCATCTGGTGGCCGGACATATGTACCTTGGAAGTTGTCAAGAAACGCCTCTTCGAAGTCCTCCCAGCTGCCAATAGAATTTTCAGGCACACAGTTTAACCAGTGCCGAGCTGGCCCTTTGAGTTTTAGTGGGAGGTATTTGATGGCACGAAGGTCGTCTCCGCGGGCCATATGGATGTGGAGAATAAAATCCTCGATCCATACCGCGGGATCGGTTGTTCCATCGTATGACTCGATATTTACGGGTTTAAAACCTTTTGGGAATTCATGATCCAGTACTTCGTCAGTGAAGCAAAGAGGATGTGCGGTGCCCCTATATCGGGCCGCATCACGACGTAGCTCCGATGGAGTCCGTCTGCGGTTTTCAGCCCGGGCGTGACTAGGTTTGTCACGTCCGAATAGATAGCCATCGTCGCGTGTCGAGGCACGTCCTCGCGATCCGTAGATCGATCTTGTCTGCCCTGCCCTACTGTCCAGGTCCTGCCGAAGGTCATATGTATAACCCCGAGTTGTTTTATCCCTGCCTTTACGACGAGGTGGGGCAGTCTGGTGTTCGGCTTGAGTTGCCGCTTTATCCCGACCGCGTGGTGGTCGGTCAGCCGCAATGCACGATGATGGTACGGGCTCCGGCGCCTCGTCATCGAACTGGGGCAGCAATTTGCGCTTCAGGTAACTTTTGGCTGGGCGCTTAAGGCCGTATTCTTCGGCTGCTAGGACATCAGTCCATTTGTCATTGAGCAGATCTTGGTCAGCTTGAAGCTGTTGCTGCTTCTTTTTCAGGCTCCTTGCAGTGGCTATTAGATGGCGCTTGAAGCGCTCCTGCTCGAGAGGTTCCTTAGGAATGACAAAATCCTCGTTGCCGAGGCTCACCTCCTCCTCAGAGAGCGGATGATAACTACCGTCTTCCGAGTCTTTGTCTATGGCCTGTTCATTAGGGCTAACTTGCCCATCTTCCCGATTGTCTTGTTCGGCAGTTTGTTCATCGGGGTCTTCTGTGTCTTCGGCACCATCCAGAGTGTTATCGTCTCCTGTGCCGGTGTTGCTGCCTTTGCTGCGGCGCGATTTAGAGCGGCGCTGCTGACGCCGGCGCTTTGGTTGTGTCTTAGGAGGGTCATCCCCCACTGGGTTTTCCTTATCATCGCCGCTATTGTCTTTTGGTGAATCCACCATGTATACGTCATATGAGGAAGTGGTCGTCCATCGTCCGGTGAACGGCGGGTTTTGGGCCTCCTCTTCTCCGGCATCGTAGTCCATACCGTAGATGTCTTCGGAGTCATAATCGAGCGCGTCGGTTAGGTCGTCGACAGTGGCTATGAAGTGGGTGGTAGGTGGGAAACAAAATTCTCCATCGTCAGCCTCCAGTTCAGACCGGATATAATTCGGCTGAGAGTCCCCCTCTAGGGATAGATTTTTTAACGAGTTCAGCATGCCGCCTAAAGGTGAGTGCCGGAAGATGTCCACGGCGCTGAATTCGGCGATCGATGACCGATCCTGCTCGACATACGCGGACGCACGTGGCTCGGAACTTATAGCCGGAAATGAGTCCGAGGTTCCGGTGACACAGACATCACCCAAGAATAGGTCTGTGTGCGGCTCCAACGCCGCGGAATCTACGGCTTCCGTGGCGGGGTTGAGCTCCTCGGATGGCGCAATCTACTCCGGATCTAAGGCCAGAGCGGTTACAAGTGCGATTTCCTGGGTATGGCCCGATGACAGATTTAAGTCATGTTCATCATGGCGATGGGGAGCGACTGCCGTGGTCTCGAATCCGTCGAAGATCAAGTCTCCGCGGATATCCGCGACGTAGTTCAGGCTCCCAAATCTGACCTGATGGCCAGGGGCGTAGCTGTCGATCTGCTCCAGATGGCCAAGCGAGTTGGCCCGCAGTGCGAAGCCGCCGAACACGAAGATCTGTCCGGGGAGGAAGGTTTTCCCTCGGACAGTATTGTTGTTGACGATTGAAGGGGCCATCAAACCTTTTGAGGACAACACAGTGGAACTCTCAATGAAAGCACCAATGCCGGTGTCAAAACTGGAAGATCTCGGGTAGGGGGTCCCGAACTGTGCGTCTAAGGTCGATGGTAACAGGAGACGGGGGACACAATGTTTACCCAGGTTCGGGCCCTCTCTATGGAGGTAATAACCTACTTCATGCTTGATTGATCTTGATGAATATGAGTATTACAAGAGTTGATCTACCACGAGATCGTAATGGCTAAAACCCTAGAAGTCTAGCCTGTATGACTATATGTCTTTCCGGACTAAGCCCTCCGGTTTATATAGACACCGGAGGGGGCTAGGGTTGTACAAAGTCGGTTATAGAGAAAAGGAATCTTCATATCTAGTCGCCAAGCTTGCCTTCCACGCCAAGGAGAGTCCCATCCGGACACGGGAGAGAGTCTTCGGTCTTGTATCTTCACTGCCCATTAGTCCTGCCCATGTCCAACAGGTCGGACGCCCGAGGACCCCTTAGTCCAGGACTCCCTCAATGAGCTCAACTGCATCTTGGAGGGCTGTGGGCCAATAGAATCCTTGTCGGAATGCTTTCCCAACTAATGCCCTTGATCCAATGTGTGAGCCACACATTCCTCTGTGGATCTCAGCCAGCAGTTCCTTTCCATCTTCCCGACAGACACACTTCAATTTCACACCGTTGGGCCTCCTTCTGTACAGAGTGTCATCGACAAACTGATACATACTGGCCCTCCGGGGCTACTTTCTCAGCTTCATCTTGGTCGCTGGGAAGTTCTCCGGTTTGGAGGAAGCAGACGATGTGCCTTGCCCAAGTTGGAGCCTGAGACTCGGCAACGAGGACTAGCGGCACCTCCTCTAATGCGGGAGCACCAGCCTCGTTTGCGAGATCCATAGGCCCGGCTGGAGGGGGTGGTCCGGCGGGCTGTGAGGAGTTGTTTCCGGCGGGGTCTCTGCCGGGAGCGGATGGCTCGATCAGGAGAGGCTTACCATAGTCAAACTTTCTCCTTTTCCGGGCAATTGTGGCTGGTGACACGGAGGGCTGGGAGAGATGGAGAACAATAGTTCTTGGTTCCACAGGAAGCTTCTGCGCAGCACACTTTGATAGGTGATCAGCTATGTTGTTTTTCGCACGGGGTACGTGCTCAGTTTGCAACCCGTCAAAGTGCTCCTCCAATCTCCTCACTTCCTAGACGTATGCTTCCATCAATGGGCTTTGATAATCCTTGTTGACTTGTCTCACCACAAGCTATGAATCTCCTCGAATGATCAACTTCTTGATTCCCAATTCTGCTGCAATCCTAAGCCCGGCAAGGAGCCCTTCATACTCAGCTGTATTGTTGGTGGCTTCTTCCCGGGCAAAGTGCATTTGGACTTCGTACTTCAAGTGCTTCCCGGAGGGGGCAACAAGAAGCACGCCAGCCCCTACTCCTTGTAGGGAAAAAGCACCATCAAAATACATGATCCATTCTTGGGGTGATTCCTTGCCAGGGAGAGTTTTTTCTGTCACTTCCTCATCAGGGGTTGGCGTCCATTCTGCAATAAACTCTACCAATGCCCTGCTCTGAATAGTTGATGTCCTCTCAAACTTCAAACCAAAGCTGGATAACTCCAAAGCCCATTCCACTATTCTGTCGATGGCCTCAGGGTTTTGGAGTATCCTTTGCAACAGAAAACGAGTGACAACCGTGATCTCATGGGCTTGGAAGTAGTGGCGCATTTTCCTTGAGGCCATGATAAGGCCAAAGATCAACTTTTGCACACCAGAGTACCTCGATCTAGCCCCTTGTAACAAGGAGCTAACGAAGTATACTGGGCGCTGCACCACTTTCTTCCTTGCCGCGTCCCTGGGGTTGCTCTCGTTACTGTGCTCACTGCTGTTCCGATCCTCTTCTGACTCTGCCGTGATCTGGCCACTTTCTGCCTCATCCACTTCTCGTTGTGGTACCAATGCCGCACTAACCACTTGGTTGGTTGACGCAAAGTAAAGCAATAACGGCTCTTGGGGTTTGGGCGCAACCAAGGTAGGCACAGATGATAGGTAGACCTTTAACTCCTATAATGTTGCATGATACGTCTCCAACGTATCTATAATTTTTGATTGTTCCATGCTATTATATTATCCATCTTGGATGTTTTATATGCATTTATATGCTGTTTTATATGATTTTTGGGACTAACCTATTAACCTAGAGCCCAGTGCCATTTTCTGTTTTTTCCTTGTTTTTGAGTTTCACAAAAAGGAATACCAAACGGAGTCCAATTGACGTGCCAATTTTTGATGATTTTTTATGGACCAAAAGAAGCCCCCGGAGTAAAAGAGTTGGGCCAGAAGAGTCCCGAGCCATCCACGAGGGTGGAGGGTGCGCCCTACCCCCTGGGCGCATCCTACCCCCTGGCGCCCCCCCCCTATCTCATGGATGACTCGGAGACCCCCCTACGTGAGACCAACGCCAAAAATTCCTATACATACAGAACCCCCAGAAAGAAACCTAGATCGGGAGTTCCGCTGCCGCAAGCCTCTGTAGCCACCAAAAACCAATCGGGACCCTATTCCTGCACCCTGCCGGAGGGGGGAATCATCACCGGTGGCCATCTTCATCATCCCGTCCATGACGAGGAGGGAGTAGTTCACCCTCGGGGCTGAGGGTATGTACCAGTAGCTATGTGTTTGATCTCTCTCTCTCTCTCTCTCTCTCTCTCTCTCGTGTTCTTGATTTGGCACGATCTTGATGTACCGCGAGCTTTGCTACTATAGTTCGATCTTATGATGTTTCTCCCCCTCTACTCTTCATGTAATGGATTGAGTTTTCCCTTTAAAGTTATCTTATCGGATTGAGTCTTTAAGGATTTGAGAACACTTGATGTATGTCTTGCGTGGGATACTCGTGGTGACAATGGGGTATTCTATTGATCCACTTGATGTATGTTTTGGTGATTAACTTGCGGGTTCCGTGACCTTGGGAATCTATGCATAGGGGTTGACACACGTTTTCGTCTTGACTCTCCGGTGGAAACTTTGCGGCACTCTTTGAAGTTCTTTTGTGTTGGTTGAATAGATGAATATGAGATTGTGTGATGCATATCGTATAATCATACCCGCGGATACTTGAGGTGACATTGGAGTATCTAGGTGACATTGGAGTATCTAGGTGACATTAGGGTTTTGGTTGATGTGTGTCTTAAGGTGTTATTTTACTACGAACTCTAGGGCTATTTGTGACACTTATAGGAATAGCCCAATGGATTGATCGGAAAGAATAACTTTGAGGTGGTTTCATACCCTACAATAACCTATTCGTTTGTTCTCCGCTATTAGTGACTTTGGAGTGACTCTTTGTTGCATGTTAGGTGCTACCTCTTGAGCACTGCGTTGGTTTTTCCCTTGAAGAGGAAAGGGTGATGCAGCAAAGTAGCGTAAGTATTTCCCTCGGTTTTTAAGAACCAAGGTATCAATCCAGTAGGAGACCACACACAAGTCGCCTCGTACCTACACAAACAAATAGGAACCTTGCAACCAACGCGATAAAGGGGTTGTCAATCCCTTCACGGCCACTTGCAAAAGTGAGATCTGATAGAGATAATAAGATAAATATTTTTGGTATTTTTTATGATAAAGATTGAAAGTAAAGATTGCAAAGTAAAATAGATTGGAAACTTATATGATAGAGAATAGACCTGGGGGCCATAGGTTTCACTAGTGGCTTATCTCAAGATAGCATAAGTATTACGGTGGGTGAACAAATTACTGTCGAGCAATTGATAGAAAAGTGCATAATTATGAGAATATCTAGGCATGATCATGTATATAGGCATCACGTCCGCGACAAATAGACCGAAACGATTCTGCATCTACTACTATTACTCCACACATCGACCGCTATCCAGCATGCATCTAGAGTATTAAGTTCATAAGAACAAAGTAGTGCATTAGGCAAGATGACATGATGTAGAGGGATAAACTCAAGCAATATGATTTAAACCCCATCTTTTTATCCTCGATGGGAACAATACAATACATGTCGTTTCCTCTTCTGTCACTGGGATCGAGCAACGCAAGATTGAACCCAAAGCTAAGCACTTCTCCCATTGCAAGAGAGATCAATCTAGTAGGCCAAACCAAACAGATAATTTGAAGAGACTTGCAAAGATATTAAATCATACATAAAATAATTCACAGGAGATTCAAATATGGTTCATAGATAATCTTGATCAAAAACCCACAATTCATCGGATCTCGACAAACACACCGCAAAAAGAGTTACTTTGAATAGATCTCCAAGAAGATCGAGGAGAACTTTGTATTGAGATCCAAAGAGAGAGAAGAAGCCATCTAGCTAATAACTATGGACCCGAAGGTCTGTGGTAAACTACTCACACATCATCGGAGAGGCCATGGTGTTGATGTAGAAGCCCTCCATGATCGATTCCCCCTCCGGCGGAGCGCCGGAAAAGGCCCCAAGATGGGATCTCACGGGTACAGAAGGTTGTGGTGGTGGAAATAGGGTTTCGTGGTGCTCCTGGATGTTTTCGGGGTATATGGATATATATAGGAGGAAGAAGTAGGTCGGTGGAGCTGTGAGGGGCCCACGAGGGTGGGGGCGCGCCCAGGGGGGCAGGCGCGCCTCCCTGCCTCGTGGCCTCCTCGCTTCTTTCTTGACGTCCACTCCAAGTCCCCTAGATCACATTTATTCCAAAAATAACTCTCCGGAAGGTTTCATTCCGTTTGGATTCTGTTTGATATTCCTTTTCTGTGAAACACCGAAATAGGCAAAAAAACAACAATTTGCACTAGGCCTTCGGTTAGTAGGTTAGTCCCAAAAATAATATAAAGTGTATGTGAAAGCCCATCAAACACCCAAAACATGTAATATAATAGCATGGAACAATCAAAAATTATAGATACGTTGCAGACGTATCAAGCATCCCCAAGCTTAATTCCTGCTCGTCCTCAAGTAGGTAAATGATAAAAACAGAATTTTTGATGTGGAATGCTACCTAGCATAATTCTCAGTATAATTTTCTTTATTGTGGCATGAATGTTCAGATCCAAAAGATTCAAGATGAAAGTTTAATATTGACATAAAAATAATAATACTTCAAGTATACTAACAAAGCAATCATGTCTTCTCAAAATAACACGGCCAAAGAAAGTTATCCCTACAAAATCATATAGTCTGGCTATGCTCTATCTTCATCGCACAAAATATTTAAATCATGCACAACCCTGATGACAAGCCAAGCAATTGTTTCATACTTTTGATGTTCTCAAACTTTTTCAATCTTCACGCAATATATGAGCGTGAGCCATGGACATAGCACTATTTGTGGAATAGAATGGTGGTTGTCGAGAAGACAAAAAAGATGAAGATAGTCTCACATCAACTAGGCGTATTAACGGGCTATGGAGATGCCCATCAATAGATATCAATGTGAGTGAGTAGGGATTGCCATACAACAGATACACTAGAGCTATAAGTGTATGAAAGCTCAACAAAATAAACTAAGTGGGTGTGCATCCAACTCGCTTGCTCACGAAGACCTAGGGCATTTTGAGGAAGCCCATCATTGGAATATACAAGCCAAGTTCTATAATGTAAAATTTCCACTAGTATATGAAAGTGACAACATAGGAGACTCTCTATCATGAATATCATGGTGCTACTTTGAAGCACAAGTGTGGTAAAAGGATAGTAACATTGTCCCTTCTCTCTTTTTCTCTCATTTTTTGGGCCTTTCTTCTTTTTTATGGCCTCTTTTCTTTCTCTTTTTTTTTAATTTTTAGTCCGGAGTCTCATCCCGACTTGTGGGGGAATCATAGTCTCAATCATCCTTTCCTCACTTGGGACAATGCTCGAATAATGATGATCATCACACTTTTATTTACTTACAACTCAAAAATTACAACTCAATACTTAGAACAAAATATGACTCTATGTGAATGCCTCCGGCGGTATACCGGGATATGCAATGAATCAAGAGTGACATGTATGAAAGAATTATAAAGGTGGCTTTGCCACAAATACGATGTCAACTACATGATCATGCAAAGCAATATGACAATGATGGACGTGTCATAATAAACGGAACGGTGGTAAGTTGCATGGCAATATATCTCGGAATGGCTATGGAAATGCCAAAATAGGTTGGTATGGTGTCTATTTTGAGGAAGGTATATGGTGGGTGTATGATACCGGCGAAAGGTGCGCGGTATTAGAGAGGCTAGCAATAGTGGAAGGGTGAGAGTGCGTATAATCCATGGAGTCAACATTAGTCATAAAGAACTCACATACTTATTGCAAATATCTATTAGTTATCGAAACAAATTACTACGCGCATGCTCCTAGGGGGATATATTGGTAGGAAAAGACCATCGCTCGTCCCCGGCCGCCACTCATAAGGAAGACAATCAATAGATAAATCATGCTCCGACTTCATCACATAACGATTCACCATACGTGCATGCTACGGGAATCACAAACTTTAGAACAAGTATTTCTCGAATCCACAACTACTCAACTAGCATGACTCTAATATCACCATCTTCATATCTCAAAACAATTATCAAGTATCAAACTTCTCATAATATTCAATGCACTTTATATGATAGTTTTTATTATACCTATCTTGGATGCTCATCACATTAGGACTAATTTTTAACCAAAGCAAATTACCATGCTGTTCTAAAGGACTCTCAAAATAATATAAGTGAATCATGAGAGATCAATTATTTCTATAAAATAAAACCACCATCGTGCTGTAAAAAGATATAAGCGAAGCACTAGAGCAAAATTATCTAGCTCAAAAGACATAAGTGAAGCACATAGAGTATTCTAATAAATTCCGATTGATGTGTGTCTCTCCCAAAAGGTGTGTACAGCAAGGATGATTGTGGTAAACTAAAAAGCAAAGACTCAAATCATACAAGACGCTCCAAGCAAAACACATATCATGTGGTGAATAAAAATATAGCATCAAGTAAAGTTACCGATAGACGAAGACGAAAGAGGGGATGCCTTCCGGGGCATCCCCAAGCTTAGGCTTTTGGTTGTCCTTAATTTTTACCTTGGGGTGCCTTGGTCATCCCCAAGCTTAGGCTCTTGCCACTCCTTATTCCATAATCCATCAAATCTTTACCCAAAACTTGAAAACTTCACAACACAAAACTCAACAGAAAATCTCATGAGCTCCGTTAGCGAAAGAAAACAAACCACCACTTCAACGTGCTGTAATGAACTCATTATTTATTTATATTGGTGTTAAACCTACTGTATTCCAACTTATCTATGGTTCATACCCCCCGATACTAGCCATAGATTCATCAAAATAAGCAAACAACACACGAAAAACAGAATCTGTCAAAAACAGAACAGTCTGTAGTAATCTGTATCTAACACAAACTTATGTAACTCATAAACATCTACCAAAATAGCAAGACCTATATAATTTATTTATTGATATACTGCAATTGGAATCAGTATTTTATCACGTTCTGGTGATTTTTAACAATTGTTTTCGTGAGCAAAAAGTTTCTGACTTTTTCAGCAAGATCAAATAATTGTTATCCAAGAAGATCCTATAGGTTTTACTTGGCACAAACACTAATTAAAACATAAAACCACATCTAACCAGAGTATAGATCAAATATTTATTGCTAAACAGAACCAAAAAGCAAGAAAATAAAAGAAAATTGGGTTGCCTCCCAAAAGCGCTATTGTTTAACGCCCCTAGCTAGGCATTAATAATTTTAATGATGCTCACATCAAAGACAAGAATTAAAGCACAAAGAGAGCATCATAGAACACGTGGTAAACACATCTAAGTCTAACATACTTCCTATGCATAGGCATTTTATAAGCAAACAAATTATCATAGCAAGCAAAAATTAGCATATGCAAGGAAGAAGAAAGAGACGATAGCAATCTCAACATGACGAGAGGTAATTTAGTAAGATAAAAATTTCTACAAACATATTTTCCTCTCTCATAATAATTACATGTAGGATCATAGGCAAATTCAACAAAATAGCTATCACATAGCATATTCTCAACACGATCCACATGCATGCAAAGTTGACACTCTTCCAAAATAGTGGGATTATCATTAACTAAAGTCATGACCCCTCCAAACCCACTTTTATCAAAAATTTCATAAGATTGAACATTCTCCAAATATGTGGGATCTAAAGTTGACACTCTTCCAAACCCACTTTCAATAATATTGCAAACACCATTATCAATCTCATATTCATCATGGGGCTTAAATAAATCTTCAAGATCAAAAGAACAATCACCCCAATCATGATCATTACAACAAGTAGTAGACATCTAGCATCCCCAAGCTTAGGGTTTTGCATATTATTAGCACAATTGACATCAAGAGAATTTATAATAAAATCATTGCAATCATGCTTTTCATCGAAGGAACTATAAAGTATGGGCATAATAGCAATGATCTCATGCTTAACATAAGGAATTATAGCAAATTTTTCTTCAAAAATATTGGCTTCATGGCCACAAGAATAGCAAGCATCATGTTCCTCAAGGGAGATTTCAATCAAATCATCGGAATCATCATTATCTATAGATTCATGCATATCATTATTTTCTTCCAAAGCAACGGTCATTCTCTCAATAATTTCTTTGACATAGACATTATGAGCATAGTTTTCATAGCAATATTTAAGTATGTCAAAAATTTCAGATTCGTAGAGAGTAATATCATATTTTTCAATCAAAGAAGCAAGTTCATAAGCACCCTTAAAAGCAACAAATTCTTCAATTTGTTCGATATCATAGTAATTATAAACACCCTTTGCATAAGAAGATAAGATTTCATTATCATTAAACTCACATAGGTAGGGAAGGTGTTTTTAGGGTTCTTAGAGCAACAAGTAAAATCATAAATTTCACAAGGATTCCAAGCATAACACAACAATCTGTTTATTTGATCCCATAAGTGTCTCCCTTTTTTAGACAAACGGTGGCGCACAAAATGAGCATGCTCATCTAAAGATTTCCCATCAACTAGGCTCGTTGGGGTTTCAGCACGAGCGCATAAGTATCAAAGATGATCCAAGTAGAACACTTTAAGTGGATCCATATCAATAGATTTTTAGCAAGCAAATAGAAGGCACATGGAAACACAAACAAAGATACATACGGGAAGAAGGCGAAGAAAAGGCAAAGCTGAAGTGGGGGAGAGGAAAACGAGAGGCAAATGGCAAATAATGTAAATGCGAGGGATAAGAGTGTGTGATGGGTACTTGGTATCTCTTGACTTGACTTGACTTGGCGTAGATCTCCCTGGCAACGGCGCCAGAAATCCTTCTTGCTACCTCTTGAGCACTGCGTTGGTTTTCCCTTGAAGAGGAAAGGGTGATGCAGCAAAGTAGCGTAAGTATTTCCCTCGGTTTTTGAGAACCAAGGTATCAATCCAGTAGGAGACCACACACAAGTCGCCTCGTACCTAGACAAACAAATAAGAACCTTGCAACCAACGCGATAAAGGGGTTGTCAATCCCTTCACGACCACTTGCAAAAGTGAGATCTGATACAGATAATAAGATAAATATTTTTGGTATTTCTTTATGATAAAGATTGAAAGTAAAGATTGCAAAGTAAAATAGATTGGAAACTTATATGATAGAGAATAGACCCGGGGGCCACAGGTTTCACTAGTGGCTTCTCTCAAGATAGCATAAGTATTACGGTGGGTGAACAAATTAATGTCGAGCAATTGATAGAAAAGTGCATAATTATGAGAATATCTAGGCATGATCATGTATATAGGCATCACGTCCGCGACAAGTAGACCGAAACGATTCTGTATCTACTACTATTACTCCACACATCGACCGCTATCCAACATGCATCTAGAGTATTAAGTTCATAAGAATAGAGTAACGCATTAGGCAAGATGACATGATGTAGAGGGATAAACTCAAGCAATATGATATAACCCCCATCTTTTTATCCTCGATGGCAACAATACAATACGTGTTGTTTCCCCTTCTGTCACTGGGATCGAGCAACGCAAGATTGAACCCAAAGCTAAGCACTTCTCCCATTGCAAGAAAGATCAATCTAGTAGGCCAAACCAAACTGATAATTTGAAGAGACTTGCAAAGATATTAAATCATACATAAAGGAAATCAGAGGAGATTCAAATATTGTTCATAGATAATCTTGATCATAAACCCACAATTCATCGGATTTCGACAAACACACCACAAAAAGAGTTACATCAAATAGATATCCAAGAAGATCGAGAAGAACTTTGTATTGAGATCCAAAGAGAGAGAAGAAGCCATCTAGCTAATAACTATGGACCCGAAGGTCTGTGGTAAACTACTCACACATCATCGGAGAGGCCATGGTATTGATGTAGAAGCCCTCCGTGATCGGTTCGCCCTCCGGTGGAGCGCAGGAAAAGGCCCCAAGATGGGATCTCGCGGGTATAGAAGGTTGCGGCGGTTGAAATAGGGTTTCGTGGTGCTCCTGGATGTTTTCGGGGTATATGGATATATATAGGAGGAAGAAGTAGGTCGGTGGAGCTGCGAGGGGCCCATGAGGGTGGGGGCACGCCCAGGGGGGCAGGCGTGCCTCCCTGCCTCGTGGCCTCCTCGCTTCTTTCTTGACGTCCACTCCAAGTCCCCTGGATCACGTTTGTTCCAAAAATAACTCTCCCGAAGGTTTCATTCCGTTTGATATTCCTTTTCTGCGAAACACTGAAATAGGCAAAAAAACAGCAATTTGCACTGGGCCATCGGTTAGTAGGTTAGTCCCAAAAATAATATAAAAGTGTATAGTAAAGCCCATTAAACATACAAAACATGTAATATAATAGCATGGAACAATCAAAAATTATAGATACGTTGGAGACGTATCATTAGGGATAGTTATATGATCCTCTTATGTTATCCTTGTTGAGAACTTGCACTAGTGAAATTATGAACCCTAGGCCTTGTTTCCAAGCATTGCAATACTATTTTCGCTCACTTTTGTTACTTTCTACCTTGCTGTTTTTATATTTTCAGATTACAAAAACCTATATCTACCATCCATATTGCACTTGAATCACCATCTCATCGCCGAACTAGTGCACCTATACAATTTACCATTGTATTGGGTGTGTTGGTGACACAAGAGACTCTTTGTTATTTGGTTGCAGGGTTGTTTGAGAGAGACCATCTTCATCCTACGCCTCCCATGCATTGATAAACCTTACGTGTACCACTTGAGGGAAATTTGCTACTGTCCTACAAACCTCTGCACTTGGAGGCCCAACAACGTCTATAAGAAGAAGGTTGTGTAGTAGACATCAAGCTCTTTTCTGGCGCCGTTGCCGGGGAGGTGAGTGCTTGAAGGTATATCTTTAGATCTTGCAATTGAATCTTTTAGTTTATTGTTTTATCACTAGTCTAGTCTATAAAATAAAACTAAAAAAATGGAATTCAGGTTGCCTCATATGCTTCATCTTTTTAATGTCTTTCGTGAAAATGATGGAGGAAAATTGTGCCCAAGTGCTAGAAGAAGAATGCATTAAAATGTTTGGCACTAAATGTTTGAATGATGAGCATGATTTCAATGTTATTAGTATGAATTCCTAGAATATCCATGATGCTAATGATATGCAAAGCCACAAGCTTGGGGATGTTATGTTTGATGAAGATGATATTTTTAGTCCCCCAAGTTTTGATGAGAAAATATATTATGATGATAGCATGCCTCCTATTTATGATGATTATATTGATTAAAGTGGATTTGGAGAGGTCATGACTTTATTTAGTAATGATTCCACTATCTTGGAAGAGGTTTCAATTGATTATGATGAGAACAAAGTTGGTACTTATGATGATTATTGCGATGATACTTATGTTATAAAAAGTAGTGATGATTATATTTACAAAACTTGTCATGATTATGATTACCCTTTTTCTGAAAATTATTCTTTTAATGTGGAAACAATTTATAGTATTCGAGTTTTTTATGATATTCCCACTATTCCGAATGAGAAGAAATTTGCTTATGTGGAGTGTAATAAAATTTCTATGCTTGTAGGTCATGAAAAGAATGCTTTATGTGATAGTTATATTGTTGAATTCATTCATGATGCCACTGAAATTTCTTATGAGGGAGGAATGTATGCGTGTAGGAATTGCAATAATATCAAGTTTCCTCTCTATGTGTTGAAAATCTTGAAGATTTGCTTGTTTTACCTTCCTATGCTAGTTGTTTCTTGTTCCCAGAAGTTGTTTGCTCACAAAATCCCTATGCATAGGAAGTGGGTTATACTTAAATGTGCTAGTCTTATTCTTCATGATGCTCTATTTGTATTTCAATTCTTATCTTTTATACGAGCATCATTGAAATCATCATGCCTAGCTAAAAAGGCATTAAAGAAAAGCGCTTGTTGGGAGACAACCCAATATTTATCTTTACTATTTTTGTGTGTTCAAATGATTATGCTACTGTAGTAATCATGTTTTATAGCTTTTTTTTCAATAAAGTGCGAAGTAAGACCTTTAGGATAGCTTACAGTGATAGTTGTGTTGATCCAGCTGAAAATCAGAAACTTCCGCGCTCAGTAAATTAGTTTTGATAATTCACAGAAATTTGATTTTGATCTGATTCTTTTTGCTATGAATTGGTACACAAATTGCTCAGGTTTTTCTAATTTGCATGGATTTTTGGAGTTACAGAAGTATTCGAGAGTTACAGATTACTACAGATTGTTCTGTTTTTGACAAATTCTATTTTCTATGTGTTGTTTGCTTATTTTGATGAATCTATGAGTAGTATCGGAGGGAATGAACCATAGAGAAGTTGGAATACAGCAGATATTACACCAATACAAATAAAGAATGAGTTCACAGCAGTACCTAAGTGGTGATTTATTTTCTTATACTAACGGAGCTTACGAGTTTTCTGTTGAGTTTTGTGTTGTGAAGTTTTCAAGTTTTGGGTAAAGATTCGATGGACTATGGAATGAGGAGTGGCAAGAGTCTAAGCTTGGGGATGCCCAAGGCACCCCAAGGTAATATTTAAGGACAACCAAGAGCCTAAGCTTGGGGATGCCCCGGATGGCATCCCCTCTTTCGTCTTCGTCTATCGGTAACTTTACTTGGAGCTATATTTTTATTCACCACATGATATGTGTTTTGCTTGGAGTGTTAATTTAATTTTATTTTGCTTTGGTTGCTGTTTGAATAAAATCCCAAGATCTGAAATTCTTAAATGTTAGAGAGTCTTCACATAGTTGCACAATCATTCGACAACTCATTGATCTTCACTTATATCTTTTGGAGTAGTTTGTCATTTGCTCTAGTGCTTCACTTATATCTTTTTAGAGCACGACGGTGGTTTTATTTTGAAGAAATAGATGAAATCTCATGCTTCACTTATATTATTTTGAGAGTCTTTAGAACAACATGGTAATTTGCTTTGGTTATGAATTTAGTCCTAATATGATAGGCATCTAAGAGGGATATAATAAAAACTTTCATATAAAGTGCATTGAATACTATGAGAAGTTTGATTCCTTATGATTGTTTTGAGATATGAAGATGGTGATATTAGAGTCATGCTAGTTGAGAAGTTGTGAATTTGAGAGATACTTGTGTTAAAGTTTGTGATTCCCATAGCATGCACGTATGGTGAACCGTTATGTCATGAAGTTGGAGCATGATTTTTTTATTGTCTTCCTTATGAGTGGCAGTCGGGGACGAGCAATGGTCTTTTCCTACCAATATATCCCCCTAGGAGCATGCGCGTAGTACTTCGTTTCGATAACTAATAGATTTTTGTAATAAGTATGTGAGTTCTTTATGACTACTGTTGTGTCCATGGATTATACACACTCTCACCTTTCCACCATTGCTAGCCTCTCTTGTGCCGCGCAACTTTCGCCGGTACCGTACACCCACCATATACCTTCCTCAAAACAGCCACCATACCTACCTATTATGGCATTTCCATAGCCATTCCGAGATATATTGCCATGAAACTTTCCACCGTTCCGTTTATTATGACATGTTCCATCATTGTTATATTGCTTTGCATGATCAGGTAGTTGACATCATATTTGTGGCAAAGCTACCGTTCATAATTCTTCATACATGTCACTCTTGAATCATTGCACATCCCGGTATACCGCCGGAGGCATTCACATAGAGTCATATTTTCGTTCTAAGTATTGAGTTGTAATTCTTGAGTTGTAAGTAAATAAAAGTATGATGATCTTCATTATTAGAGCATTGTCCCAGTGAGTAAAGGATGATGGAGACTATGATTCCCCCACAAGTCGGGATGAGACTCCGGACGAAAAAAAAGAGGCCATAAAAAATGAGAAAGGCCCAAATAAAAAAAATGAGAGAAAAAGAGAAAAGGGGCAATGCTACTATCATTTTACCACACTTGTGCTTCAAAGTAGCACCATGATCTTCATGATAGAGAGTCTCCTATGTTGTCACTTTCATATACTAGTGGGAATCTTTCATTTATAGAACTTCGTGAGCAAAATGCCCTAGGTCTTCGTGAGCTTGTATATACCAATGATGGGCTTCCTCAAAATGCCCTAGGTCTTCTTGAACTTCGTGAGCTTGTATATTCCAATGATGGGCTTCCTCAAAATGCCCTAGGTCTTCGTGAGCAAGCGAGTTGGATGCACACCCACTTAGTTTCTTTTTGAGCTTTCATACACTTATAGCTCTAGTGCATCCGTTGCATGGCAATCCCTACTCACTCACATTGATATCTATTGATGGGCATCTCCATAGCCTGTTGATACGCCTAGTTGATGTGAGACTATCTTCTCCTTTTTTGTCTTTTCCACAACCACCATTCTATTCCATCTATAGTGCTATATCCATGGCTCATGCTCATGTATTGCGTGAAAGTTGAAAAAGTTTGAGAACATCAAAAGTATGAAACAATTGCTTGGCTTGTCATCGGGGTTGTGCATGATTTAAATATTTTATGTGATGACGATAGAGCATAGCCAGACTATATGATTTTGTAGGGATAGCTTTCTTTGGCCATGTTATTTTGAGAAGACATGATTGCTTTATTAGTATGCTTGAAGTATTATTGTTTTTATGTCAATATTAAACTTTTGTTTTGAATCTTATGGATCTGAATATTCTTGCCACAATAAATAAGATTACATTGATAAATATGTTAGGTAGCATTCCACATCAGAATTTCTGTTTTTATCATTTACCTACTCGAGGACGAGCAGGAATTAAGCTTGGGGATGCTTGATACGTCTCCAACGTATCTATAATTTTTTATTGTTCCATGCTATTATATTATCCATCTTGGATGTTTTATATGATTTTTGGGACTAACCTATTAACCTAGAGCCTAGTGCCAGTTTCTGTTTTTTCCTTGTTTTTGAGTTTTCAGAAAAGGAATACCAAATGGAGTCCAATTGACGGGCCAATTTTTGATGATTTTTTATGGACCAAAAGAAGCCCCTGGAGTAAAAGAGTTGGGCCAGAAGAGTCCCGAGCCATCCACGAGGGTGGAGGGCTCGCCCTACCCCCTGGGCGCGCCTCCTATCTCGTGGATGACTCAAAGACCCCCCTGACGTGAGACCAACGCCAAAAATTCCTATAAATATAGAAACCCCCAGAAAGAAACCTAGATCGGGAGTTCCGCTGCCGCAAGCCTCTGTAGCCACCAAAAACCAATCGGGACCCTGTTCCGGCACCATGCCGGAGGGGGGAATCATCACCAGTGGCCATCTTCATCATCCCGGCGCTCTCCATGACGAGGAGGGAGTAGTTTACCCTCGGGGCTGAGGGTATGTACCAGTAGCTATGTGTTCGATCTCTCTCTCATGTTCTTGATTTGGCACGATCTTGATGTACCGCGAGCTTTGCTACTATAGTTGGATCTTATGATGTTTCTCCCCCTCTACTCTTCTTGTAATGGATTGAGTTTTCCCTTTGAAATTACCTTAGGTCATCCACTTGAGGGAAATTTGCTACTGTCCTACAAACCTCTACACTTGGAGGCCCAACAACGTCTACAAGAAGAAGCTTGTGTAGTAGACATCACTGCATCCGCTTCCGGGGTCCACTTCATAGGCCCTGCTTTCTTCAAAATTTTGATGAATGGTAGGGCACGCTCGGCAAACTTGGAAATGAATCTGCTTAGCGCGGCAATGCATCCCGTCAAGCGCCTCACATCCTTAACTGTCCTTGGCGCTTGGATCTGCTCAATGGCCTTAATCTTGTCGGGGTTGGCTTCGATCCCCCGATGGGACACAAAGAATCCAAGTAGCTTGCCAGAGAGAACGCCAAACACACACTTCTCCGGGTTAAGCTTCAAGTTGATCTTGCGCAAATTAGCAAATGTCTCCTCCAAATCCTGGATAAGGGTGGCCTTATCATTGGTTTTGACCACAATGTCATCCATATAAGCTTCTATGTTTCTGTGCATCTGTGGCTTAAAACCAATCTGGACTGCTCTTGCAAAAGTGGACCCGGCACTCTTTAATCCGAAAGGCATGCGGACAAAACAGTATGTACCACATGGAGTGATGAATGATGTCTTCTCCTCATCCTCCTTGGACATGAAGATCTGATGGTATCCGGAGTACGGATCCAAAAAGGAGAACAGATCACAACCTGAAGTGGAATCCATGATTGGTCGATGCGCGGCAAGGGAAAATTGGTTCTTCGGGCAAACCTTGCTGAAATCTGTGATATCAATGCAAAGCCTCCATTTCCCATTTGCCTTCCGGACTACCACTGGGTTTGCCAACCACGTAGGGTGCAGTACTCCTCTGACTAGACCAGCTGCCTCTAGCTTCTTGATTTCATCGACAATGAATTGTTGCCGCTCCAAGGCGTTCTTCCGGACTTTCTGCTCGACGGCTCGGGCATGTGGGCAGATAGCAAGGTGGTGCTCGATTACCTCCCTGGGGACACCGGGGATATCAGATGGTTGCCAGGCAAACACGTCGATATTCGCCCACAGGAAGGCAACGAGCGCGCTCTCCTATTTGTCATCGAGGGTGGCACTGATAGTGAAAGTACCATCAACGCCAGCCAGCCCTTCCGGGACCTTCTTCACTTGGGGCGCAACTACCTTGGATCTCTTGCTGTTGGAACACTCCGGCACGTCGTCAACGGGTGCCGTGCACTAGGAGGGGGCACGCTTCCCGGTCTCCCTGCCGGAGGTCCTACAGTCCCTCTTCTTTCCTTGGCGGGAGCTGCTGCTGCCGCAGCCTCTATCGTGACTGCATCCCGATACATCTTGTCCACGCAGATAATTGTATCCTTCTCATCTGATGGGATAGTGATGACTCCTAGCAGCATAGGCATCTTCAAGGTGTTATAAGCATAGTGGGATGCGGCCATGAACTTGGCCAGAGCTGGGCGTCCCAGAATCCCATTGTACGGCAGGGGGAGATCAACCACATCAAATGCAATCTTCTCAGTCCGATAGTTCAGTTCTCCCCCAAACGTCACTAGCAGTGTAATCTTTCCCTTGGGACGGCTCCTGCCGGGATTGACTCCTTGAAACGTGCCAGTAACCTCTAGATCCTCTTCTCCTATCTGAAGCTTGTTGATGACTGCCGGGGAAATGAGATTCAACCTGGCCCCGCCATCCACTAACATCTTTGTGACCTTGAGGTTGCGAATTGTTGGGGAGACCAACAATGGCAAACACCCTACCGCTGTGGTGCGGCCAAAGTGATCCTCCTCATCAAAGATGATGGGCGTGCGCGACCACTTGAGCGGCTTCCAGGCCCCTGGCGCTGGCTCCACAGCATTGACTTCTCGTGCCCATCGCTTGAGCTGGCGATGAGAGGTATGCAAAGATGCACCTCCATCAATGCATAGGGCGTCAGTGGCCTTCTGAAATTCCTGCTCACTGGTTTCCTCTTCATTCCCCTCATCACTCACATCATCATAGGCTTCCTTCTCTTGGCCCCTGGCGGGTTTCCCTTGGTTCCGAAAGGGTCTACCGGGGCGATTTGCTTCACCGCCTTGGCCCTTGCCGACAGCAGCATTCTGACCTTTCTCCTTATCACGCTTATCATACTCGGCCCTATGTCTCTTGACAAGCTGCTCAACCTGGTAACACTCTTGAAGGTCATGGCCTTTGGTCCGGTGGATCTTGCAGTACGGTTGTAACACCCATGATGCGGCTATATCTCCCATGTGTCGAGGCACGACTTAGAGGCATAACCGCATTGTGGTTTTGTCGCAAGAAGGGTCATCTTCACACAATCCCATGTAGTGAACAAGAATGGGATAAAGAGTTGTCTTACAATCGCCACTTCACACACAATACATAAATAAATCATACATCAATCAGAGTACACATATAGGTCCGACTACGGAACCAAAAGAAAAGACGACAACCCCAAATGCTAGATCCCCGATCGTCCCAACTGGGCTCCACTACTGATCATCAGGAAACGAAACATAGTAACGACCAAGGTCGTCGTCGAACTTCCACTTGAGTTCGGTAGCATCGCCTACACTGACGTCAACGGCACCTGCAACTGTTTGGAAGAATCTGTGAGTCACGAGGACTCAGCAATCTCACACCCGCGAGATCAAGACTACTTAAACTTATGGGTAGGAGAAGGTAGTGAGGTGGAGCTGCAGCAAGCACTAAGCATATATGGTGGCTAACATACGCAAATAAGAGCGAGAAGAGAAGCAACGGAACGGTCGTAAAGCTAGCAATGATCAAGAAGTGATCCTGAACTCCTACTTACGTCAAACATAACCCAAAAACCGTGTTCACTTCCCAGACTCCGCCGAAAAGAGACCATCACGGCTACACACGCGGTTGATGCGTTTTAGTTAAGTCAAGTGTCAAGTTCTCTACAACCGGACGTTAACAAATTCCCATCTGCCACATAACCGCGGGCATGGCTCTCAAAAGTTTATACCCTGCAGGGGTGTCCCAACTTAGCCCATCACAAGCTCTCACGGTCAACGAAGGATATTCCTTCTCCCGGGAAGACCCGACCAGTCTCGGAATCCCGGTTTACAAGACATTTCGACAATGGTAAAACAAGACCACCAAAGCCGCCCGAATGTGCCGACAAATCCCGATAGGAGCTGCACATATCTCGTTCTCGGGGCACACCGGATGAGCAGTCCGTACAACTAAAACCAGCCCTCAAGTTTCCCCGAGGTGGCGCTGCAAAGGGCTCTAGTTTGGACCAACACTCGGAGGAGCACTGGCCCGGGGGGGTAAGTAAAGATGACCCTCGGGCTCCGGAAACCCAAGGGAAAAAGGCTAGGTGAGGCAAATGTAAAACCAAGGTTGGGCCTTGCTGGAGGAGTTTTATTCAAAGCGAACTGTCAAGGGGGTCCCATAAATCACCCAACCGCGTAAGGGACGCAAAATCAAGGAACATAACACCGGTATGACGGAAACTAGGGCGGCAAGAGTGGAACAAAACACCAGGCATAAGGTCGAGCCTTCCACCCTTTACCAAGTATATAGATGCATTAATAATATAAGAGATATTGTGATATCCCAACATAAACATAATCCAACATGGAGCAATCTTCATCTTCACCTGCAACTAGCAACGCTATAGAGGGGCTGAGCAAAGCGGTAACATAGCCAAACAACGGTTTGCTAGGAAGGTGACAAAGGTTAGAGGTGCATGGCAATTTGGGAGGCTTGAAGAGCAAGTGATAGGTAGCACGGCATAGTGATAGAACGAAGCAACTAGCAAGCAAAGATAGAAGTGATTTCGAGGGTATGGTCATCTTGCCTAAGATCCCGCAAGGAAGAAGAACGAGTCCATGAAGAAGACAAATGGACGTAGTCGAACGAATCCTCACAACTCCGGAACGAAACCGAAGCTAACGAGATAAGCCAACCGGAAAGAAGCAAACAACATGGTAAACAACCAACACAAAAGCATGACATGGTGCACAATCAAGTATGATGCATGTCCAGTTTAATGAGGCATGGCATGGCAAGGTGCACAAACAATACTACAAATTAAGTGGAGCTCAATATGCAACGACTTGCATATTGACGAAACACCACATTCAAGTTATTTAGTTCGCTCTCGTTTAGGAACAAGACAAGATTAAATGTTGGTTAACATGGCAAGAGGTGAAGCATAATTAAACAACCTATCTATGCAAATTTAAATGAGGCCGGAAATAACAAACAACAATTCCGGAAAATCCCCATATGCATAAATAGCAATTTAAAGGAAACAACAATAATAAACATTTTTAAATGTTGTTATCATGATGCGGATGACAATGCAAGTTTTATGCCATTTTATGAAAATGTTGACATGAGCATGTTATGAAGCATTTGTCACCGTGGTGGAAGAAATAAAGGGGTGCCACGGCAACGAATCCGAAAATGATGCCACGGCAACATATCGGTTCCGATAGCTCACGGAGATACCGGTGCAAAAGAAGTGGGCGTGAGCGTGTCATGCAAGGATGGTCGGGTGCTCCCGGATTCCGGGTTCCCACGGGACGACGGCATGGCAAACGAGGAACGTGCAAAGACATCTCTCGGACACGGTGCAACAACGGGCATCTCATACAACACATGCATTCGTTCATGGCGATCGTCCCGTCGGTTATACCTTCGAAGCGTGCGTTTGGAGGCGGACGGGTTCGAAGTGGAAGTAGTTGTTCATGGGTCGTCGTGGGAAGTAGTGGCACACGTGGCGGCGTAGTGAAAGTAGTGGTACACGTTCGTTTTCGGAGAGGTACTTGAAGAATCCAACGTCTTCGGGGCGACGGTAGTGGTACACGCGACGTCGAGGTACTTGTCGGTCCGATCTTGGCGGTGTAGATGTACACGTTGTTGTGTACTTGTCGCATCACCAGGTGTAGTTGTACATGAGGGTCTTGACGAATCCGAAGGGTACTTGCGATCCAAAATTGCCCCTGTTTGGGAAGGTACCGAGACAACAGCTCGAGGCTCAGGTCGATGGGGACGACAACAGAAAGTCGCAGACGCGAAGCAGGGGCGCGGCTGGACTGCAGCGGCAGCAGGACGGTAAAGGATGAAGTGGTCGGCATCGGCCTTGGCGCAAAGCAGGGAAGGCAGAGCTCCTGCTCGGGGAGGTGCGGCAAGGGGAGCCGCGTGGAGGCGCGGAGGAAGGCGGCGGCGGCGAATCGAGTCGGAGGCAGCGCGTGGGGAGGAGGAGCAGAGGAAAGGGTCACACGGAGGGGTGTTGTGCTCGCCGGCGTGAGGTGAGAGGACTGGAGGTCGCGCTCCTGGCGCACCACGAAGATGGCGCGGAGGAAGAGGAGCCCGGGAGGAGATCCGATGAAGGGGCCCACGGAGGTCGCAGAGGGCTTGCCGGCGGCGACCAAGGTCGCTGAGGCGCGGCCTCGAGGGAAGCAGCACTGCTGCGCGTGGCGTGCGTGGCCATGGGGATCGGGATCCCTCTCCTGTGCGTGGTGAAGGCGCGAGGGAGGAGACGAGGGAGAGTGGGGGATCGAGGGAGAGAGCTAGGTTATAGGTGCGGCTGGGCTTAGGTGGATCGTTGGGCCAGGGAGGCCGGCCCAGCGGAGAGGGAAACGACCAGAGGCCTGGTCGCCTGGTGAAAAGAAAAGAAAAAAAGGTTTTCTCATTGGAAAAGAAAAGAGGGGCCAAAGGATTTATTTGGAGGTCTAAATAAATCCCAATTTAACTGAAATTTGGCAAGCGACCTCACTGGAATATATCAAGGCTCCACAAGAAGAATTGGAGTCAAAAGGAGAATAGAGCAAAGATGTGAATATTCGGAAACGAAAGGAACTTTAAAATGCAAGTGGGTTGTGGTTAATTCCAAATTTATGGAATAATTATTTTATAGCTCCCTAATAATATTGGGAGGATATATGTTATAAAGAGAAATCACCATGTGAATTCCCTCGAATTAAATAGATCAACAGATCTATGCAATTTATTTAGTTGAGGTTTTAAAAATTAAATGACATGCTGGCATGATGCAATGCAAAAATAAATAGAGCAAGCACAAAAAAACACACGGTGATCACGAAAATATGGAAGTCTTCTGAAGCGTCGGTCTCGGGGCGTCACAACGGTCCATCACCTTTCCCAACCTTTTCTACGGTAGCGGCTTCCCGGCAAGCAGTGCGTGTGGCAGCTTCCTTGCCGGGGGCCTCAGCCTTGGCCTTCTTGCCGGTACTAGGTGTGCCAGAACCTTCCACAGTCATCATTGCCTTATCTCTTGGCTTCTTATTGCGCTTCTTGCCCTTTTTCTGACTGGTTGATTCATCTTCATCCTCTGAATCAACATTGATGCAATCCTCCTCTCCGGGCAACTTCCTTCCTTCCTCCATCCGAGCACACTTATCCACAAGTGTGTATAGCTCTTCACAGTCTTGGGCAACCGTACATTCATCTTAGAACGAATGCGACGGTTGCGCACATTGGACTGGAAGGCTGCTATAACAACTGTCGGATGGATATTTGGAATATTTGTATGAACTTTACTGAATCTCTGTAAATACTTATGGAGGGTTTCTCCTTCCTTCTGCTGGAGAAGTTGTAGATCGCTGGGCCTGCCGGGCTCCTGATGGCCACCGGTGAAAGCACCGATGAACTTGTGGCACAGATCTGCCCATGATGAATAGAGTTCTCCGGCAGGTGCATCAGCCAAGACCTCACATTGGACTTGGGGGCCAAAGGGAAGTAGTTGGCGAACACCTTCTCATCTCTTCCCCCGGCAGCCTGAACAGCGATGGTGTAGATGCTCAGGAACTCTGTCGGGTTCAGCCTCGCGTCGTACTTCTCAGGTATCTCTGGCTTGAACGTGCAACCGGACGGCCAACGGACTTGCCGCAGCTCTCGTGTAAAGGCAGGGCAGCCGACCTCGAAAGGTAGGCACCCGCCAACACCGAGCGCATGCTCGTCGACGTTGAGGCCGCCGTACCCGTCGGTTTGGGGGAGGTCGTCGTGGTGCCGATCCATGACGACGCACGCGTCTCCCCGCCGCCTATCCTCTAGGGCCCGGCGTTGGTTTGGACGTGCTCGAGGGTCGGAAGAAGCCATCGAGATGTTGTCGGGGTCTTGATTCTGTGGCGCCCGCGTCGGCTGCCGCGGCGGGTACTGCAAGATGGGGACAGCACCCTCCGTTCGGCCAGTAGTACGGGCGATTGCTGTCGCTTGAGCAGGTCGTGGCAGGCCAGCCCGTTGCGAGCCCCCAGCTTTGACGAAACCGAGCAGGCTCTGGATGGTGGCACGCCACTCATCCATCTGCTCGGCTGCTGGCGGGAACTTCAGTAGTAGCTGGGCTCGCGCCATAGCCTCTGTGGTTGTGCTCGGCATAGATGTTAATGATGTCGACCGCACCGTCGCCCGGCTCCTGGCGGTGCCTGAGGCGACGGCGGTGGCGGTGGCGCGTCCGCGCTGCTGTGGGATGACCACCGGGGCAGCGGGGGAGCGCGGCGATGGTGCTCGAGGATCCGCGGCTCCGTTGGGCACAGTTGTCGGGTCGGCTCGTGCGGGAAGAGGCGCGTGCACTGTGACTGCTCCCGTAGCAGGGGTAGCCAGAGGGCGACGGCTCACCCCGGACCGAGCGCCGTTGCTGTGGATGCACCTGCCGACGGGAGGAGGGGTGCAAGCTGAGTGACCCTCTCATCCGCGCCATGCGGAGCGTGGCCGTTGAGACGCTGCTGATGTTGTTCTCCTCCGACGTCTCCAGCCCCCGTGTCGGCCGCGGGGGGAGTGGTGATGGCGCCACCCGCTCCAATCACGCCCCCAGCGGCGCTCACATCCTCGCTCGTCGCCGCATCTCCCGCTATGTTTGAGGCTGCGGGTAGCGGAGGCTCCGAGGTGGATGGCTGGGCTGAAGGGCCGGACTTCTTCTTCTTGGGCGCCATGGTCAATGGCGTCGTCGAAGATGAAGATGACGATGAAGATGACGCGCTGCGCACGCTTTCAGGTTCGCGCAAGCGACCCCCCTACCTGGCGCGCCAAAGATGTCGCGGGATATCCGCGGCCACCTATGGGACCGGGCGGCCCCTTGCTGGTTCGGTGGGGGGGGGGCGTCGCGTTGCACAAACAGCAGATCAGTGCACGGCAGCACGACAGAAAGCACACGAGCAATTTACCCAGGTTCGGGCCGCCGCGAGGCGTAAGACCCTACTCCTGCTTTGGTGGATTGATGATGGAATGGAGGAGGTGGTGCGTAGTACACTTTGCCCGGCAAGGGCTGCCTCGGGGATACGGCGACTACACGCGTATAGTGGCTTGGGCTTGTCAACTCTCTAACCCTCTAACCCCTCCTACGAGTACCATGGGCCTCCTTTTATAGATTAAAGGGGTCACCACAGTGGCAAAGTGGTCATTATCCACTGATATGATAGCAAACAGTGCTATCATACCTAACTCTACGGGCTGAAAGGGTGCATTAAATGCACCGCTTAGTGTCACATCACTGGTTGCCCCGCAAGGCCTGCTGGGCTATCTTGCCAGCTCTGCATCTGTTCTCTTGACATGTCGTAGGACGGGTGTCATCTGTGAGTTTCTTCTGTAGGAGATGGCTGCCATGTGGTGAATGGCTGCCACTTAATCATCTTGCGGCTTAACACCGCACTGATTGACGACGTGGGTCGTGCTTAAGTGATTGGCGGGGTGGTTCAGTCCCCGCGAACCCTGGCAGGCTCTGCCGGGGAGTCTTGGTTGCTTGCTTCGGGTGGTGGCCTCGCCCCTTGCCGGGCTCGCCTGCCCAGCAAGGGAGGCCCTTCTCTTCCCGATATCTTATTCCTTTGGCTTGATCTTGATCTCTCTGAGCTGCATGCTGGTTCTTCAAGTCTCTTGGCTCTTCGTCCTCTGACTTGAACTGGTGCTTCCATCTTGATCTTGTGCCTGTGCACAGTTGGGCAACAGACCCAGGGTTTGTTGCACCGACAGCTACCTTGATGCACTTTTGTTACTATTACCGTCACTTGCTCGTTACAAATTATCTTGCTATCAAACTATTCTGATACTTACAATTTCAGCGCTTGCAGACATTACCTTGCTGAAAACTACTTGTCATTTCCTTTTGCTCCTCGTTGGGTTCGACACTCTTACTTATTGAAAAGACTACAATTGATCCCCTATACTTGTGGGTCATCAACGGGTTCTTCATCATCACCCTTGCCCCTCCAATGATGCGTGAGTAGTTCTCCACAGACCTACGGGTCCATATGCAGTATCTAGATGGCTTCTTCTCTCTTTTTGATCTTCAATACAATGTTCTCCTTGATGTTCTTGGAGATCTATTTGATGCAATGACTTTTTGCGGTGTGTTTGTTGGGATCCGATGAATTGTGAGTTTATGATCTGTTCTATCCATGAATATTATTTGAGTCTTTGTTGAACTCTCTTACGCATTATTGTTATAGCCTCGTATTTCTTCTCCAAAACTCTGGTTTGGTTTGGCCAACTAGATTGATTTTTCTTGCCATGCGAAGAGGTGCTTTGTGATGGGTTCGATCTTGCAGTGCTCAATCTCAGTGACAGAAAGAGACATGACACGCATGTATCATTTCCATTAAGGATAAAAAGATGGGGTCTATTCCTACATGAATAGATCTTATCTACATCATGTCATCGTTCTTATTGCATTACTCCATTTTTCCATGAACTTAATACACTAGATCATGTTGTATAGCGGTCGGTGCGTGGAGTAATAGTAGTAGATGCAGGCAGGAGTCGGCCTACTAATCTTGGACGTGATGCCTATATATATGATCATTGCCTTGGATATCGTCATAATTATTTGTTCTTCTATCAATTGCCCAACAGTAATTTGTTTATCCACCGTATGCTATTTTCTCGAGAGAAGACTCTAGTGAAATCTACGAGCCGCGTGTCTATTTTCTATCATATTATTGTCAGACCTATTAATCCAAAAATACCTTGCTGCACTTTTTCTTTACTTATTTTATTGTGTGTTTTTGCCACATATATTTATCCAATCTCATACAATTTAATCTATCTCAATACCGAGGAGGGATTGACAACCCCTCTTACGCGTTGGGTTGCAAGTTTTTGTTGTTTGTGTGTAGGTGTTGTTTGTGTTGCTTGGTTCTCCTACTGGATTGATAACCTTGATTTCATAACTGGGGGAAATACTTACTGTTGCTGTGCTGCATCATCCTCTCCTCTTCGGGGAATTACCAACGCAGATACGAGCAATCAGCGAATGACATCCACCACCGCATACCGGATCCGCACTGTAGCGAAAAAAGGAGAGACAACGCCACCATCGATCACCTGAGGCACGGACCACCACTGCCAAGGGGCAGCAGGGCACCCCGCTGCTGCGTGGAGGACCTCGAGCAACACGACCTTGCCGGACCCGCGCCGCCCTGCCATATCTGCCCTAGATCCAGGCTGCCGACTTGAGTCCGCCGCCCACCATGCAGCCGGCCCGAAGATCGAGCCGCCGCACCTCATAGCGACCCGGACCAGCCGCCACAACGCTCGCCAGATCAGGGGGCCCGACGGCGCACGCATCCGCCAGAGAGCCACCGCCTGAGGGGCCAGAGCCCAGATAGGAACCTGGTTGCCACCCCACGACGCAGCCGCCGTGCCGCGAGCTCCCGCCCCACCGTCGTCGCGTAGCACCAGCCACCACGCCGCCATGCCATCAGGCCCCGTAACAGCCCGACGCCTCTGCCCAGTCTGGATGACCCGCGCCCACCGTAACCTAGGGGAGAGGGGAGATGGTGCCCCGCCCGGGTCACCGGCTGGGGGACGACGCGGGGACAAGGGCTACATTATAGAGAGATAGATAGATAGAGAGAGAGAGAGAGAGAGAGAGAGAGAGAACGAGAGAGAGAGGGAGGGAGAGAGATAAAAGTTGATGCGACAGGAGTCGAACCCAATTGATCTAGATCAAGAGTTTTTAGGTGCTCTGACGGCTAGGTTAGAGAAGGCAGGTCCATTTATAGTCGGTCGAGTGCGTGGGGATTGGGCGGCACGGCCTACAAGTCAATTATTATCGGTGGTGCTCCTACTGGTTCAAGTTTTGTCGAGACTGCAAATGATTCATCTGTTGTGTAAAATGCAAACTACTCCAACTACTTTGTTGAAATGGAAACTATTAGAGCATCTACAGCCGAACCTATCAAACCCGCCTCATACGCCCGGGCGGGCCGTCCAGTCACTGCTTGGTCACGATTTTTTGACCCGGGCGGGCTCATTAAACGGGCCTCAAATGCCCGGGCTGACCTGGACCCCCATATCCTGCCCAAATATGGGGCGGATATGGGGGCGCCCGGGCGCGCCCGGGCACGTCCGCCACGTCGGTCTGACGATGGGGTCCCACCAGGAAACGCCTGGAAACCCCGCGGTCTGATGGGCGCCGCGTCCGTCACCGCGGTGTGAATGTCGCGTGGTGCCGCTCCAGCTCACCGCCCCAAGACCAAATTCGGCTATTTAAGTCGGCCGGCGTCCCGCAACCCTAACCCATCCACCCCCCCCTCTCCGCGCCGCCAGTCCGAGCCCATCCACATCCTCCCCCTCCCGCTCCGGCGCTCTGCCCATGGTCTGATGCTCCACCATGCTCCGACACCCCGCCATGGTCTTGATCAAGATCACCTACTACTCCATGTTGAGGCCGGAGCGGCGCTACGAGATCCAGCAGGAGATTCGGGCGAGGCAAGCCACGCGCGCCGCCCGCATCGCTCCTAGGCTGCATCCGAACTCGCCGGAGCCGGAGGAGGAGGACATGGCTCTGATGGAGGTGGAGGAACCAGAGGAGCAGGAGCCGAAGCATCCAGAGCAGCAGCTGCCGGGCTTCAACATGGAGTAGGCGGAGGCGAAGGTCGCCGTCGCCCAGTCAGAGGAGATGGCGGAGCAGCAGACCATCCTGGAGTCCATACAGGATGAGGCCTATGTGGAGGCCAACCGGGCGTTCCTCTGGCGGGAGCAGAAGGAGTCCGACGCGCTCTTCGCCGAACTCGACGCAGATATAGAGGCGGAGGAGCTGGAGCTGCAGCTGCCGCCCATGCTACCGGAGCAGGGCACGGAGATCGTCGACATCTCTGACGACGAGTAGCTAGGTGATCGACGTAAGACGTAGGTTTATTTAGTTTGCATGTCTTTGTGTGGATTTGAGAATCTAGTATGAGATGTTCGGCTGCAACTATGGAAATTTGAGGGGTGCCCTGTCAGTGCCCGCGGACGCGCCCGGGCGCGTCCGCGGGTGTCCGGCTATGGATGCTCTTACATCTCATCTGCTTTATCTTCTTTATAAAATGCAAATTGTTTCAACTTCTGTGTTAAAATGAAAAAAGCTAGAACTTCTCTGCTTTTCTTCTGTGTAAACTACAAACTAGTTCTACTTCTTTGTTACAATGAAAATTGCTACAGCTTCTTTGTTTTATCTCATGTATAAATGCGAAGTATTTCAAATTCTCTGTTATAATGGAAGCTACTACAACTTCGTTGCGTTTATCCTCTCTATAAAATGCAATCTGCTTCAACTTCTCTGTTATAATGGAAGCTGCTACAACTTATGTGCTTTATCTTCTCTATAAAATGTAAAGTGGTTCCACTTATCTGCGGAGTAGTAGTGTATAGCTTCTACTTGGATTTACCTCTCATTACATTTTCAATAACCTTCTCATATTTTAGACATGTATCTTGATTTTAGTTGCATTACACAAGAAAAATAGATGGTTAGGTGTGTGGTTGACTTCCATTGCCGATCGCAAGGTATGATCTTCTCAAATACATTGCAGTATGGCTTAAGATATCTACTAGGTCATCTATGTACAACTTTTTGTGTACCATGGAGGGATCTAGTATACCCACCATCTGACAGCAACACTGAAAGGCGTGACTGGTAGGCCTCGAAGCAGGCCACAAGGCACCACCGACGAACTGCGAAGACTTTGTCATCCGACCGACGCACCCCAGTCCCCCTCGAGACTACGCATAGGTAGGACATAGGATGGCTCTTACTTGTAAACTTTTGTATTATTTCAATGTCATTGTATCATGTGGACTTGTAGAACTTTTGTACTATGGGTACTGCAATGAATTTATGTTGTCTTTGTACTTTTGTATTACAGTGTTTCATCTGAATACCATTAGCAGGGACGGGCACCTAATTGGAAAAACTTAGATCGCCGACATACACAATGGAGGGGATTATTTGTGCGAAACCTCTCACGACACGTAGAGCATTGGAAGTGGTTTTACATACAAAACCCTTGCGTTGTCCATGATATTGGAGGTGGTTTCTATAACCACCATCATCGTGTTGAGTATTAGTAACACAGGCTTTGAGGCAAAATGGGAAACCTCCATAGGTTCATGTATGGAACCGCGTCATTTGATTTTGTACTAATGAGAATACATACGGAAGAGTCTAGGATGAGCAAATAAGTGACACACTCGTTTGATCCTAGATGGTTTACACCTCCGCTCTTGGGTCCAGGACATCCAGGGCGCGCCTAGTCCCACCGCTATGTTCTAGTACATTGAGTTGTGGCGATGGTTTCGACACACCTCCCACTCAGCTACCCCCTGACGTGCTCCGTTGGTGTTGGACCATCTCTGGACAATACTTGGCTAGTTCCTTACGACACACTCTTCTTAGTGCCATGTAGGCCCCACATAGGCACCTCATATAGAAGACTTGGGCACCCCTCCATGTCTAGATCTTCATCTGGCTCACCCTCTAGAACAGATTTAGGATTGCAGACAGCTAACGATTCCGTCCTGTGCCACGTCGTCACGGTCTGCCCCTTTTCTCGCCCGGTATGTCATGAGATTCTTTTCTGGTGTCGTTCCACGGTTCACCTTCCCCGTCCGGAGCTGCTCTTCCTGGACTAGTGGGTGATCTCTTGTGATCTTGCCCCCCACCTTGCGCAAGGGGTTCTCCTCGCTTATTATGCTGATTGTTTGGTGCCTCTGGAAGCATCACAATGGGTGAATCTTCGATGGTTTGCCAACCACAATTACACTCCTTGTCTAAACTATCCAGGAGGAAGTTAGACTTCGGTGTAGGGCTGGAGCCAAGGGGCTCACTCTCTACCTATCAATGAAATGATACACGATGTTGCCTATTTGCAAAAAGAAATAAGTGACACACACTATACACGCAACCTAGACTCCCATACACTTGACAATTATCTTGTGTTGTGTTACTTCACAATAAACCCATACTAGCAATTGTGTGCACATCCGCACAGGAGAGAAAGCCTCTGAAACCTCGTCCCATGAGAACCTGCACCAGGTGAGGGGCGATAAGGTTTTGGGGGCGTGTTAGCGCGATTGATTGCTTTTGGCGACTTCATCTATGATGACCGATTGCTTGCTTTTGACGAATTCATCCACAACGACCGACAGTCTGCTTCGACTACTCCCCCCATGGTGCATGGCTACGTCATCTCCACCACCATGAGGATGACGCTGTTGCACCCAAGTTGCGACGAACTTGTACATCCTGTCCATCTCCCTTTTGGGCATGTGCTTTTGATTCATATGCGAACATTCTAGACGTGTCTAGTCTATTGTATAATTGTTATGCTCTATTAGCAAACTCATCATCTTGATAAATTTAATTAGACTTAGCCGGAAATTGCTTAATAACCCAGTACTCTTGAGATGCACAATGAGTCCTAAGGGCATCTCCAACGCGGACTCTCAAATCGTTCCTATATGTCCTTTGCGGGAGTTAGGACACTTTTTATCATCCAATGCTATTTCTCAAGTGTCCGGAAACACGGACGTCCAAACTTTCCTAAGCCGGAGGTAAACTTCTGGGGATATTGCAAGTGTCCGGATTTCCGTCTAGTCAACCAATAGCCACCACATCGTACATATAGATATCCCCTCTCTCCTCAACCGCGACATGCACATGTATAGAAGGACATTTAGAGGACATGGTTGGACGACCAATTCATGCATCATGTCCACTGCCCACGTCCAGACACAAAAAAAACTTTTGTGATGTTCCTTTAAGGGACAGCTTTGAAGATGCCCTAATAGCCTAATCTCACCATTAAGAAACAACATCTCCCTAGCTAGCATCTGCACTACCCCTAGAAGGGCTAGAATACACAGACAGCCAACGCCATCATTTATTTTCGTGAACTTGGTCGTTTTAATCTGAGCCACAAAAAGAAGTGTCGGGCACGGGGAAACCTACAAAAGGAAGAAAAGGGACCAACATCTGGTAGGGTTTTCCATGGGGCCTATGCTGATAGGAATCTATATATGCAAACCAGCAAAGACACACCAGCTAGCTAGCCAGTGACAAATGATGGTTTGTTAGGAGCAAATCAACACCATCATTGCGTAAAGAACACGGGAGATTATTTATTCGTCCGCGTGCATGCATGCATGCACGCTAGCTTAAACTAGCTACCACGAGCGCGATTGGCCGGAGGGCGGCTTATTAGTTCCCAGAACAAGAAGTTAGGCACATTCTTCCTTGCCTTTGGGTGATCGATCTACGAGTACCTATCTATTTTCATGTCGTGTGTAGGGCCCTCTACATGGCATGCCTTCATTCATCAGGGACCAGCTCGCACACGCACCTTTCGTGGCGATCAGAACGAATGAGGCCGTAGGGCCAGCAGCTAGCACAGAATTGGAGCTCTGTGCAGCTTTCTTTTGGCCGCTGAAATGCAATCGATTTGGTTTTGGCATGGCGAGATCTTTAAGGCCCTCTGATCAACAGGACGCTTGTACGTCCGGCATGATCTAAAGCTAGCGGACGAATCTAGGATGTGGTTGCAGCTTGCAGGCACGCAGGAGTAGCATGCATGCGGCAGCTGGTTGCGAGTGACGCGGCCGTGGGCCAGGTTTTAGTACGCGAACGCTCTATTATAGCTAAGGTGGGAGTAGTAGCATAACACAATGATAACCACACTTGGCAAACTACAGCTATGGCGTCTCTTCCTGTAAAGGGCAGGTGGGCTTAAACCCCACCGTCCTTTGAACCGAACTCTTCGAATCTTGAGACATAAATCACTGTGGCAGGTATTAAACACATCTTTTGTGTTATGACGATGTAACCATGGTACCATGTACTCCGTCTTAGTCTGTTTTCAAAAGTAAAGAGATCGTACTGTCGGCGACATGTGGGCATTCATTTCTGAACTAATGAAGCGTCACACCTAGTTACACAACAATGGGTACAAGTGCATGCATACTTAGAAATGCGAGAGGTGGAGAAGAGAGAACTCATAAGAAAATATTTGTCATCTTTTATTTAAGAGATGATCTCTTAGCATAATTTGTTTCACCATGTTTTTAGGAATTGCTAGTTATTAAAGAAAAGGCAAGAGATAACACATTGTAGACACCATTTTATTGGCATATCTAATTTACATGCAAGGCTTAAGATAGCACTGTCTTATCAACCACTATACATGCCCTTACGTACACATGTATTCTATCACAAATACGACTACAAAATTGAGAAACTGCTTTTTGGGGTTTGAAATACTCCTGGTTTATGAAAAGGGAGTTTTCGGTCCCTGCCAAAGTAGGATATCCGAGTCCTGCCACTCAAACTTCACTATTTCTGTCGGTGCCACTATCGCTTGCAAAAAAATTAGCTGCAAGACACTCTGTGCCATCTCCGTTAGTTGCCGTCATGTTGCCATTTAATTTGTTTCCGTTTCCTCGTATTCAGGACCCACCACTTTGCCACATTGACCACAATTCTATGGGACCCATCACTAGTTATGTCAATTACAACGGGTCGGGGGAGACGCGTTTGACCACAACTTTCACAGTGGTGGCCACCGATGATGGGATGCGGGTGCCACAGCTCGTGCAAGCGGGCTCAAGCATTAAATTTCGAAGACCGACGCTTCTCCCAACCCAGCCCCAAGCCCGTATCTCCTCGCCTCTCATAGCCACTCTGTCGCTTGCCCTAGCCCTGGCTTAATCCGCCATGGCACCGCCCGTCCCTAGCCCACGTGTCATCAGTGCGGGAGGGACCATCGTCTAGTGCCACGGCACGCCACCCAGCGCCGCCGACGAAGCGTCGCCGTCCCTCGCCGGGGAAGGCATCAATGCCTGAGGAGGAGGAGCACACCTAGAGAGAGGGCACCTGATGGGCCAACGCTCTCACTATTAGGAAAAGGGCCATTGATAATATGGACACTAATGGCGCACCAGACATGCGTTGCGCCACTGCTATATAGCAGTGGCGCATCGTGTGCTGGTGTGCCATTACTGTGATAGACACTAATGGCGCACCACAACCATGATGTGTCACTACTAACAAATTTTTTTCCCAAAAATACTAATGGCGCACCACAAACATGATGCGCCACTACTAACAAAATTTGTTTTTTTCCAAAAATACTAATGGCGCATCAGTCATCCCGTGCGCCACTACTATCATTTTTTTTTGTTTTTTTTTGCAAAACTACTAATGGCGCACCGCCAGCTGGTGCGCCATTAGTAACCAGGGTTACTAATGGCGCATTTGTTGGTGGTGCGCCATTAGTAACCTGGGACCAGCTAGATATTTTGGACAGCCACCTACACACTCACTTTCCCCACTTCATTCTCTCCACCTCCTTCTCCAAGCTTGTCTCGAATGCCTCCTCCTCCTCACCTCATTTGCACCATAGATTCATCCGAATTAAGTGGTTAAATTACCTTTTTTTATAGGTAAGTAAGGGGAAAGCTTTCTTTATGTTGTAGATCTACTTTTTCTGCCTCCAACAACGTGCACATGCACTTTTTATGGCCTAACTAGATCTATGTATGTTTGTAGTGTTGCATATGTTTCTGGTGTTGCATATATGTTTGTGTTTGCAGGTACCGGTATTTGAAATGCGAAAGTTGCCAATATTTTGCCGGAATGTTGATTCATTTCCGTTTCGGCGAGAATTTTGGCACTATGCATTCTTTTTGGTCCTATTTTTAGGCAAAGTCATGCCAAATTTTTTCTTGGTTCTAAAATATCGTTTTGCTCTACCCCACAGGCGACCATGGTCCGCACGATGACCGAAGGCATCGTGAATAGGTTTCTGAGCTCCGCGAAGGCCGAGATGCTTCAAAAGAACGAGACAGAGATAAGATGTCCGTGTCGAAGATGCAAGCTGAGGAGCCTTATGGACCCAGATTCCGTACAGGTGCGGGACCACCTGCTCTTGCGTGGTTTCATGGATGGCTATCGGCGGCAAGGTGATGAAGATGATTATGAAGTCGTCCATGGGGGCCGGCCGGCAAGAAATGAGGAAGGGCAGCAAGACAACCGCGGCGAGGGCGGGCGAGAAGACGAAGAATCTCCAGGACATGATCACGAAGTAGATGCAGTACAAAGTCATCATGTAGAAGATGCCGGACATGATGATGAGGAAGATGCCGGAGCAGACGAAGGGCATTGATCATGAAGATGAAGATGCCGGAGCAGACGACGATGGACCATCGATGGGCTGGGTGCAGGACCCTCATATTCAAGAGCTGCTTCTCAAGCAGACGGATAACGCAAGAGCTGCCGCCCGAGAAAAAGCCAAGCTGGATCAACTGGAGATAGACGCGGTTACTCCATTGTATGAAGGATGCAGGCCCGAGGATACCCGCCTGAAAGTAACGCTCATGGCTCTGGAGATGAAGGTAAAACACAAAATGACCGACGCATTCTTCGACGAGAACATGTCATTCTGGCAGGAACGTCTTCCCAAGGGGAACAAGTGCCCGACCAGTTTCGAGGAGGCGAAGAAAATCGTGTGTCCTCTGGATTTACCGCACGTGAAATACCATGTGTGCATGAACAATTGCATCATTTATCGGGAGGAGCACGCGGAGTCTACCATATGTCCGGTGTGCGGCGTCACTCGATACAAGAAGAGGAAGAAAGCTCCTCGAAAAGTGGTGTGGTACTTTCCGATCACTCCTCGTCTGCAGCGGTATTTCGCGGACCCTAAGGTAGCAAAGCTCTTGCGTTGGCACGCGGATAGGGAGGAGAAGAAGCGAGAAGATGACGCAAATGATCCGGAGATAAATAAAAAAGACAAGATGCTGAGTCACCCTAAGGATGGGAGCCAGTGGCAAGCGTTGAACTTCGAACACCCAGAATTTGGGAACGATCCAAGGAACATCGTGCTGGGCGCGAGCACCGATGGAGTCAATCCGTTTGGCAGCCAGAGAAGCACACATAGCACCTGGCCTGTGTTTGTGTGGATGTACAACCTTCCCCCTGGTTGTGCATGAAGAGGAAGTACATTCACATGGTATGCTAATTGAAGGGCCGAAACAACCAGGGAACGACATCAATCTGTATCTGGGGCTGCTGAAAGAGGAGCTAGACACGTTGTGGAAAACGCCAGCCAATACATGGGACGCCGCAGAGAAAGAATATTTCCCTATGAGAGCCGCACTGCTCATGACGGTGCACAACTATCTCGGTTACGGATATGTCGCGGGGCAGGTGGTCCACGGATTTTCTGGATGCGTCAGGTGCATGGATGACACAACGTATCGCCAGCTAGATAGAGATCCCGGGTCTTCGAAAACCGTGTTCATGGGACATCGAAGATGGCTTCGCGATGATGACTCATGGAGGAAACGCAAGGATCTGTTCGATGGTGAAACCGAAACCCGAAGACGCCCGCATACTAGGAGCGGTGAGGAAATAGACGAGCTGTTGAAAAATTGGAAAGATTGCCCACTGCTGGGAAAGAAGCAAAAGGCACCAGAGCCGGGAAAGAAGCGAAAGGCGCAAGAGCCGCTGCTGAAGGTATGGAAAACGAGATCTGTTTTCTGGGACTTACCGTACTGGAAGATCCATGCACTCTCCTGCACTTCGTGGGCGGCGAGTTGATCGATGTCGCCAAGGGCAGAATCGTTCAACCGGGCAACCCCGTGTTCCACGGTAATCCGATGCCACCCATCGTGTATAGGGTTGAACTGGTTCGGGTGCTGCCAGGCTGCGACGAGGTTTTACCTCCGATTCGACCCGCTGGGGCCGACGAAGATGATGTGATGACCCTCAGCGACTGCGTAAGCTGGCCCCTGCTTTGGCCGAAGAGCCAGATTCGTTTGGGGGCGGGGGACACCACCCCACAGACAACACCGCCAGTCGTGTCGGCGCCAAGCCATGGCAAGACCGCCGCAACGCTACCGGACATGCCGGACATCCCTATGGCACAGGATCCGGACATGCATATGGCACAGGATCCGGACGACGACGACAACGACGACGGTACATTTATCAATGTCGATAAGTACTTTGCCGAACATGGGTACGGTGACGAATTCTTTGGGCCTCCTTATCAAGAACCCAACCCTGAAAAAGACGACCGCGATCGAGCTGGTACCGCGGAGAAACCCAATTGCAACAGGCGTCGTCTGGCATTCAGTTCTCAAGAGACGCCTCCAGTTGCCGCCTTCACCGAGCCTCAAATAGCCGAGGTGCGGAATATTATCAGCCCCAACACACTCAAGAAGGCGGTCTCTGAGCAGAACTCGATCCCATTACAGGAGATCAGGAAGAAGGGACGGAAACGGAAGAATAACAAGGGCGGTGCGAGCTAGCCGGCACCGAGTACGATCCGTGCTCAGGACGGGCCACCTTCACCTAAGGATATCTCAAGGAGGGTGCATGTGGCGGGTAGGCCGATGCTACCGACTAATCTGCTCAATGCTGCAACCGGTGCTATGCGGAGTCTGCATGACAGTGTTTTTTCTTTGGAGAAGCGGCGTCTCTCCGAGAATGATGTGGCATACCCGGTTTTCGTGGCCAAGGTGCCAGAGGGCAAGGGCTTTGTGGATAGCGCCATCGGGGGTACGATCGTCCTGTGGTTTGATGACATCTTCGCTATGTTTAACCTTCATCCGCTGCACTACACCTTCGTTCGGCTATTTTCGCTGAGTATGGAGATGCGGATCATTAGAGACAAGACCCCGGACATCGTGACAATCGACCCCTTCTACATGCGTGCCAAGATCTTGGGCAGCGCTGGGGACCGGCAAGTCGCGAGTTCATACCTCGAAGGCGTCATTCTGGCAAACCCAGATAAGGATAACTTCCTCGTGCCTTACTTTCCCCAGTAAGTCACCCCTTCACCGCCCCGTAACATATGATTTCTTAGATTTCGATCGTTCTTTTTTTTCTAACATTCCGTGTTTTGTGCAGTGACACACATTGCACACTCATCCTCTTAAGCCCGAAATATTCCATGGCCACGTATTTCGACCCGGACCTTCAGTCGAAGAAAGACTACACAAATATCAAGAAAGTTCTTGATGATGTTCTCCCCGGATACGCCAGATCTGGAGGCACCTTCAGCAGGCCAGTTCGTAGGTACGGCAAGCACATCTTCAGCCACAATACGACGTTCTCCTGCGTCAAGCAGCCGCCTTGCGGTCAGAAGGATGCCTACTACGCCCTCCATCACATGCGGGCGATCGTACGGGACCATAATCACCTCTGCTACCAAATAATCTCAAAGATTGGGCCGCACACTTGTCGGCAATCCAGGACGCGAACATCAGACAAGAATTCTTTCGCATCCAGTCGGAGTTTGCGGAAATCATCCATCAAGATGTCCTTCGTACCTCGGGGCAGTTCTATCTCAAACATCAACCATCCAACAGTGAGATAGAAACAACGCTACAAATGCAGGCTGACAACGCCCGCGATTTCATGACCATCACGAAAGACGGCGGCTTCATCCACGCTCCGGTCCCTGAGTCGAGTCGAAAGTAGTGATGCTATGTAGTTCTGAAATATCGATTGGCTCATGTTGTAATATTAAAATTTAATGAACTTGTATGTCTCTTTGGTTTGGACAGTCGTTCAACTTATATGTAATCGATTCTATTTATTAGTAGGACCATGAATCGTGCTATTAATGTGTTGCTTTTCTCTTCCGATCCTTTTGTTGCATACTTATATATTGCTTATGTATTGTCTGTGAATTGCTACTAACTTTTTGTTTGGCTAGTGCATAGAGATGCCATCGTATGTCGTGTACAAGGGTAAGGTTCCCGGAGTCTACGACGACTGGGAAGAGTGTCGGAGACAGGTTCACCGTTTCAGCGGTAACAGTTACAAAGGGTACACCACTAGGGCGGAGGCGGAAGCTAGATACACGCGCTATCTAGCGGGAGAGAGGAGGGAGCGGAGGAGGAACCGGACGAAGACCAGTTTCATCGCGATGATGCTAATCGTGATGACCGCAGCTCTCTTCTATGTGATGGTAGTTTAGATGATCGATATCGACTTGTAATGTGAAGACAAACTCGCAACTCGCAGTTTCGAGACTTGTAATGTTCTAACTTTGTTCGGTCTTTTGAATTCAGAGACTAATATGATGAATTGTATTCGGAGACTAATCTTCTATTGTATTCGATAACTCTGTTGTTTATATGTTGTGCTGTCTATATTCTGTGCAGTAATATGTTTTGTAACCTGTGCAAATATCAGAAAATAAAAAATCCCTAATATTCATACTAGTGGCGCACCACCCAGAACTTTAGTGGCGCACTGCAAAATGCACACTAGTGGCGCATCAGCAGCAAGTGCGCCATTAATAAGCCAGAGCACATGGTTAAATATGGCCCCCTGGGAGGCATTCTAATGGCGCACCGTAGGGTATACTAATGGCGCACTACATGGTGCGTCATTAGTAATAAAATCTAATGGCGTGGTGCTAGTGGCGCACCTGTAGTGCGCCAGTAGTAGGCAAAACAGGTGCGCCACTAGCAGGCCTTTTCCTAGTAGTGTCTGGTTCACTGGTGTCAGGCTCGTGAGAACTCCGAGAGGGGTGGAGACCGAGGGCTCGGAGACAACCCTGGAGGTTGTCGGGCCCTCACACGGTCACACCTGCGCCTCTCCTGTGCATACAATGATCTGTTGGCCGCCGCCACAATGCTCGAGTGTTTGTGGGCACCATATGATGAGAGCGTTGTTGTGGTGCTCGCTTTCAACGAACGCGTCGGGCAGCACCATAGAATGGTCTTAGTTGAGTTGTCGGGAGCCTGCTATCAGCCGACCAGGGACCCCCCACGCGCGGCCTACCGGGCGCGCAGGGTCTTGTGCAGATGAGCAGTTTAGTCGTGGACCCCATTAGTGGCTAGTTTAGTATGAGACCCCTCCCCCCATTAATTAAATATGTAACAAAACAAGTTTGGAATCCTTACGCAATTATCTATATTGCATCACTTGCTCTATCATGCCACCACAGTCCCCTCAGATCAATAAAGTGATGGTGATCGAAGTAGCACACAAATGGCACGGTTCAATGTAGGGATGCCAAAAGCCGACTTGAACCTAAGGGGTCACGCGCTTAAGGGAAGGAACCTGTGAGGCCGGATTGGACTCCACGAGTCAGATGTGATCCTACTCGGACTCGGATCCCGGCCGAACATATTTTAGGCTTTAGGGTCCGTGCGAGGCCCAAGTGTTGAGCCCGCGACAGACGCCTATATAAAGTGGAGGTGCGGCACACTCATTTGGTTGATCGCTTCGGCGCTGTCACTAGGGTTTGCATGTGTTAAGAATAGCCACCTCCACGCGCCGCCGACTGTGTGATCGGACCTGGCAGTCCGCCGCATGGTGTTCCTCCTGCACGCGCGGATACCGTTAGAGGCGGTGCACTTGCGCCGCTCCGGCAAACCTATACGTGAGATCCGACGACCAGCTGTTCGAGGGAGATCGGACGAGGAGGAGACGAACCACGCGGACGCACTGCCCCAACTCTTCTTCCGTTGCACGGCACTGCGCGTCTAGTGGTAACGATCTGTGATCCATCTCCCTAGCATGTTCCTGGTTGTTCTGCTTGTAGAAAATTTTAATTTGCAGTCAACGCACCCTGCCGTGGAACACAACAGTGGTATCAGAGCCTCTGCTATTGGATTTGGATTCAGATCGTATGCATATTAGATATGTGGAGGCGGCAGATGAGATCTGTTGTCGTTTATGAGATCGGCTGTGTGCACGATTGATGAGATCAACTGCACATGGGGATCGATGAGGCTATGTTTTCTGTCAATCGGGATCGATGAGGTTGTGACACAACCTACCCCTACCGGTCAGTATCCGCCGTGTGCGTAGCGCCTTGTATTTCGTACACGATCACTCAAACCGGTAGAATGCGATTCTATGCATAACTTTATTTTGCAGGGTTTGATGTGAATAGTATGGCTCATGTGTTGTGATGCATGTGTGTACATTATACATGGCCTACGTGTCATGTTTGTCAGCCGGCAGGAACCAAAGTGTTGTCATTATATTGTATAACGACCTGCGTGTCGACTTGTGACTCTATGTAAAATTCATTACTAGTTGTAGTAGTTGGATAATAGAGATCAGGTTGGTGGCTTGGTGTCCCGGCATGACAAACAAGATGGAGTTCCTAGATGGTCATCAGAGTCGGAGCCAACCTGGAAGAACATCCATGAAGGAGCCATACTATTTCACAATATATGTTTATTTGTAATTGTTATGCTTCTTGTTTTCTATGCATGTTAGTATGGTAGAAAGATCCCTCGTTAATATCAAGAAATTTGCCATTCCCGATGTTGCACCTTCGCACGTCAAGTACGTTTAGTAGTGGGCTCATAAAATTGGGGTGCTGCTAGGTGTCCTTGAACTGAAGGGTTCATGTCGGACACGGACATGCACTGCACCAGGTTAACTTGACAAGGCTATCAAACCGGTTTTGTGCCTTGTGGCAAAGAAGGTTGGCGGCTGGGGTATGAGATACCTTCCCGACCGACAGGAGTCGTATAGAGATACGATTAGCAATGAGTTGCTTACCGGACAGACATGTTGTCTAGCAGTGATGCTAAAGCTCACTAGTCGCATGTGCTAGTCGGATCCTGAGTCACTGAGAGTTGGCGGAGGGATGCCAACTTCAGTGGGAGTATTTATATTTAAGGCTTGTATTACTCTACATAAACACATTGCTTACTGATCGCATATTTTCTGTTGTAGATCAATGGCACCACCTGCTCAACCCAACTTTGCATTGAAATCAATTCTGGAAAAGGATAAACTGAATGGAACAAACTTTACCACCTGGTGTAGAAATCTAAGAATTGTTCTCAAGCACGATAAAAAGGAACATGTTCTAGAGGATCCACTTCCAGAGGAACCTGCCGATAATGCTAATGCCACAACTAAGAATGCCTACCAAAAACTCGTTGATGAATCAATGGAGATCAGCTGTCTGATGCTGGCTTGTATGGAGCCTGACTTGCAACAGCATTTCGAAAATGTTGAGGCTTACGATATGATCGAGAGTCTCGAGAGCATGTTTTAGAGACAGGCTAGGACCGAAAGGTTCAATGTGTGGCGATCCTTGATGGATTGCAAGCTGAAGGAAGGTGATCCACTGAGCCCACATGTGATCAAGATGATCGGATATGTGCAAGCTTTGGATCGGTTGGGCTTCCCGCTCTTGGATGAGCTGGCTACTGATGCAGTTCTCGGTTCTCTTCCGCCCAGCTATGGGACGTTCATCCCGAACTATCATATGCATGTCATGGATAAGAAGCTCACAAAATTGCATGGGATGCTCAAAGTGGCAGAGCGGGATATTAAGAAAGGCACGCATCAAGTGTTGATGGTGCAGAAATCGGCTAAGTTCAAGAAGAGTTGGTCCAAGAAAAAGGCTAAGGCAAAGGGCACGGAGATGATAACCTCCGTCGCTACGCCGAAGTCTGGACCGGACTCGAAGACCATTTGCTATCATTGCAAGGAGACCGGTCACTGGAAGAGGAACTGTAGCAAGTGGCTTGCAGGGCATGGCAAGAAGGCCGGAAATGCTTCTTCACGCAAAGGTACACTTGTTGCATATAGACATTTACCTTACTGACATACCTAGTAGCTCTTGGGTATTTGATACCGGATCGGTTGTTCATATTTGCAACTCAATGCAGGGGCTAGTAAGAACTAGGCGTGTGGCACAAGGGGAGATTGACATCAGGGTCGGCAACAAAGCAAGAGCTGCTGCATTGGAGGCGGCACGATGCAGCTCCAGCTTCCTTCTAGATTTATTTTGGAACTGAATAATTGTTATTACATTCCTGCACTTAGTCGGAACATTATTTCTGCCTCATGCTCGATGAGTCAGGGTTATGAATTCAATTTAAAGGACAATGGTTGTTCGTTTTATTTGAATGGTATGTTCCACGGCTATGCACCCATTGTTGATGGGCTATTTATATCGAATCTAGTACGGGAACCGGTCTATAATGTGAATGTTAAGAGGCATAAGCCTAATGAGATAAACCCGACATACTTCTGGCATTGCCGGCTTGGACACATTAGTTTGAAACGCATGAAGAAGCTCCAGATGATGGGCTCCTAACTTCGTCCGACTTTGAGTCATTCGAGACATGCGAATCATGCTTGCTTGGCAAGATGACTAAGTCTCCTTTCGCAAAGAGTTGTGAGAGGGTGTTCGAGCTATTGGAACTTATACATAGTGATGTGTGTGGTCCAATGAGCACAACTGCCAGAGGTGGCTATCAGTACTTCGTGACTTTTACCGCCGACTTGAGTAGATATGGATATATCTATTTGATGAGGCACAAGTCGGAAACTTTTGAAAAGTTCAAAGAGTTTCTGAACGAGGTTGAGAATCAGCTCGGCAAGACTATAAAACTTCTACGATTAGATCATGGAGGTGAGTACATGAGCCATGAGTTTGATGATCATCTGAAAAGCCGAGGTATAGTACCTCAGCTCACACCTCCGGGTACGCCACAAAGAAACGGCGTGTCGGAACGGAGGAATAGGACCTTGTTGGACATGGTCCGGTCAATGATGAGCAAATCGGATTTACCCTTGTCATTCTGGGGATATGCTCTAGAAACTGCAGCTTTCACACTTAACGGGGTACCATCAAAATCCGTAGACAAGACACCACATGAGATGTGGACCGGGAAGAGTCCCAGTTTGTCTTTTCTAAAGATTTGGGGTTGTGAAGCATTTGTCAAGCGACTTATGTTAGACAAGCTTACACCCAAGTCGGATAAATACGTATTCGTGGGATATCTGAGGGAAACCTTGGGATACAACTTCTACAACCGCGAAGAGAACAAAGTGTTTGTTGCTCGGAACAGGGTTTTCCTTGAGAAAGAGTTTCTCAGTTGGGAGGCCAGTGGGAGGATGGTCCGACTCGAAGAAATTCGAGTACCACTCGGGGACGGCTCGGCGGGTGATGAGTGTTGGGGAACGTAGTAATTTCAAAAAAAATCCTATGCACACGCGAGATCATGGTGATGCATAGCAACGGGAGGGGAGAGTGTCGTCTACGTACCCTCGTAGACCGTTTAGCGGAAGCGTTATGACAACGCGGTTGATGTAGTCGTACGTCTTCACGATCCGACCGGTCCAAGTACCGAACGCACGGCACCTCCGAGTTCAGCACATGTTTAGCTCGATGACGTCCCACGAACTCACGATCCAGCAGAGTGTCGAGGGAGAGTTTCGTCAGCACGACGGCGTGATGACGGTGATGATGAAGCTACCAGCGCAGGGCTTCGCCTAAGCACTGCAACGATATGACCGAGGTGGATTATGGTGGAGGGGGAAACCGCACACGGCTAAGAGATCAATGATCAACTTGTGTGTCTATGGGGTGCCCCTTGGCCACGTATATAAAGGATGGAGGGAGGAGGAGGCCAGCCCTCACAGGGCGCGCCCAAGTGTGGAGTCCTAGTAGGATTCCTCCTCCCACATGGAATAGGAAAAAGGGAAGGTAGAAGGAGAAGGAAGGAAGGGGCGCCCCCCTCCCTAGTCCAATTCGGACCAGTCCATGGGGAGGGGGCGGCCACCCTTTGAGGCCTTTCTCTCCTTTCCCGTATGGCCCATTAAGGCCCAATACGAATTCCCGTAACTCTCCGGTACTCCGAAAAATACCCGAATCACTCGGAACCTTTCCGATGTCCGAATATAGTCGTCCAATATATCGATCTTTACGTCTCAACCATTTCGAGACTCCTCGTCATGTCCCCGATCTCATCCGGGACTCCGAACTACCTTCGGTACATCAAAACACATAAACTCATAATACCGATCGTCACCGAACGTTAAGCGTGCGGACCCTACGGGTTCGAGAACTATGTAGACATGACCGAGACACGTCTCCGGTCAATAACCAATAGTGGAACCTATATGCTCATATTGGCTCCTACATATTCTACGAAGATCTTTATCGGTCAAACCGCATAACAACATATGTTGTTCCCTTTGTCATCGGTATGTTACTTGCCCGAGATTCGATCGTCGATATCTCAATACCTATTTCAATCTCGTTACCGGCAAGTCTCTTTACTCGTTCTGTAATACATCATCCTGTAACTAACTCATTAGTCACATTGCTTGCAAGGCTTATAGTGATGTGCATTACCGAGAGGGCCCAGAGATACCTCTCCGACAAACGGAGTGACAAATCCTAATCTCGATCTATGCCAACTCAACAAACACCATTGGAGACACCTGTAGAGCACCTTTATAATCACCCAGTTACGTTGTGACGTTTGGTAGCACACAAAGTGTTCCTCCGATATTCGGGAGTTGCATAATCTCATAGTCATAGGAACATGTATAAGTCATGAAGAAAGCAATATCAACATACTAAACGATCAAGTGCTAAGCTAACGGAATTGGTCAAGTCAATCACATCATTCTTTAATGATGTGATCCCGTTAATCAAATGACAACTCATGTCTATGGCTAGGAAACTCAACCATCTTTGATTCAACGAGCTAGTCAAGTAGAGGCATACTAGTGACACTCTGTTTGTCTATGTATTCACACATGTACTATGTTTCCGGTTAATACAATTCTAGCATGAATAATAAACATTTATCATGATATAAGGAAATATAAATAACAACTTTATTATTGCCTCTAGGGCATATTTCCTTCAATGAGATCATAGCGGAGTCAGTCAGGGAACCCGTAGTGGAAGCGGCACCGGAACCACGGAGGTCGGAAAGATTGCGCAGAGTGCGTTGTATTGTTGCTAGAAAGCGATGAGTCGGCCACGTATGCGGAAGCGATGGTGAGCCCGGATTCCAAGGCATGGCTAGAGGCCATGAGATCCGAGTTAAAGTCCATGGACGAGAATCATGTCTGGGACTTGGTTGATCCGCTGCCTGGCGTAAAGGCCATTGGCTGCAAATGGGTCTTTAAGAAGAAAACCGATGTGGATGAAAATGTTCAGATCCACAAAGCTCGGCTTGTCGCTAAAGGTTATGGACAAGTTCAAGGAATTGACTACGACGAGACTTACTCGCCGGTAGCGATGCTGAAGTCGGTGAGGATCGTACTAGCTATAGCTGCATATTTCGATTACGAGATATGGTATATGGATGTCAAAACGGCTTTCCTTCACGGAAATTTAATCGAGGACGTGTATATGATACATCCCGAGGGTTTTGTCGATCCGACTAGCACTAGTAAGGTATGCAAGCTCAAGAGATCCATTTATGGGTTGAGGCAAGCATCTCGGAGCTGGAACATTCGTTTTGATGAGGTCGTCACTGGTCCCGGCTTCATCAAAAGCGAAGAGGACTCTTGTTTATACAAGAAATTAAGTGGGAGCTTGATAGTGTTTTTGATCTTGTATGTGGATGACATACTACTGATCGGAAATGATGTTTCAATGCTGAACTCGGTTAAGGAATCATTGAATGGCAAGTTTTTAATGAAGGACCTCGGTGAAGCAGTTTACATTTTAGGCATCAAGATCTATAGAGATAGATCGAGGAGGCTGCTCGGCTTGAGCCAGAGCACGTACATAGATAAAGTGTTGAAGTGGTTCAACATTAGTGATGCCAAGAAAGGATTCTTGCCACTCTCACATGGTACAAGGCTAAGCGAGACTCAGAGTCCTTCGACATCTGATGAGTGAAGAAGGATGAGTAGGATTCCGTATGCCTCGGCAATCTAATCCATCATGTATGCCATGACATGTACTAGGCCTGATGTTGCCTTTGCAATGAGCCTAACAAGTAGATACCAGGCCAACCCAGGTGAGAGTCACTGGGCAGCGGTGAAGAATATTCTAAAGTACCTGAAAAGGACTAAAGAGATGTTCCTAGTTTATGGAGGTGAGGAAGAGCTCGTCGTAAGGGGTTACGTCGATGCTAGTTTCCAAACCGACAGAGATGATTGTCGATCACAGTCCGGATTCGTGTACGTCATGAACAGAGGAGCAGTGAGCTGCATGAGTTCCAAGCAATATACGGTGGCCGATTCTACCACAGAAGCCGGATACATCGCGGCTTGTGAAGCTGCAAAGGAAGGTGTTTGGATCCATAACTTTCTGGATGATCTTGGTATTTTCTCAGCCTCAGTAATACTGTTAGACCTTTATTGTCATAATTCTGGTGCCATCGCACAAGCCAAGGAGCCGAGGAATCACCACAGGACCAGGCACATAGATCGGAAATATCACCTGATACGAAAGATCGTAAAGAATGGTGATGTTGAGTTATGCAAAATTCACACGGGTGCAAATGTTACAGATTCGTTGACTAAGCCACTTCCACAAACCAAGCATGAGGGTCATGTTAGAGCTATGTGCATTCAATGTCTATTTGATTGACTCTAGTGCAAGTGGGAGACTGTTGGAGATATGCCCTAGAGGCAATCATGTATGATGATATTTCCTATGTGTTTATGAATAAATATAGTCCTTGGACACTATCAACGATGTGTATCAACAAGTACGTGACTTGTTTTTGGGACTATGCATTGTATGATGACTGTCCTAAAAGGTCCCTAGTCGAAATGGCTGTGTGGACGCACAACCGACTAGACTAGCATATGACACGGTTGATGGCTTGGTCTCACTAGTCATGGAGCATTGGATGCTAACCGGATAATACGGACTCGGAAGGATCTGGTCGGATTCGACGTAGTCGGATCCAAATTAAGATAAGGTCCGAGTCGGACAGATCCAAATATGAGACACAGCGATATGTCATCTGTGAGTTTCTAGTACAACATACATTCTATGTCCTAAGACCTGAGCTGGCGCATGTACTCGGGATGGTGACAGACTTGCTTTGAGCCAACCAAACGCTACTCCATCACTGGGTAGTTACAAAGGTAGGTTTTGGGCTTGTCGAGACCCATGCTCGAGACATGGTCGAGCAAGATGGGATTTGCCCCTCCGATCAGGAGAGATATACTCTGGGCCCCTCGTGTGATCCGACCAAGATAAGCATGGCCATGCGACAAGGATTATGAGATAATCCGGTTTGTGGTCGGCATCACTGGAACGAGAAAGAGGTTGGGCTAGCACAAGGATGACAGACTCGCCTTGAGCCCGACAACATATATCGTGTGGCAAAAGGAATGGAAGTGTGATGTACAAGTTCGCCAACCGGCTTCATTGTCTACTTGGTGGTCGGCACGCCTTGCTAGAGTCCACTACCAACCGAGCAGGTCGGAGGTGATCCGACCTGCGACCAAGGCGACTTGAACCTAAGGGGTCGCGCGCTTAAGGGAAGGAACCTGTGAGGCCGAATCGGACTCCACGAGTTAGATGTGGTCCTACTCGGACTCGGATTCCGGCCGAACATATTTTGGGCTTTAGGGTCCGTGCGAGGCCCAAGTCTTGAGCCCGCGACGGACGCCTATATAAAGTGGAGGTGCGGCACACTCATTCGGTTGATCGCTTCGGCGCTGTCACTAGGGTTTGCATGTGTTGTGAATAGCCACCTCCACTCGCCGCCGACTGTGTGATCGGATCTAGCAGTCTGCCGCACGGTGTCCCTCCTGCACGCGCGGATACCGTTAGAGGCGGTGCACTTGCGCCGCTCCGGCGAACCTGTACGTGGGATCCGACGACCGACTGTTCGATGGAGATCATACGAGGAGGAGACGAACCACGCGGACGCGCTGCCCCAACTCTTCTTCCGCTGCATGGCACTGCGCGTCTAGTGGTAAAGATCTGTGATCCATCTCCCGTAGCATGTTCCTGGTTGTTATGCGTGTAGGGAATTTTAATTTGCAGTCAACGCACTCTGCCGTAGAACACAACATCCCAAAGTCCATGTGTGGCTTGAAATTTTACCTAGTGATAGGAACAAAGTCAGCCATAAACGCACTCATGTGAGTGGAACCGGACATCCAGCAAAATGTCGCAACATCGTCTCTCTCAAAGAACATAGGGCAAAGAACTGAGGGATAAGATCTTCATTATAAGACTTGTTGAAAATGAGGAACGAAATCAAACCCATCTTTCTGAGAGCCCTGTGCCAGGATAAAGTTGATTGTTGGTGCACACATACTCAACATCCAAATCTCTATGAGGTGCCAACCTGTACTTCTTCACCTTGAGAATCTCCTCATAGAACCAGTGTTAGAAAAATAATAATCCAAAAGCGAGTGTCAACACTAGAATCCATATCGCGAACATATGGATTCTTCTTACGCTCAACAAATTAATCTGGCTTGCTCATCTCAGTAAGATATGTAATGGTTGTCGGATCATGATCTTCATCCTCTGCATCAAAGACGTCACCACTCAATTTCATCATGTGGAGCCTCATGCTCATCAGCGACATAGTGCTCATTATCCCTAATATCAGACCCTGTTCAAGAATTCATCCGATTAACCAGTTAACTTGCCGATTAATCCCTACTCGTAGGGTCACCGAGTAGCCGATAAACCGAAAAATCATCCGATTAATTGATTAAATGGCTGATTAACTTGCCGATTAGCCGATTAATCCCCTACTCGGTAGCCAACCGAGCAGCTACCAGTTAACGATTTCCTCAACAATGATATCAGACTCTTCGTTAGAATAATACTCCTCGACTACTGGTGCCTTGGTTGCAACCCTTCTGTCTTTGAATGACTGAGGAGCTGCATTGGAACCCCGCCCTTGTGCAGATATGCTAGCTGTGAGAGATGGCTTAGGATAGCAACACACAACTTGGAATAAAGAGATCTTATACACTCATATCTTCAAGAACGAACACAAAATACCAAATGATGGGTGTCATGACCATATTAGCATATAGTGGCATAAGGTCCAACCTCCTTAAGAGGAGGGTGGCGGTGGTGGCTGAAGCCACCATGTGTTGAGTATGTTTGGTATGGTACCACGGAGTAATACACCTTGGGCCCAAGGACAATAGTTATCTCTAAAGCACACATGTCATGATTAGTGATAGGTGTGAAAGATATGATCAATTTATGCACTAGCAAGGATAGGATGGATCATGAATTAAACTACACCCCCTACTTGTGTGCCTACATCTAAACTAGATACTAGTAGAGCTCATGTGTGTATGCAAGATGGTCAACCCAAAGTTACTTGAACAAAATGGTATTCCGCTCATGCCTTTACTTGTGGAATCATCAAATGGCTTCGTCAAAATATCGACAAGTTGCTTCTCGATGCCAACATGAACTCAATGTCATCTCGTGACACATGATCCCAAATAAAATAATGAAAATATGCTTCGTTCGGCTATGTTGCACACGTTGGCAGCGATCTTGATTTCACTTCCATTGCCACACAAAAAGGTACTTTGTCACATTTGACACCACGATTTATTAAAGTTTCCCTCGTCCATGGTTATTGTGCACAACAACTTCGGGCGGCTATGGGCTCGGCTGCGGTGGTGGAGAGATACGCAATTTTGCTTCTTGGATGACAAACTCACCAACGACCAACCAAAGAATTGAAATGAACCAGGCGTGGACTTGAAGTCAACCTTATCTCTGTCCTAATCCGAATCCGAATATCTCACTAGCTTGAAATTTGATCCTTTGAGGTACTGAAGGCTCAAGTTTGGGATATGAACCAAATATCAATGGATTCTTTTCAACGCTATAAAATGGCTCTTTTTAGGGACAGATTGAAATCTTACACATATACACACGCTCAACATGATATCCAGCCTTTTCCGCAAAAAACATTATATACGGCCTAGACGCACAAAGATAAAGTAAAGATCCAACCATACAACAATAATGACGGGGGTGCCCCTGGCCTCAGATGCCACGTCTACGAGGTCACGCTTCGGATGCACACCCGACCAAATGTCTTGAACGTTTCCGTGAACATTTAGAAACTTCCGCTTGATGATTGTCCATCGGGGATGCCCCTAAAAGCATCAGGGATCCACGCCAACCTCGAGCGTCACCCCTTGTGCTCTTCCCCACGAGTGAATCCGCAATACAACGTGCGGTGGCGGACGATCCAACTGGATCCACCCGCCGGAGCGCGGCAACGGTTGGTTCCACCATAATGCGCCGCAATGGAGACCTCGGGGCGGTGGTGCGCATCTGCGACAACTTCCGAAGATGGTGGGAGGGAGGACTCCGAGGGAGCGATTGGCTATCCATGATGTGCACGCACTCTTACACAACCCTTTACACGAGCTACTGGAGGCTCGTTTGGCGTCTTCGTTGTCTAAATACAATATACGCAACCATATACGGAGTACTACCTCCGTCCTGGTTTATAGGTCCTTTTTGTATTTTGTGCTAAATTTTGATCAAAGATTTAACTAACAAAATGTTAATGCATGTCAACAAAAATTATATCCTTGGATTCGTATTTAAATCTAGTTTTCAATGATTTAATTTTTATGACATGCACGAATATTTTATTAATTAAATTTATGATAAAAATCGGCACAAAATACAATAGGGACCAATAAATCAGGACGGAGGTAGTACCATACAGAAGAGCTGTTGGAGATGCTCAGATTCCTCAAAGCCGTCAACGCTGTAACCCCGCGTGACTAGTTTAGGGACGAGTCCATTCTGCTTTGTAAAGTTCGTGGACCAAAATACCCCCACACGCCATATTCTTCTACACAGTGCAATACTTTTCCTACGCAATCCCTGCATGCATGTATGCATTGCAACGACACGCTTAATCAGCAGCAGGTCGCTGTTTCCCCTTTACGGCAATTGCGTGCTCTGGTTTCCCTCCTAAATTTCAAGCGGCCCGTGTGGAACCGGAATGTTGGGATCGGGCGTGAAAAAGCCACCCCGGCTGGCTTTTATTGTCCTCGTCCCCCAACCCCTGAGCCTCGCTGGGTCCCTTCCCTCATGATTCCTGGAACTTGTGTGAAGTGAAGGCAGGCGATACCACCACCAAGAGTCCAAGACCCACACACATGACACATGTCTTTTTCCCTCTGCGGGAGCTGCCTTGCCTGCGTTCGCCCGTTTGACCGACACCAGCGCCTCCTCCTTGAAAAAGCATCTTGTATCCCCACTATGGGCACACATGTGAGTTACAATCCAAACCAGACCTCCTTGGTTTTGCCTCCTAGAAAAAGAAAGCCGTCGTGCTTGTTTGGTGTTTGGACGTATCAGCGCATTTAGCTTCAGTCCAAGTGGTAGCCGTTAAGCCTCGTTTTGTTGAAGCCTGCTACTAGCTAGGGTTTAATCGGTAGAGTACCTTGGGGCATGGGTGGTAGTTAATGTGGGTTGGCTTTGATCGCGGGCTGTTCTGGCATTCGCAACAACAACACTGCAGTGCGGCTCAGTGAGAGAGATGGTACTGTTCCGATCTGTCTGGCGCTTTCACACAGTTGTCCTACCGTTTCGATCTACGCCTACATAGATAGTCCAACTCCAACGCAGGACCAATCGCCTCCGTTTGGGTTCATGCGGACAAATCACGGACGCACAAATGTTAACGGACAGTTGTCTGTTTTTTTTTTTGCCCGCCGCGGCCTATTCTCAGCCTAAATTTGGGCTAGACTTGCGTCCGCGTGGATATGTCGTGGACGCCCATGTCCCGCTCCCCTTGTCCACCCCTGGCCCGTCCGTCTTTGGCAAACCCGCTCCATTCCCTACCCTCTCTCCTGAAACTCTTCCATCCTCCCGCCATGGTCGACGCGCCAGATCCCACTGCCATCGTCTCCGCCACGGCCATCCGCATCGTGGCCCCGAAGAAGCCGAAGAAGGTGCGCACCATGGCGGAGACGACTGCTGAGTCGTTGAAGCGAGCCGGCTGGAGGAAACGGCGCAAGGAGAAAGGAGACGTTGCCCTCGCGGCCGCCGCAGCCGCAACATTTCAGGCGCAGGCCGCCGCTGCAGAGAACGAGGTTCTCGTCGTCGCGGCCGTGCAAAAGGCCCTCCTCATGATGGGCTTCCGCGATGAGCCGGCCCTTCTTGCCGCCACCGCTGCAGGTGCGGCCAGCACATGCTCGGCTGCGGGCCGGTCGCCGCTTCCGGGGTCGTCGCGCACGTCAACCACGCCGCCGACGTACGGGTTCCTACCCGTACACGCCCATGTCGTGTCCCGATTCTTCACGCCGCCCTGGGACGACTCACTGAAAATGGGTGACCACGTGTCGGGCTTGCACTTTGTGCCCGCCATCAACCTCAACCGCACTGCTGTGGGCGGCCAGTCCACCGGGACGCAAAGGAAGAACCCGCGGGTGGTCTCCTCGGCCAACTTGCCTGATTCCCGCGGCCTGTTTGCTGCAATGCCCACCCCAATGCCGGTCGAAGTCTTGGAGGAGATGATCTACTAGGGCGGGGCAAGCTTATGATGAGGACGAGACCCAAGAGGGCCAATAATACACCCAAGGCCAAGATGGCCACGACCAATACAACGATGGCCAAGACTCCGAAGGCGGTGACGGTGTCGACATAGACGGAGAGCCATTGGAGTTTGAGGATGAGCTCGAGGCGCGAGGCCTGTCACAAAAGAGGAGGAAAAGTGTGAGGACGGGAGCATTCACAGATGCGGAGGACAGGTTGATTTGCGAAGCTTGGATGGAAATTGGACAAGATCCCAAAACCAGCGACGAGCAAAAAGGAACAACATTTTCAAAGAGGGGCGCTATTTACTTTCATGAACGTAGGAAGTTTGATCCCTACAAGTTTGAGAGTGACCAATTCAGCGTATAAATTCAAAAGAGGTGGGGCTTCATCCAAGCCGAGTGCAACGAGCTTTGTGGTGCTCATGAGAATATCGAAGGCCGGCCCATGAGTGCCCTTAGGATCAAAGGCATGGTATACATTTTTTCCTTGTTGATAAAGAGTATATACCGTCCCCCTATGCACATGAATCTATCTTGTTCATTTAAAATGTAGGCATTTCAAGCCTTACACATCTTTAGGGTCCAAAATGTCGGCAAGTCATTCACATTGAGCCACTGTTGGAGGTTGATCAAGGATTGCCCAAAGTTCAAGAATCAATATGCCGCCCAAGTGAAGTTGAGAAGAGGCTGAGGGGAAAGACCAATTCCAAGGCTGATACAAAGCGTGATGCTTCGACATTCGCCTTGCAGGAAACTTTGAAATGGTTCATGACCCAAAAGAAAGAGGGAAGATAAGAAGCACCAAGAGAAAGAGGAGGCGATGACGACCTACTTCGACATACAAAAGAAGAAGCTCGAGATCAAAGAGGCCAATGCCAAAATAAGAGCGAAGAAGTTTGAGATCGAAGAGGCCAATGCCAAAACAAGAGCAAGGGAGCTGCAGTTATCTGTAAGGAAGTGGAGATCATGGTGGCGGACTTGAGCAAGATAGCCCCCCAAAAGAAGGCTCGGTTTGAGGGCAAGCAAAAGGTCATCCAAGACCGAGACTATGCTTGATTATCTTTTATTTGTTTGTTTGTCATGAACTAGGGCCTAGATGCATGAACTATGGCCATGGCGATTCTTTTGGTGTAATGTTGTATGCCGGCATGGCATATGGTGCTATGCAAGAATGCTATTTATTTGCTTTCTGTTTTGCTATCTATTTTCTATTTTGGTTATGAATATATGCAAGTTGAAAGTGATTTTGAAAGTGATTTCAAAAGTATTACTAGATTATAAGGGTGAGTGTTAATGATATATAACAGACGAGTAACAAAAATTATTTTGAAAGTGATTTCAAACAGGATGTATATAAGATACAACCAAAAGGGTTTTGTTAAAATACTATAATGATTTAAATATTTCAAAGTCATATGTATGATTTGAAATAAGATATCAAACAGCTGGAATTTGATAAAGTAATTGGAGAATTTTAAATTTATCAAGAGACTTGTGGATACAAGAAGTTTAGTGGGATCTCTATGGTATTTATGATCTTACATATGTATGACATATCACTTGATCATAAATAATATAAAGTATGTTAGCACAAGAATCATGTTTCTAAACACTTAGAATTATTGGATGAAGAAATCTATATAAATAGATTAAAACATCTGATTATACTTAGACCTGTACTGTGACAGAAGTTTAAAAGGAGAAAATATTTTCTCAAAATGTCACATAGCATAACACTGCAGAAATCAACAGTTGATGAGTATGTATGAATAGAGTTCAATTTACTTCAGAAATTGAATTCATCAAGTGTGTTATCAAATGTACAAAGCCATATGTTTCGTACAGACTAATTGTTAGTAGTAAGTGCCATAGTGATCTCTAAATGACTCACTAGGGTGATTGCTTAAGGATTAAGTACCTCAGTTGGACGAAAGCATTGATTTTTGTCCTTAGAGGAGATGAAGAGATTGTTGTAAAAGATACACAAAATATTAGTTGTAAAGGTTACGTAAGACAACTTCATGACTGATATAAATAAACCATCGGGCTATAAAATTTGAAATAGTTTTTAGAAATGAACATAAACTATGGATCTATAAATTGTTGGGGAACGTAGTAATAATTCAAAAATATTCCTACGTGTCACCAAGATCAATCTAGGAGAAGCTAGTAATGAGAGAGAGGGAGTGCATCTTCATACCCTTGAAGATCGCTAAGCGGAAGTGTTACAAGAACGCGGTTGATGGAGTCGTACTCGCGGCGATTCAAATCGCGGAAGATCTGATCCAAGCGCCAAACGGAAGGCGCCTCCGCGTTCAACACACGTACAACCCGGGGACATATCCTCCTTCTTGATCCAGCAAGGGGAGAGGAGAAGTTGAGGGAGAACTCCGGCAGCACGACGACGTGGTGGTGGAGCTCGTGGTTCTCCGGCAGAGCTTCGCCAAGCACTACGGAGGAGGAGGTGTAGGAGGGGGAAGGGCTGCGCCAGGGGAAGGGCTGCGGCTGTCCCCTCCCCCACTATTTATAGGGTGAAGGGGACAGGGGGCCGGCCCCCATAGATGCATCTAGAAGGGGGACGACGGCCAGGAGAGGGAGACTTTCCCCCCAAGGCAGGTGGGAGGCGCCCCCTCCCCCTAGGGTTTCCAACCCTAGGCGCCTTGGGCCCTTGGGGGCGCACTAGCCCACTAAGGGGCTGGTCCCCACCTGTATTCAGCCCACTAAGTCCTCCGGAGCAGGTGGCCCCACCCGGTGGACCCCCGGAACCCTTTCGGCGGTCCTGGTACAATACCGATAACCCCCGAAACTATTCCGGCGACTGAAACTGGACTTCTCATATATAATTCTTCACCTCCGGACCATTCCAGAACTCCTTGTGACGTCCGAGATCTGATCCTGGACTCCGAACAACTTTCGGTAACCACATACAATTTCCCATTACAACTCTAGCGTCACCGAACCTTAAGTGTGTAGACCCTACGGGTTTGGGAACCATGCAGACATGACCGAGACACCTCTCCGGCCAATAACCAATAGCGGGATCTGGATACCCATATTGGCTCCCACATGTTCCACGACGATCTCATCGGATGAACCATGATGTCGGGGATTCAATCAATCCCGTATACAATTCCCTTTGTCCATCAGTATGTTACTTGCCCGAGATTCGATCGTCGGTATCCATATACCTTCTTCAATCTCGTTACCGGCAAGTCTCTTTACTCATTCCGTAACACATGATCCCGTTGCTAACTCCTTAGTCACATTGAGCTCATTATGTTGATGCATTACCGAGTGGGCCCATAGATGCCTCTCCGTCATACGGAGTGACAAATCCCAGTCTCGATTCGTGCCAACCCAACAGACACTTTCGGAGATACCTGTAGTGCACCTTTATAGTCACCCAGTTACGTTGTGACGTTTGATACACCCAAAGCATTCCTACGGTATCCGGGAGTTGTACAATCTCATGGTCAATGATACTTGACATTAGAAAAGCTCTAGCGAACGAACTACACGATCTTGCGCTATGCTTAGGATTGGATCTTGTCCATCACATCATTCTCCTAATGATGCGATCCCGTTATCAACGACATCTAATGTCCATGGTCAGGAAACCACAACCATCTATTGATCAACGAGCTAGTCAACTAGAGGCTCACTAGGGACATATTGTGGTCTATTTATTCACACATGTATTACGATTTCCGGTTAATACAATTATAGCATGAACAATAGACAATTATCATGAACAAGGAAATGTAATAATAACCAATTTATTCTTGCCTCTAGGGCATATTTCCAATAGTCTCCCACTTGCACTAGAGTCAATAATCTAGTTCACATCGCCATGTGATTAAAACTCGTAGTTCACATCGCCATGTGACTAACATCCAAAGAGTTTACTAGAGCCAATAATCTAGTTCACATCACCATGTGATTAAGACTCAATGAGTTCTGGGGTTTAATCATGTTATGCTTGTGAGAGAGGTTTTAGTCAATGGGTCTGCAACATTCAGATCCATATGTACTTCGCAAATCTCCATGTCATATCATAGATGCTGCTTCCACGCTCCACTTGGAGCTATCCCAAATGGTTGCTCCACTATACGTATCCAGTTTGCTACTCAGAGTCATCCGGATAGGTGTTAAAGCTCGCATCGACATAACCCTTTACGCCAAACTCTTTATCACCTCCATAACCAAGAAACATTTCCTTGTTCCTCTAAGGACAATTTTGACCATTGTCCAGTGATCCACTCCTGGATCACTCTTGTACCCCCTTGCCAGACACGTGGCAAGGCACATATCAGGTGCGGTACACAGTATGGCATATCGTATAGAGTCTATGGCTAAGGCATAGGGGACGACCTTCGTCCTTTCTCTTTCTTCTGCCATGGCCGAGCTTTAAGTCTTAACTTCACACCTTACAACTTAGGCAAGAACTCCTTCTTTGAATGATCCATTTTGAACTCCTTCAAAATCATGTCAAGGTATGTGCTCTGTGGAAGTCTTATCAGGCGTCTTGATCTATCTCTATAGATCCTGATACCCAATATGTAAGCACTTTTACCCAGGTCTTCCTTTGAAAAACTCCATTCAGACAACCCTTTATGCTTTCCAGAAATTCTACATCATTTCCGATCAAAAATATGTCATCCACATATACTTATCAAAAATGTTGTAGTGCTCCCACTCACTTTCTTGCAAATACAAGTTTCTTGCAAACCTTGTATAAACCCAAAAGCTTTGATCACCTCATCAAAGCGTATGTCCCAACTCCGAGATGCTTGCTCCAGTCCATAGAAGGATCGCTGGAGTTTGCGTACCTTTTAGCATCCATAGGATCGACAAAACCTTCTGGTTGTATCACATACAGCCTTTCCTCACGGAAACCGTCAAGGAAACTTTGTTTTGACATCCATCTGCTAGATTTCGTAAATGAAAATGCAACAAATGCTAACATAATTCTACCAGACTTTAGCATCGCTATGATTGAGAAAGTCTCATCACAATCAACTCCTTGAACTTGTCGGAAACTTCTTTCAGACAAGTCGAGCTTCATAAATGGTGACATTACCATCAGCGTCTGTCTTCTTCTTAAAGATCCATTTATTCCCAATGGCTTGGCGTTCATCGGGCAAGACCACCAAAGTCCATACTTTGTTCTCATACATGGATCCTATCTTGAATTTCATGGCTCCTAGCCATTTGTTGGAATCCGGGCCCACCATCGCTTCTCCATAGCTCGTAGGTTCACTGTTGTCCAACAACATGACCTTTAAGACAGGGTTACTGTACCATTCAGGAGCAGTACGTATCCTTGTCGACCTACGAGGTTTCATAGTAACTTGATCTGAAACCTCATGATCACTATCATTAGCTTCGTCTTCAACTGACATAGGTGCCATAGAAACATCTTTCTGTGCTGCGCTACTCTCTGGTTGAAGTAAAGGTTCAACAACCTTATCAAGTTCTATCTTCCTCCCACTCAATTCTTTTGAAAGAAACTCTTTCTCGAGAAAGGACATGTTCATAGTGACAAGCACTTTGCCCTCAGATCTGAGATAGAAGGTATACCCAATCATCTTCTTTGCGTATTCTATGAAGACACAATTGTACGCTTTGGGTTCGAGCTTTTTTGGCTGAAGCCTTTCGACATAAGCATTGCAGCGCCATACCTTAGGAAACGACAACTTAGGTTTCTTGCCAAACCATAGTTCATACAGTGTTGTCTCCACGGACTTAAATGGTGCCCTATTTAAAGTGAATGTAGTTGTCTCTAATGCATAACCCCAAAACGATAGCGGTAGATCGGTAAGAGACATCATAGATCGCACCATATCCAATAGAGTGCGATTACGACGTTCGGACACACCATTACGCTATGGTGTTCCAGGTGGCGTCAATGTGAAACGATTCCACCTTGTCTTAAGTGATTGCCAAACTCATAACTTAGATACTCTCCCCTTGATCAGATCGTAGGAACTTGATCTTCTTGTTACGATGAGTCTCAACTTCACTCTGAAATTGCTTGAACTTTTCAAACATTTCAGACTTATGCTTCATTAAGTAAATATACCCATATCTACTCAATTCATCGGTGAAGGTGAGAAAATAACGATATCCACCGCACGCGTCAACACTCATCGGACCGCACACATCAACATGTATGATTTCCAACAAGTCACTTGCATGTTCCATTGTTCCAGAAAACGAGGTTTTAGTCATCTTGCCAATGAGGCATGGTTCGCATGTGTCAAGTGATTCAAAATCAAGTGACTCCAAAAGTCCATCGGCATGGAGGTTCTTCATGCGCTTTACACCAATATGACCTAAGTGGCAGTGCCACAAGAAAGTGGTACTATCATTATCAACTCTACATCTTTTGGCATCAATGTTATGAACATGTGTATCACTATGACGGAGATTTAATAAACCATTCACATTGTGTGCATGACCATAGAAGGTGTTATTCCTGTAAACAGAATAACCATTATTCTCTTACTTAAATGAACAACCGTATTGCAATAAACATGATCTAATCATGTTCATGCTCAACGCAGACACCAATGCAAACAACATTTATCTAGGTTCAACACTAATCCCGAAGGTAGAGGGAGCGTGCGATGGTGATCACATCAACCTTGGAAACACTTCCAACACACATCGTCACCTCGCCCTTAGCTAGTCTTCGTTTATTCCGAAGCTTTTGTTTCGAGTTACCAATATTAGCAACTGAACTGGTATCTAATACCCAAGTGCTACTAGGAGTACCCAGGTACACATCAATAACACATATATCAAATATATTCTTATTGAAGTTGCTAGCTTTCTTATCTGCCAAGTATTTGAGGCAATTCCGCTACCAGTGACCGTTCCCCTAATAGAAGCACTTCGTCTCGGGTTTGGGTTCTTGGGTTTCTTCATGGAGCGGTACCTGGCTTGACATTCATGAAGTTTCCCTTCTTGCCCTTGCCCATCTTGAAACCAGTGGTCTTGTTAACCATCAATACTTGATGCTGCTTCTTGATTTCTACCATCACGGCCTTAAGCTCGACGAACAGCTCCGGGATCATCTTCCCTTGCATGTTATAGTTCATCACGAAGCTCTAGTGGCTTGGTGATAGTGACTGCAGAACTCTGTCAATCACTCCCTGATTGCTCCCTGACTATAGATCCGGAAAGCTCCTGTCTGCTAGGACTACATCGGTATTTCCCCAAAGAGGAAGGGATGATGTAGCACGGCGAAGGTAGGTATTTCCCTCAGTGATGAAACCAAGGTTATCGAACCAGTAGGAGAACCAAGCAACACAACATAAACAGCACCTGCACACAAATAACAACACCTCGCAACCCGACGTCTTAAAGGGGTTGTGAATCCCTTTCGGGTAACGATGCCAGTAATTTGTAGTAGATTGAAATAATAGATCACAAATAAAATAAAGTGCAGCAAAGTATTTTTGTTTTTTTGGTTTAATAGAACTGAATAAAAGTGCAAAGGAAAAGTAGATCGCAAGCAAATATATGAGAAAGAAGACCCGGGGACCGTAGGTTTCACTAGTGGCTTCTCGAGAGAAAAATAGCAAACGGTGGGTAAACAAATTACTGTTGGGTAATTGATAGAACTTCAAATATTTATGACGATATCCAGGCAATGATCATTACATAGGCATCACGTCCAAGATTAGTAGACCGACTCCTGCCTGCATCTACTACTATTACTCCACACATCGACCGCTATCCAGCATGCATCTAGTGTATTAAGTTCATGGAAAAACGGAGTAATGCAATAAGAACGATGACATGATGTAGACAAGATCCGTTTATCTGTTGCGTAGATATAGATCCCATCTTTTTATCCTTAGTAGCAATGATACATACGTGTCGTTTCCCTTTCTGTTGCTGGGATCAAGCACCGTAAGATCAAACCCACTACCGGGCACCTCTTCCCATTGCAAGATAAATAGATCAAGTTGGCCAAACAAAACCCAAATATCAGAGAAGAAATACGAGGCTATAAGAGATCATGCATATAAGAGATCAAAGAAACTCAAAAAAACTTTCATGGATATAAAAAGATATAGCTGATCATAAACTCGAAGTTCATCAGATCCCAACAAACACACCGCAAAAAGAGTTACATCATATGGATCTCCAAGAGACCATTGTATTGAGAATTCAGCAAGAGAGAGAAAGCCATCTAGCTACTAACTACGGACCCGAAGGTCTACAAAGAACTACTCACGCATCATCGGAGAGGCACCAATGGAGGTGGTGAACCCTATCCGAGATGGTGTCTAGATTGGATCTGGTGGTTCTGGACTCTGCGGCGGCTCGATGAATATTTCGTCGACTCCCCTAGGGTTTCTGGAATATTGGGGTATTTATAGAGCAAAGAGGTGGTCCGGGGGCACCCGAGGTGGGCACAACCCACCAGGGCGCGCCTGGGCCTCCTGGCGCGCCCTGGTGGGTTGTCCCCTCCTCGTGACTCCCCCCAGGTGCAACCAGGGCCCAACTTCTTCCTTTTGGTCCATAAAAAATCACCGTGGAGTTTCGTGGCATTTGGACTTCGTCTGATATTGATTTCCTGTGCTGTAAAAAACATGCAGAAAACAACGACTGGCACTTGGCACTATGTCAATAGGTTAGTACCAAAAAATGATATAAAATGACTATAAAATGATTATAAAACATCCAAGATTGATAATAAAACAGCATGGAACAATAAAAAATTATAGATACGTTGGTGATGTATCAGCATCCCCAAGCTTAACTCCTGCTCGTCCTCGAGTAGGTAAGTGATAAAAACAGAATTTTTGATGTGCAGTGCTGTTTATCATGTCATATCATATTCTTTTCTTTATAGCATGGACATTTGGACTTTTATGTGATTCAAAGCAATAGTCTAGTTTTGACATAATAATTTAGATACTCAAGCATATAAACAAGCAACCATGTCTTTCAAAATATTAACGCTAAAACAAGTTATCCCTAGCCCATCATGCTCAAACATGGATCCATTCATGAAACACACTCGAATATTAGCTACACCCAATACTTAAGCATGATCATATTGCCTCTTATTTGGTGCTTTTATAAGAGAAGATGGAGACTCAAATTCAAAATAAAAATTGCATAAAGTAAAAGAAAGGCCCTTCGCAGAGGGAAGTAGGGATTTGTAGAGGTGCCAGAGCTCAATGCGAAAAAATAGAGATAAAAACATTTTGGGAGGTGTATCCATACCACCAACGAAAACGACGTAGAGCTACGAACACTTTCCATGCTAGATATGCCATAGGCGGTTCCCAAAGAGAAAATAAAGTTTATTCCTTTTTCCACCATACTTTCACTTTCCATGGCTAACCGTATCACCGGTGCCTTCCATACCAACACTTTCCAAGGAATTTATTATTTGACAACATAAAGTAAATTCATTTTTGCATTTCGGGACTGGGCTGATACGTCTCCAACGTATCTATAATTTTTGATTGTTTCATGCTATATTATATTCTGTTTTGGACATTATTGGGCTTTATTATACACTTTTATATTATTTTTGGGACTAACCTATTAACCGGAGGCCCAGCCCAGAATTGCTGTTTTTTGCCTATTTCAGAGTTTCGCAGAAAAAGAATATCAAACGGAGTCCAAACGGAATGAAACCTTCGGGAACGTGATTTTCGGAACAAACGTGATCCAGAGGACTTGGACCCTACGTCAAGACATCAACCAGGAAGGCACGAGGTAGGGGCGTGCCTACCCCCCTGGGCGCACCCCCACCCTCGTCGGCCCCCTGTTGCTCCACTGACGTACTCCTTCCTCCTATATATACGTACGTACCCACAAACTACTAGATATGGAGCCAAAAACCTAATTCCACCGCCGCAACCTTCTGTACTTGTGAGATCCCATCTTGGGGCCTGTTCCGGAGCTCCGCCGGAGGGGGCATCGATCACGGAGGGCTTCTACATCAACAACATAGCCTCTCCGATGATGTATGAGTAGTTTACCTCAGACCTTCGGGTCCATAGTTATTAGCTAGATGGCTTCTTCTCTCTTTTTGGATCTCAATACAATGTTCTCCCCCTCTCTCGTGGTGATCTATTCGATGTAATCTTCTTTTGCGGTGTGTTTGTTGAGACCGATGAATTGTGGATTTATTGTCAAGATTACCTATGAACAATATTTGAATCTTCTCTGAATTCTTTTATGTATGATTGGTTATCTTTGCAAGTCTCTTCGAATTATCAGTTTGGTTTGGCCTACTAGATTGATCTTTCTTGCAATGGAAGAAGTGCTTAGCTTTGGGTTCAATCTTGCGGTGTCCTTTCCCAGTGACAGTAGGGGCAGCAAGGCACGTATTGTATTGTTGCCATCGAGGATAAGAAGATGGGGTTTACATCATATTGCATGAGTTTATCCCTCTACATCATGTCATCTTGCTTAAAGCGTTACTCTGTTCTTATGAACTTAATACTCTAGATGCATGCTGGATAGCGGTCGATGTGTGGAGTAATAGTAGTAGATGCAGGCAGGAGTCGATCTACTTGTCTCGGACGTGATGCCTATATACATGATGATACCTAGATATTCTCATAACTATGCTCAATTCTGTCAATTTCTCAACAGTAATTTGTTCACCCACCGTAAATACTTATGCTCTTGAGAGAAGCCACTAGTGAAACCTATGGCCCCCGGGTCTATTTTCCATCATATTAATCCTCCCACATTTAGTTATTTTTATTGCCTTTTATTTTACTTTGCATCTTTATCATAAAAAACAAAAAATATTATCTTATCATATCTATCAGATCTCACTCTCGTAAGTGACCGTGTAGGGATTGACAACCCCTTATCGCGTTGGTTGCGAGGATTTATTTGTTTGTGTAGGTGCGAGGGACTCGTGCGTAGCCTCCTACTGGATTGATACCTTGGTTCTCAAAAACTGAGGGAAATACATACGCTACTTTGCTGCATCACCCTTTCCTCTTCAAGGGAAAACCAACGCAGTGCTCAAGAGGTAGCAAGAAGGATTTCTGGCGCCGTTGCCGGGGAGGTCTTCGCAAAAGTCAACATACCAAGTACCCATCACAAACCCTTATCTCCCGCATTACATTATTTCCCATTTTCTTAGAACGGCAAAAGAATACCGCATATAGGTAGATATAGTGGACTCATGTGGCAAAATTGGTTTAGAGGATTTTGGATGCACAAGTAGAGGTCATACTTAGTGCAAAATGAAGGCTAGCAAAAAGATTGAGAAGCGACCAACCAAGAAACGAATAATCTCATAAGCAAGCATTAAGCATAATTAACACCGAATAATGCACCACAAGTAGGATATAATTTTCATTGCATGATTATTTACTTTCGTGCATTCATAGGGAATCACAAACCTTAACACCAATATTCTTACTAGCACAATTACTCATCAACATAACTCACATATCACACCATCATATCTCAAAACTATTACTAAGAATCAAGTTTATTTTGTCCAATGATCTTCATGACATTTTTTTACTTTATCCTTCTTGGATATCTATCACTTTGGGACTAATTTTCATGTGTTGCTTTTCATAAGCTCAAACAAATATAAGTGAAGATCAAGAGCATAATTTTTTCTTTCTCTCAAAATAATTTAAGTGGAGCAAGAGAGAATTTCTTCAAAATTTTACTAACTTTCAAATAAATCTAAGTGAAGCAAGAGAGCATTTCTTCAAAAATACTAAGCACACCGTGCTCAAAAAGATATAAGTGAAGCACTAGAGCAAGTCCTAGCTCATAAAAGATTTAAGTGAAGCATAGAGAGCAATTCTAACAAGTCATGATATAATTTTGGCTCTCTCAAATAGGCGTGTCCAGCAAGGATTGATGACTTAAAACAGAAAATAAAACAAGCAAAGACACGTATCATATAAGACGCTCCATGCAAAACACATACAATGTGAGGAATAAAAATATAGCCTCGAGTAAAATACCGACGGTCGTTAGAAGAAAGAGGGGATGCCAGTCGGGGGCATCCCCAAGCTTAGTTTGTTGCTCATTCTTGGATAATATCTTGGGATTTCGGGGCATCCCCAAGCTTAGGCTCTTCTATCCTTCTTTCATCCATCGTAAGATAACCCAAAACTTGAAAACTTCAATCACACAAAACTCAACAAAACCTTTGTGAGATCCGCTAGTAAAAGAAAGCAAACCACTACTATAAGTGATGTATCAAACCAATTCATATTTTGTTTTTGTATTATATCTACTGTATTCCAACTTTTATATGGCAAAAACTCATCAAAGAAAACCATAGAGCCATCAAAATAAGGACACAACACAAAGAAAGCAGAATCTGTCAAAACAGAACAGTCTGTAGTAATCTGACTTTTGCGAATACTTCTGGAACTCCAAAAATTCTACCAAATTAGGAAGACCAGGGTAATTTTTATATTAATCTTCTGCCAAAAGAATCAGGGCAAAAGCTCTTTCCTGTGATTTATGAAAATTATTTTCGTGAGCACAAAGTTTGTGTCTTTTTCAGCAAGATCAAACAACTATCACCCAAGAAGATCCTATTGGTTCTACTTGGCACAAACACTAATTAAAACACAATCGTACCAGTAGCATAATTGTGCAAACACACAAGAACATAAAGAAAAAAGCAAAAATAAATTTTATTCGTCGGGTTGCCTCCCAACAAGCGCTATCATTTTACGCCCCTAGCTAGGCATAAGATTTCAATGATGCTCACATGAAAGATAATAATTGGAACACAAAGAGAGCATCACAAAACATTTCACAAACACATTTAAGTCTAACTCTCTTCCTATGCATAGGCATTTTATAGGCAAACAAATTATCAAGACAACAAATATCTAGCTTATGCAAAGGAGAGGAATCAAACATTGAAAATCTCAACATAGCGAGAGGTAATTTAGTCACATGGAAATTTCCACAACCATATTTTCCTCTCTCGTAATAATAACATGTAGGATCATACTCAAATTCAACAATATAGCTATCATATAAAATTTTCTCTATATGATCCACATGCATGCAAAGTTGACACTCTTCCAAAATAGTGGGACTATCATCAAATAAAGTCATGACCTCTTCAAGCCCACTTTTATCAAAAAATTCATAAGATTGAACACTCTCCAGATACGTGGGATTATTTTTAGCTAAAGTTGACACTCTTCCAAACCCACTCTTAATATTATCGCAAACATATTCATCATGAGGCCTGAATAAATTTTCAAGATCATAAGATGAATCACCCCAATCACGATCATTGCAATAAGTAGTGGACATATCAAAATTAGCATCCCCAAGCTTGGGGTTTTGCATATTATTAGCACAGCTGACATTAATAGAATTTATAGTAAAATCATTGCAATCATGCTTTTCATTCAAGCAGCTATCAAGAATCACTTCATAAATTTCTTCATCACAATTTTCAGATTCACGAATCTCAAGCAAAACTTCATAAAGATAATCTCGTGAACTCATTTCACTAGCAATTGGCTCATCATAATTGGATCTCTTGAAAAGATTAGCAAGTGGATGAGGATCCATATGAATTGATTTTTAACAAGCGAAGACGCAAGCAAGTAGAAGACACATGGCAACACAAGCAAACATGAGATCTGACGAGAAAACGACGAACGAAAAAGAGGGCGAATAAAACGGCAAATTTTTGTGAAGTGGGGGAGAGGAAAACGAGAGGCAAATGGCAAATAATGTAAATTGCGAGGAGATGAGATTTGTGATTAGGAACCTGGTATATGTTGAAGATCCTCCCCGGCAATGGCACCAGAAATTCCTTTTGATTGCTCCCTGACTATAGTGCCAGAAAGCTCCTGTCTGCTAGGACGACATCGGTATTTCCCCAAACAGGAAGGGATGATGTAGCACAACGAAGGTAGGCATTTCCCTCAGTGATGAAACCAAGGTTATCGAACTAGTAGGAGAACCAAGCAACACAACGTAAACAACACCTGCACACAAGTAACAACACCTCGCAACCCGACGTGTTAAAGGGGTTGTCTATCCCTTTCGGGTAATGATGCGAGAAATTTGTAATAGATTGAAATAATAGATCACAAATAAAATAAAGTGCAGCAAAGTATTTTTGTATTTTTGGTTTAATAGAACTGAAGAAAAATGCAAAGGAAAAGTAGATCGCAAGCAAATATATGAGAAAGAAGACCCGGGGGCCGTAGGTTTTACTAGTGGCTTCTCTCGAGAAAAATAGCAAACGGTGGGTAAACAAATTACTGTTGGGCAATTGATAGAACTTCAAATAATTATGACGATATCCAGGCAATGATCATTAAATAGGCATCACGTCCAAGACTAGTAGACCGACTCCTGCCTGGATCTACTACTATTACTCCACACATTGACCGCTATCTAGCATGCATCTAGTGTATTAAGTTCATGGAAAAACGGAGTAATGCAATAAGAACGATGACATGATGTAGACAAGATCCGTTTATCTATTGCGTAGATATAGATCCCATCTTTTTATCCTTAGTATCAACGACACATACGTGTCGTTTCCCTTTCTGTCACTGGGATCAAGCACCGTAAGATCGAACCCACTACCGGGCACCTCTTCCCATTGCGAGATAAATAGATCAAGTTGGCCAAACAAAACCCAAATATTGGAAAATACGAGGCTATAAGAGATCAAAGAAACTCAAATAACTTTCATGGATATAAAAAGTTATAACTGATCATAAACTCGAAGTTCATCAGATCCCAACAAACACACCGCAAAAGAGTTACATCATATGGATCTCCAAGAGACCATTGTATTGAGAATTCAGCGAGAGAGAGAAAACAATCTAGCTACAAACTACGGACCCGAAGGTCTACAAAGAACTACTCACGCATCATCGGAGAGGCACCAATGGAGGTGGCGAACCCCATCTGAGATGGTGTCTAGATTGGATCTAGTGGTTCTGGACTCTGCTGCGGCTGGATGAATACTTCGTCGACTCCCCTAGGGTTTCTGGAATATTGGGGTATTTATAGAGCAAAGAGGCGGTCCGGGGGGCACCCGAGGTGGGCACAACCCACCAGGGCGTGCCTGGGCCTCCCAGCGCGCCCTGGTGGGTTGTCCCCTCCTCAGGACTCCCCCGAGGTGCAACTAGTGCCCAACTTCTTCCTTTTGGTCCATAAAAAATCATCGTGGAGTTTCGTGGCATTTGGACTTCATCTGATATTGATTTCCTGCGATGTAAAAAACATGCAGAAAACAACAACTGGCACTTGGCACTATGTCAATAGGTTAGTACCAAACAAATGATATGAAATGATTATAAAACATCCAGGATTGATAATAAAACAGCATGGAACAATAAAAAATTATAGATACGTTGGAGACGTATCACTCCCTTATCTGGAAGATTAACTCCCATTTGATTTGAGCGAATGAAGCACCCAGACATTTTGAGCAGATGCTCACTGGCTGAGCTATTCTCCTCCATCTTGTAGGCAAAGGTCTTGTCAGAGGTCTCAAACCTCTCAACACGGGCATGATCCTGAAATACCAATTTCAGCTCTTGGAACATCTCATATGTTCCATGGCGTTCAAAACGCCTTTGGAGCCCCGATTCTAAGTTATAAAGCATGGCGCACTAAACTATCAAGTAGTCATCAGAGCGTGTCTGCCAGATGTTGACAACATCCACAGACGACGCTAGAGGGGTTGGCACACCGAGCGGTGCATCAAGGATAGAAGCCTTCTGTGTAGCAGTGAGGACAATCCCCAAACTATGACCCTAGTCCGCACAATTGCTCACAATATCTTTCAACTTAGTCTTTCTCTAGGAACGTATTAAAACAGGGAGCTAAAACGCGAGCTATTGATCTACAACATAATTTGCAAAGACAATTTAGACTATGTTCATGATAATTAAGTTCACCTAATCAAATTATTTAATGAACTCCCACTCAGATAGACATCCCTCTGGTCATCTAAGTGATACATGATCCAAATTGACTAGGCCGTGTCCAATCATCACGTGAGACAGACTACTCATCAACGGTGAACATCTCCATGTTGATCGCATCTACTATACGACTCATGTTCGACCTTTCGGTCTCTCATGTTCCGAGGCCATGTGTGTACATGCTAGGCTCGTCAAGTAAACCTAAGTGTGTCACATGTGTAAATCTGGCTTACACTCCTTGTATGCGAATGTTAGAATCTATCACACCCGATCATCACGTGGTGCTTCGAAACAACAAACCTTCGCAACGGTGCACAGTTAGGGGGAACACATTTCTTGAAATTTTATTGAGGGATCATCTTATTTATGCTACCGTCGTTCAAAGCAAATAAGATGTAAACATGATAAACATCACATGCAAATCATAAAGTGACATGATATGGCCAATATCATCTTGCATCTTTGACCTCCATCTACGAGGCGCAGCATGATCACCATCATCACCGGCATGACACCATGATCTTCATCATCATGATCTCCATCATCGTGTCTTCATGAAGTTGTCTCGCCAACTATTACTTCTACTACTATGGCTAACAGTTAGCAATAAAGTAAACTAATTACATGGCATTTATATTGACTCGCAGGTCATACAATAAATTAATACAACTCCTATGGCTCCCGCCGGTTGTCATACTCACCGACATGCAAGTCGTGATTCCTATTACAAGAACATGATCAATATCATACATCACATATATAATTCATCACATCCTTTTGGCCATATAACATCACATAGCAAACCCTGCAAAAACAAGTTAGACGTCCTCTAATTGTTGTTGCATATTTTACGTGGCTGTTATGAGTTTCTAGCAAGAATGTTACTTACCTACGAAAAAGCCACAACGGTGATATGCCAATTGCTATTTACCCTTCAAGGACCCTCTTCATCGAATCCGATCCGACTAAAGTGGGAGAGACAGACACCCGCTAGCCACCTTATGCAACAAGTGCATGTCAGTCGGTGGAACCTGTCTCACGTAAGCGTACGTGTAAGGTCGGTCCGGGCCGCTTCATCCCACAATGTCGCCGTATCAAGATAGGACTAGTAACAGTAAGCAAATTGACCAAATCATCGCGCACAACTACTTGTGTTCTACTCGTGCATAGAATCTACGCATAGACCTAGCTCATTATGCCACTATTGGGGAACGTAGTAATAATTCAAAAAAATTCCTACGTGTCACCAAGATCAATCTAGGAGAAGCTAGCAACGAGAGAGAGGGAGTGCATCTTCATACCCTTGAAGATCGCTAAGCGGAAGCGTTACAAGAACGCGGTTGATGGAGTCGTACTCGCGGCGATTCAAATCACGGAAGATCCGATCCAAGCGCCGAACGGACGACGCCTCCGCGTTCAACACACGTACTGCCCGGGGATGTCTCCTCCTTATTGATCCAGCAAGGAGAGAGGAGAAGTTGAGGGAGAACTCCGGCAGCACAACGGCGTGGTGGTGGAGCTCGTGGTTCTCCAGCAGAGCTTCACCAAGCACTACGGAGGAGGAGGTGTAGGAGGGGGAAGGGCTGCGCCAGGGGAAGGGGTGAGGCTTCCCTCCCACCCCCCACTATTTATAGGGTGAAGGGGAGAGGGGCCAGCCCCCCTAGATGCATCTATAGGGGGGCGGCGGCCAGGAGGGGAAGACTTGCCCCCCAAGCAGGTGGGAGGCGCCCCCTCCCCTAGGGTTTCCAACCCTAGGCACCTTGGGCCCTTGGGGGGCGCACCAGCCCACTAAGGGGCTTGTCCCACCCATATTCAGCCCACTAAGTCCTCCGGAGCAGGTGGCCCCACCCGGTGGACCCCCGGAACCCTTTCGGTGGTCCCGGTACAATACCGATAACCCCCGAAACTATTCCGGCGACTGAAACTGGACTTCCCATATATACCTCCAGACCATTTCGTAACTCCTCGTGATGTCCGAAATCTCATCTGGGACTGCGAACAACTTTCGGTAACCACATACAATTTCCCATTACAACTCTAGCTTCACCGAACCTTAAGTGTGTAGACCCTACGGGTTCGGGAACCATGCAGACATGACCGAGACACCTCTCCGGCCAATAACCAATAGCGGGATCTGGATACCCATATTGGATCCCACATGTTCCACGGTGATCTCATTGGATCAAGCACGATGTCGGGAATTCAATCAATTCCGTATACAATTCCCTTTGTCCATGGGTATGTTACTTGCCCGAGATTCGATCGTCGGTATCCCTATACCTTGTTCAATCTCATTACCGACAAGTCTCTTTACTCGTTTCATAACACATGATCCCGTGGCTAACTCCTTAGTCACATTGAGCTCATTATGATGATGCATTACTGAGTGGGCCTAGAGATACCTCTCCGTCATACGGAGTGACAAATCCCAGTCTCAATTCGTGCCAACCTAACGGACACTTTCGGAGATACCTGTAGTGCACCTTTATAGTCACCCAGTTACGTTGTAACGTTTGATACACCCAAAGCATTCCTACAGTATCCAGGAGTTGCACAATCTCATGGTCTAAGGAAATGATACTTGACATTAGAAAAGTTGTAGCAAACAAACTACACGATCTTTTGCTATGCTTAGGATTGGGTCTTGTCCATCACATCATTCTCCTAATGACGCGATCCCGTTGTCAACGACATCTAATGTCCATGGTCAGGAAACCACAACCATCTATTGATCAACGAGCTAGTCAACTAGAGGCTCACTAGGGACATATTATGGTCTATGTATTCACACATGTATTACGGTTTCCGGTTAATACAATTATAGCACGAACAATAGACAATTATCATGAACAAGGAAATATAATAATAACCAATTTATTATTGCCTCTAAGGCATATTTCCAACATAAATGATATAGCTTAAGGCTTGAGAAGTTCTTCAATAGAATATAATCTGGATCAAAAAAAATTATTGCTAAATTATTGTGTAGTTCGAAATGGATATTGACTATATGGAGATATAGCAATTGGACTATATAGATATAGTGTTACTATAGAGTGGACTATATAGAGATATAGTGCCACCATTAATGTAGGAAAATGAATTACACAATAAAACCAGATGTTACCGACACAAATAACATTGGGGTTTGAAGAATGTTAGATCCAGTCACGAAGGATCTACCACGAGCAAAGCATGAGCAACACCGGATAGCCATAGGTGTTGAAGAGACAATGTAAACTAGATTATTGACTCTAGTGCAAGTGGGAGATTGTTGGAAATATCCCTAGAGGCAATAATATTTGTATTATTATATTTCCTTATTCATAATGATTGGAGTTTATATTTATGTTATAACTGCTATGATCTTGGAATATGGGATTCAGTGGAAAACTCATATGCACGTGTGGAATGATAAACGGTTAAATAAAAGGTTCCTAGTCTTGCCTCTAGGACTAGCTCAAGTGTTGTTGGTGATCGCGTTTTCTGGATATTAAGATATCGTTAAGTGTAACGGTAGTGCTAAACAACATTGAGATTATGATTTTAGAAGAACTGACTTATTGAATCGACCCAATCTTGTATGTTATGAATCGGGTTAATATTGTCTACAATCAATTATAATAACACATAATGTTAATTTGTGGTTTTGCTCCTTAGACCATGAGAGTATCGTGGTCACTTACCGTACGGTGGGCTTTGGGGTTGCTCAAATGTCACGTGTAACACGGTGATCATAACGACTACTTACGGGTTCATTGAAAAGTTTTACAAGTGGTCGGATATCTCAAGAATGGGATTTGCTCCTCCGACGATGGAGAGATATTCTTAGGGCCTCTCGGTGTGATGGCATCAATCATCATCTGGCCAGACACAGTGACAACGTCATGGGGATATTGGAACACAATAACGAGAAAGAAGAACAAAACGAGTAACGAGGATTTCGGTATAATGAGTATAGTGATGACTCAGGAGGATACCGATGCATCCTGGGTTTTGTGAAGTATCAAAAAGTAAAGGGAGCATCACATGATAACCGAAGATTCACTCGAATATCATTCGTGTGCTCATAGGGATCGATATGGACGTCCACGGTCCCGCTGTCAGTCATTGAACGAACGGTTTCGTCCATGTCTATGAGTTACCGAACCTACGGGGTCAAAAGCTTAAAGAAATCACGATCTGCTAAGTGTTAGTAGGACGGGAGTGATGAGAATTTATTTGTGGAATTGTTTCATTAATATTGGGAATAGTTTCATGAGGATCCGGAAGCGTTTCGGGGTCACCGGAAGGGTGTCAATGAATATCGGGTGATACCGGGTATTACCGATATATTATATATAGGTGAAAAATGTTTTCGAAGATTTTAAAATACTTATAAAATAGTCTAGAATTATTTGGAACATTTATATTTAATTTAAATATTAACGGGCCTTAAAAGACCAAGAGGTGGAAGGAATTATTAATTTAAACATTAACGGGCCTTAAAAGGCCAAGAGGTGGAAGGAATTATGGACCACAAGGGCCCATAAGGAAGTGACGCCCCCTTGCCTTATAGGGGGAAGGAATTGGACTTGGGGAGTAGTCCTACTCCTCCCCCTTGGCTGGCGCCCCAAGGAGGGTCTTTCCCTCCTTGGTGGCTGCCCCCTCCTCCTCCTCCAACCTATATATACTAGTTTTTTTGCTCTATTGGATACACAAGTTTTGGAGCCTCCTCTAGTTCTTCTAGTTCTAGTTCTAGTTGGTCCTAGTTGACTAATTAGATCTAGGCTAATCCTTTTGTCCTCATAATTAGAAGCCATGTGTGGTTATAATATCCTCCCTCTAATTCTCTGCCAACAATTAGCTCTAGACAGCGAAGCGCTGCCGGATCGTGAAGGCTACACGCTTGCAACCAAGTAGAGAGGCCGTGCTTTCGATCTTCGGTTCGAGGGACTGCTCGTGGGCGGTACAAGGGATCGTTCATCGATGGTTCGAGGGACTCCAAGTGCAATCTACACTGGCACGCTCTTCTTCCGCTGCAACTCGGTGACGGTAACGATCATGATCCCAGCCCATTATGCATCTTCATATTGATCTTGGGTGATCGTAGGTGCGATTTTTTTGTTTTCTACTACGTTTCCCAATAGTTCAGCAATGTGCAAAGAAGGGAATGGTGCTCTTAGATGATGGAGGAGCTTTTCAAGGCCACCTCCATCTCCTCGGGCCACCCCATGTAGACCTGCTATAGGGCAGGAGGGGTGGGCGGCGTCACCTCCACTCCACCCACCGTAGAGGTAGGGATGGAGGTTGTCGACTGCTGTGTTAGCTCCGGGGCGGCCGGGGCCGAGGACTCTGATCGTCCGATCCCATCTCCTTCTTTGACCAAAGGGATTCCCTCCATTTGATCCTTAGCAACCGAGGCTTGAACCTCGGTCGTCGTAGCACTAGTGCCACCCTCCGTGTGGATAACAGATGGAGCTTGGCGCAATGATGCCTCCCCTAGCTCGTCATGGGCCGGGGAGGTAGGGGGTGCTCGATGGTCCCGCTCTCCGCCATCTTAGCCAGATGAAGCTCGTTTTTCGAAGACCGGTCGCCAATGAAGGCGCACTGCGGGATGTAAAAATATGTGATGTATCGTGTATCAGAAGATATGTACTTGAAAAAGCGTTAAACATATTCGGTTAAAAATACCTCTTGAGGGTCGGCTTCGTCCTGCGCTACTACAGGAGGTCATCCTCTGAAGAATCAGAGAGTGTGACCTTAGGGGGACGACCCACTGGCTGGGTTGGTCGGCATTGGCCTTTCGCAGCCTTCTGCAGGCCCAAGGAAGGTCACCCTCCTCGGCATCTTCGGACGCCGCCCTCTTCCATTTTGGGGAAGGCACTCCTTCCCCCTCGTCCCCCTCTTCCTCCTCCTTCTCCTCTCTTGCCTCGCGGATGGAGGAGGTGTGGGTGTCCTCGGATCTGGCCTTCGAGGGATCTCGTATGCGTAGACCATCCCTCCTTGTCGGCTGCCTCTAATCCTTAACTGGGAGCACGTATGGTTCCTCGGCCAAGAGTGCCTCGAGTTGAGGAGACCGGGCCTCCTCGGGCAGCGGTGATGGGCACTTTATCTTTAGTGCCCTGGGGATCCATTTCTGGGAAGGAAAGGGCAAGCTTGATCATTCTGATGGAGGAATTTGAGAGAAAGAAAAGATGAACATAAATCACAGGCTGCGGTTACCTCGTGGGCGTCGTGCTTGGCATCGAGGTTGCAGTCATCCCGTTCTTCGGGTAACTCATTCTTGGACTGCCTGAAGAGCGACGTCCACATCTTCGGCAAGTTAGTGTGCAAAAAGTGTCGCATTGTTGGCGCATCCTCGAGCGTATAGAGCCACATCGGGCTCGCCCGAAGCTGGAGGGGAAGAACGCGGCGCTGGAGCATGCCATCGATCACATCCACTAGCTTGATCTTCTTGTCCTTAATGGACTTGATCTTCTTCTGTAGCACAGGCACCTCCTCCGAGTTGCCCCAATACAGGCCCTTCCTCGTCCATGAGATGAGACTCCTCGGAGGACCGACCGAGAATGCGGGGATCCCTGCCTGGCCTTCGGCGAGCGGCTCGGTGATGTAGAACCGCTCCCGCTGCCACTCTTTGATCGTCTCCACGAAGGTGCCTTCCAGCCAGGTCACCTTCTAGAGCTTGCTGATCATGGCCCCACCACATTCAGCCAGTTGGGCGCCACTGCTCTTCGGCTTTATGTCGAACGTCTTCAGCCATAGGCCAAAGTGCGGCTTGACGTGGAGAAAAGCCTCACAGACGGTGATGAACACCGCGAGATGAAGGATGGAGTTTGGGGCTAGATGGTGGAAATCTAGCCCCATAGTAGAAAAGCACCACACGCACAAAGGAGTGCATGGGGAACCCAAGACCTCGGACAAGGTGGGCGAGGAAGATTACTCTCTCCCCTGGCTTGGGAGTAGGAATTCCCTGATTGGGCTATGGGGCCCGACATGCGGCATCGGCGGGGATGTACCCCGTGGTCCAGTGCTCCTGGATGGTGCCCTCCGTGACGTTGGAGACCGCCCACCAGCCCTTCAGGTTGGTTTCAACCATCGCGGAAGGAGAACTGCGAGCACTGGAGGAGGCGTGCGAGAGCTTTGGGAATGGATCTGGGGCACTGGAGCTCTGGAGGTTGTGTGCGAGGGCGAGAAGATGGAAGCGCGGGGTTACTGCCCCTTACTTTTATAGGTCAGTAAAAGACCAAAGGCCCCTTTACTGCGTTGGATTAATCGCCACGTCTCAATCCTCGGTGTTGTTATACGCGCATGGGGTGAAAAAATTCTTGATGATATCCCTCAAAATGCAGAGCACGATCTCTGCCTCGATGGAACGTGCCAATGAGAGCTGCCTTGGGCCGTGATTCGAGCTGCAATAACTGGCTTGCTTAGGCATCATGGGTGGTGAACGTTTGGAAAAAGCTGTCAGGCTAGGGCACTGTTCACACCCATGCGGCGGGCCTTCGAGGCTAAGCTATCCAAAGGCTTCGGATGCCAATGTGTAACTCTTCAAGCGTGTGGTCGGCGGACAACCTCGTTAAGGGGAAGCTCGACAATTCTTTGGGTGATGTAGACAACAGACTTATATGAAGGCTATCTCAAAGAGAATTTGCCTGTCAAGCTGAAGACACTAGTCTGAGGAAGAATTGCTAACTTCAGCTTCGAAGACAAGTTTAGGGGCTACTAACGGTGTCCTGGACTAAGGGGTACCAATCTAGTTGTCCCACAGTCCATGGGCTGAGCTTATGGACCACAAATCTTACCAAGAGGGACTCCAGAAGCCTTGTGCTCAGACGTGATCAAGACGGACATCGCCGAAGACTTGGCGTGCACTTCAAGGATTACTCCGGCCGTTGGCGTGTATCTTCTTAGATGGTAAGCGACCATGTGTGGCCCTATATCCCCCCGATACCTATATAAACCGTGGGGTTAGTCCGTAGAGGGACAAGTACAATCACCTTCATTAGGATTTAGTACACAACATATGATCTCAAGTTAGATCAACCTGTATTCGATACTTCATCATCAATATAATCATGCAGGACGTAGGGTTTCACCTCTTTGAGAGGGCACGAACCTAGGTAAAACATCGCCCCCTTTGTCTCCTGTTCACCGTCCATACCAGATCCACAGCTTGGGGCCGGTTCGGACAATATGGTTCAGATGTTTTGGATGGTTTGATGCAAAGGGTTGAAGATGCCCTTAGAGCATCTACAGCCGGGTGCCCCAAACCCGCCTCATACGCCCAGGCGGGCCGCCCGGTCACTGATAGGTCATGAAAGTTCGACCCAGACGGGCGCCTCAAACAGGCCTCAAACGTCCGGGTTGACCGGCACCCCTCAAATCTAGCTCAAATATGGGGCGGATATGAGCGCGCCCGCCACGTCAGACCCGACAGCCCGACCCCACCGCAAATTGCAGCAAATCCACCAAGTCGACCTACCGGATCCATTTGCTCTCTCGTCTCTTCTTCCTCCTCCTCGATGTTCGTCTCGCCGCTCAGCCGCCGCGGGCGCCCCGCAGCCGTTCCTAGCCCGCAAGCTTGTTGGGGATTTTTTTTGTGAAGCTGCAATGATGTGGGAATCAGAAACTTTGTGGCAGCTCATGACATGTCGTGTTATTTTGCATAATATGATTGTTGAGAATGAGGGTGATGGTGTAGACCAAACCAATGATTTTGGAGCACCGGCAGAACAAGTTCAAATCCCGAAAGATCAAGATGCAGCTCACCTTATGAAATTTTTGTAGATGCATCAAAATCTTCGAGATCATCACGTGCACGCGCAACTGCTCAACGATCTTGTGGAGCATATGTGGACCCACAATAGAAACCAAAGAGCTAATATTTGAGTTGTGCACTTCAAATAAATTTAATGTAACAAGACTTATGTATTTTCAGTAACAACATTTTTGCTACTTACGTGCGACATTGACGTGTATGATCGACATACATGAATTTGCATGAATTTGAGAATCCGAATTTAAGATATATGGATGCAGGGCAGAATATATATAGGGCCGGTGGACGCCGTCCGCGGACTTATAGGTAGGCGGATACACTCTCCTTCTCTCTCTCCTCTCACGTAACTCCATGAAGCCTGTGCCGAAAGCAGCCTTCTTTCAGCCACTCTGGGCAGCATCCAGCTACTACGTCTAGGCAGCAGTGTTACTAGTGCATGACAGGTTGAAAGAGAGTGAGATGGAGAGGCACTAGACGGTAGGAGGAGGCTGGCCATCTTGTCCAATGGCAACTCCACGATTAAATTCTTGCATCTTTATAGGGGTTAGTCTGTGGGTATGTGCCGCCGCGTGAGTTTTCAACAGCACCGGGCGTGGCCTCGCCCCAGTAAAAAGAGGGTGGAGTGGGAACCCAAGGGACTTGAAGACACACACACACACGACATCTTTTATCCAATCCAATCACAGATCCCCATGGAACGAGAGGTATGGGAGGCCAAGAACAAACAGGCCCCTAGATTTTATATGCCCGCCCTAATGAAATTGCATTAGGGCTCAGGAGAGGGTGGTACTTATCCACCGCTTTGCTTTGGCCTTTGGCTTGCTTGGCCCCTCCCTCTCATTCCTTTTGCTCAGCTCACGGGTCCCTCTCGCCCGTCTTCCTCGTAGTTCACTTCTCTTTTACCACCACTGCCTCCATCTCCATGTCGTCGCTCGGACAAGGGTAGTGGTGCCGCAGTAGCAGTAGAGCTCAGCTCAGAGTGAAAGCGAAGCAAGAAGCGTTTTCGTCTGTGTTTGTTTGTTGATGAGAGCGATGGCCAGCGGCGGCAACTGGTTAGGCTTCTCCCTCTCCCCGCACATGGCCATGGAGGTGCCCTCCTCCTCTGAGCCCGACCACGCTCAGCCTGCTAGCGCTAGCGCTATGTCCGCTTCTCCCACCAACGCCGCCACCTGCAACCTCCTCTTCTCCCCTCCCTCGCAAATGGCCGCTCCACCTCCTGGCTACTACTACGTCGGCGGGGCCTACGGGGATGGCACCAGCACCGCCGGCGTTTACTACTCCCACCACCCCGTCATGCCCATCACGTCCGATGGATCCCTGTGCATCATGGAAGGTGCGCGCACTGTTGCACTTCTCTCTCTATCTCTTGGTTCCCGTTGTTGCAAACGCCGATATTAATCTTTCGTGCTGCCATCACGTAGGGATGATGCCGTCGTCCTCGCCGAAGCTCGAGGACTTCTTGGGTGGCGGCAATGGCAGTGCGCACGACGCGGTCACCTACTACAGCCACCACCAGCAGCAGCAGCAGGACCAACAGGACCAGGAGGTAAGCAGAATCTACCAGCACCATCAGCAGCAGCTAGCGCCCTACAACTTCCAGCACTTGACGGAGGCAGAGGCGATCTACCAAGAGGCCACGGCGCCGACGGATGAGGCAATGGCCGCTGCCAAGAACCTGCTCGTGACGAGCTATGGCTCATGCTACAGCAACGCGGGGATGCAGCCGCTGAGCCTGTCCATGAGCCCCAGGTCCCAGTCCAGCAGCTGCGTCAGCGCAGCTCCTCAGCAGCATCAGATGGCTGCGGTTGCTGCTGCGGCTGCTGCCTCTATGGTTGCTTCCCAGGGAGGCAGTAATGGTGGTGGGGAGCAGTGCGTGGGGAAGAAGAGGGGCACTGGGAAGGGAGGCCAGAAGCAGCCCGTTCATCGCAAGTCCATCGACACGTTTGGGCAGAGGACCTCCCAGTATAGGGGCGTCACCAGGTAAGTTGCTTATACTACAGATATTTAGCTTTTCGATTCACCTATGATCTCAACTTGCTCAATAGTACCATTTTTTGAAAGTTCTATTTGATCATTTAGCATTAGTCATCTTGTGCTGCAAATAAACTAATGTCCACTAATTCCTGGTTCAATTATATTTTTCTAAAATAAATAAGTTCCTGGTTCATTTGGAATATGTAGTGGTAGTACACTAGTACTAGTCTGTTTGAATGTTTTGCCCTGTAATTTTGTCCTAGTTAGCAGTATTGATGTCTGCAGTCTTGCTCTGATGCATCTGCAGTTCTTGTTATTTAGTAGGGCACCTAGGACCCATATTTCGTTCCAAACAAAATATGCCACGGAACAGTTAGATTTATTCACCCACCACAACATGCTTAGTTTGTTTCATCCCTCGAGATTAAAGACTGAGCGCAATGCACCTGTTGCTTCTGATGCCTCTTCAGTTCTTTGCATTGATGAGACACCACCTACCTGCTCTTTTGTTTTTGACCAAATCACCTGATTCAACCTGCCTCCTTTTTATATTGTTTATATCACATGACCAAGGTTTGTGTGTGTTTGATCCACTGGAGCAGGCACAGGTGGACTGGGAGATATGAAGCCCACCTGTGGGACAACAGTTGCAAGAAGGATGGGCAGACAAGGAAAGGGAGGCAAGGTTGATCACTAGCTCAACTTCTAGCACAAATTGTATCAAAACCATACTAGTAGGCACCAGTCACCTTGTGACTTCAGCTGACATTCTGATACATGTTCTTCTTCTTGTGTATGTCAACATCTCTGGCTCGAATGGTGCCTTCTTGCAGTTTATCTAGGTAAAGTTGACTTCATACTTTGCTGCAGCACTTGTATCAAGCTGTGTCCTAGTTCCTGACATTTTCTTAATGTGGGCTAGGTGGTTATGACAATGAAGACAAGGCTGCCAGGGCTTATGATCTGGCTGCTCTGAAATATTGGGGGCCATCGACGAACACCAATTTCCCGGTATGGATGACAAGATGGATTGGTTCATGGAAACTAAAGCCGTCGATATCGGTTTCTATAGTGTGAACTGATGTGTTGAGTTTCACAGCTAGAAAATTATCGAGAGGAGGTCGAGGAGATGAAAAGCATGACAAGACAGGAATTCGTTGCACACTTGAGAAGGTAAAATAGCAGGAGTCATTTTTCTCCCACTCTAGATCATTTTTTGATTGATAGATTCAGTAATAAGTTTGTGATGCCTACAGGAGAAGCAGCGGGTTTTCTCGTGGTGCTTCGATATATCGAGGAGTAACGAGGTAAGATGCCTACACATTTCCCTCAACTAAGAAAAGAAAAATATTGCATGAGAGAAAAGTCTGAATAATTTGAGCGGAAAACAATCTCAACGCGCCGATGTTGCATTTCAGGCATCATCAGCATGGAAGATGGCAAGCTAGGATTGGCAGGGTTGCTGGCAACAAAGACTTGTATCTCGGCACTTTCAGTAAGAACGATCGACATATCCGCTTGGTTTTATATACTTATTACTAACCAAAAGAATTTTCACAAAGTTATGTGCCATAAGTGAAAGAAGCTTTCAGTGCTAATCTCAAGTAGCAGGGGGGGTACTATTATCGATGCTAGTATGCTAATTGTCGTGTCAAAGTGGATTTGCTAGAGAATGTAGTAGACACCGAACAGAAGCTTTTACTGTTAAACCTCTAGTTTTGTGCGTTGCTTTTGGGATCTAGTAACCAACTTTAGCTCGTGGAGTACATCTGCAACTGCAATCCATCATCCTTCCCTGATCATTCTTTGCTTTTCCAGATGTTTTATGCTTTTCATAAGGCTGTGACCTCTGTACAAAGCTATCGGTTGACCGTCTTGAATACCCCCTTGGACTGAAAATTCAATCACACTAGCACGACGCAAAAAGCAATCAGATCGGAAATCGTACTTTACAACAGGAATCTACCTTGGTTTCCTAATGAGTGAACAAGGAGGATATTAATCATCGATGACGTCTTCTAAAGTAACATACCTCACCGTTACACATGTATGAAGATCTTAACAAAATCTGCCGAATCTTTGTTGTACAGCCACTCAGGAAGAAGCAGCTGAGGCCTACGACGTAGCGGCGATCAAGTTCCGTGGCCTGAACGCCGTGACCAACTTCGACATAACCAGATACGACGTGGACAAGATCATGGAGAGCAGCTCTCTGCTGCCCGGGGACGAAGCGCGCAAGGTCAGGCCGATCGAGGCAGCCAGCCACGTGTCTCCCATGCACAACGGCGGCGGGGAGCTCAGCCATGCCGAAGAAGGAAGCTCCGGCGTCTGGAGGATGGTGCTCCATGGAACACCGCAGCAAGCTGCGCCGTGCACCCCCGAGGTGGCCGACCTTCAGAAGGGCTTCATGGACGGCGACCCTCGCTCGTCCCTGCATGGCAATGGCATTGCCGGGTTCGACGTGGAGTCTGCGGCGCATGACATCGACGTCTCAGGCAAGATCAACTACTCCAACTCGTCTTCCCTGGTGACCAGCCTCAGCAACTCGAGAGAGGGGAGCCCCGAGAGGTTCAGCCTACCCTCGCTGTACGCCAAGCATCCCAACGCCGTCAGCCTCGCCAGCATGAGCCCGTGGATGGCGATGCCGGCGCCGACCGCCGCCCACACGTTGAGGGGACCGAATTCCTCCATCCCTTCTATGCCTGTGTTTGCTGCCTGGACGGACGCATAGCCGTGTTGCAGCTGCTCAAATCTTGCTGTCACTGGCCATGTTGTAGTAAACTGGAGCTGGATTAGTAGCGTCGTTGCTCATGTCGCTTAAGTTTAATCTGGGAAGGCTGGTTAATTGGTTATCACGAAGGCGGTGTAGTGGTAGTGGTAGTGGTACGTAGGAGAAGCATGCATTAGTCTCTAGCTCACCGAACTTGTAGCAGTACGTAGTGTTCTTACTTACTTTCTTTTGAGCCTATAACAATGCATGGAAGGAGGCTGTCCCAAGAAAAGTGAAAGGGTTTGTGGGATCGTGACTGAGCTGATGTGTCTTCATCCGTACGATTGTGTTTTTTTGCCGACGAAAAGGGGGGGTATTTATTCCAGATTCACAGGATTACAATCGGCAACGACTAGTTCGGCGATACAAGGGGGAGGTTGGGTAAGCCAGCATGCAGCTATCCCCGCTACGTCTAGAATTCGCTAAAGAATCTGCAACCCTTCTACGACTAGTTCACAACATTTTTACAGGAGTGGACAGGTTTTTATCTCTGCAATCAAATGGTACGCTCGTTTATCCGTACCCTTGTTAGCAGGTCAAGTAGTGGACAGGTTTGTGTAATCTAATAATCAGTGGGGTCGTGAGCGAGCTGAGGTGCATGCAATTCACTGCCGATGCTGGTCTTTTGACCAGTGTCTCAGGTCGCTTGTCTCACGTCCTTTTGCTTTCTCTGCATGGCGCGGCACTTGCTCATATGATAACGATGAGTATCATAAACATTCCCCTCTTTTCCCATCCCTTCCCGTATGAAGGGAGCCTCCTACGTTCCGGTGCCAATCATTCCAAAGTGGGCGAGAGATTCGCAGGGCATGTTTCCATGTCCCGACCTCAACCTGCGGGTTCATGATGGCATGGCATGGCCCGGGATGACATGTAGGATCCAAAGTGGAGGAGGATGCTAGTGTGGATGCGGCTGCCGGACAAATTTCGTGTTTTGACCCTTTTCTCAAATCTATTCGAGATCTGACCCTAGTTTGAATTTTTTTCGAGATCTGACCCTTTTATTACCGTCAGGGTCCATGACGGTAGGGTATAACAGTCTACCGCCAAGGTCCCTAGCGGTAGGGTTGCATGCCCTACCGCAAAATCCTCCTAAGTATTGAACACGGTGCGTGCTCGTGCCTACTGCCGAGCACCTTGACAGTAGGGTTGTATAGGCTACCGCCAGTCTGTTTGGCGGTAGGGATGTTTCCTACCGCCAAGGTCCCTGGCGGTAGGCTGTTACACCCTACCGTCATGGACCTTGGCGGTAGCAAAATGGTCAGATCTTAAAAAAAATTCAAAGTAGGGTCAGATCTCGAATATGTTTCACAAAAGGGTCAAAACACAAAAATTTGCCGCGGCTGCCTGGCCATGGTTATATTTGCGACGTTGGAAAAGCATGCATGCATGCATGTCACAGTGATAATAAAGGACGGGAAAATGGGGCCTCAACGGTGGAGGAGGAGGAGGTGTACGTACGGGTTACAGTGAGAAGTAGGCCGCCCTTTTGAATGCTAGCTAGGATAGGAGTAGCGCTCGCTCACGCGCACTCACGTCGTCGTCCTCCTCCTCCTCCTGGAATCTCGAATGCTCGCTGCGGCATGCTTTGCTTTTCTGCTCGTAGTATAGTACTCCCTCTGTAAACTAATATAAGAGCATTTAGATCATTACTTTGGTATTCTAAACGCTTTTATATTAGTTTACGGAGAGAGTACCTAGTACATTGTCGCTGTCGCGTCCAGTGTTTCACGGCACAGGGAACCGGAGGCGACGCCGGCCTTTGACTCCCCTACATTGGCGGCTACTAACCGGAAGGGCCATGCCCGCACAGTGCAGTGCGTGCCCCGGCCCCGGCCGCGGCCTCCCTCCCTCCAGTCCCTAGTCCCTTGCCTCTCCGCGCGAGACAGCGTTGCCCGGTCCATCCCATGTGCCCCGCCGAATTAACCGGGGCCAGGCCGGACCCCACGCCGCCGCGGGGCTCACTTTAAAGCCGTCGTCGGCCGCAGCAGCACACAGTGGTGGCGCGTGGTCTCGTACGCTTCGGCGGGTGGGGTGGGGTGGGGTGGGGTCGGCGATAGCGCGGCGGCCGTGGGGAGGCGTTTTGGCGTCGCCGTGTTGTGCGCTTGTGACGACAAGCATCTCAGGCGGGCGGTGCGGCAGGGAGCCTGCTCGCGGTTAGCAGACAGGCCGTGTCGCCACGCGCCTTGCCGGCGGTATTTTCGCGGCGCCGGACCCGCCCCCTGGCCGACGCTTGCTTGCTTGCTTACCTGCAGCCTGCAGCCTGCTGCTGCATGCTACATGCATCCATCCTGGCGTGTTGTTTCGGTTTTGAAAACCAGGGGGCTCTCCCGCTCTCGACCTAGATCTTCCTCAATCGGGGACTCCTGCAGAGGCCGCAGTTTACGCCGCTACAGTCTATGGCGTGGAGTTAATTGCGCCGTGGTCCAAGTCGACGATGATTCGTCGGCTGCCTTCATCTGTTTGAACAGGTAGGTGCTGCTGCATAAGGCTGGTCATAGTGGGGAGTAACTTATACTAGTGTCATGCATAAGGAAAAATATGAAGGAGAACATCGATACCCGTGCACTTTATATGCAAAAAATAATTTAGTAATTTAAAAAAGTTCAAATCTTTTTTGGTATTAAACATGATCAAGTATTGTAGCCGTATAAAAGGATTCGTCAAAGAATGACTTTCGTTGCATCCTGGGTCGAAGATTCGGCAAAAAACGCTATATACAAGTACTATACACGCTATACTGTCGTCATAAACTTCTCTTTTTTGCGGTGAAGTCTATACGAACCATTTCTTGTCCAAACTTTTTATACGAGTACAATAACTCATCATGTTTGATTCCAAAAAAGAATTGGAATTTTTTGAACTTTTTTGAATTACTAAATTATTTTCCGCATATAGGGTGCGCGGGTACCCGAGAGCACCAAGTTCCTGTCCCATGCATAAGACATTAGTCTAAGTTACTACCTCCATAGTGCAAAGTAACATAGTAGTAGTGTCATAGATGACTTCATTTATTAGCTTGTAGACTCATTTTCTCTTGGCAAACGCTATGTTACAGTAACATATTATGTTACTGTAAACACATCTCTCCTCGTTGAATACATGCCACATAAGCAAATTCGTCTTGGACTGCGCTATGTTACTTGTTAAGTTACTCCCACTATGACTAGCCTAAAAGCCGAGGGGGGGGGGGTGTTTGGTTAGGTTTAACCTTGGGAGTTCGGCTCACAAGCCAAAAAAGCTAAATGTCTCGGTCGATGCTATATTCGTGAGATCTTACATTGAGATCCGTGTAAATTTGTTTCGTTTCTTCTTTCTTCTTTCTTACATGTTCTGTCAATTGTTTGAGACTTGGTTAAGTCTTAATCAACTGAGACCTAACCACACCCAAGCCAGAAAACAACAGAGTTGCTAAATTTCAGCTAGATGAAAACAATTGGTTGATTTTCACCTCTTTTTTCTTTCAGCCGTGCGATCTCTGTGCTGAGATTCGTGCTGGATTTTCTTTACCATGTCTCCGTTGGCTTGTTACTTGGCCCGTATTAAATTTCGGGGTGACCCGTTATTTTCTCGTTGCTGGCGACTCGGGTCGGAGTCCGCTTTATTTTTTATTTTCTCGTGCACGAGAGAGAGAGAGAGAGAGAGAGAGAGAGATGTCGATTTGGAGCTCCCCCTCGTTGCTCGCTTCAGTGCTTTCGTGGTCAGGCTTCCGATGCTCTCCTAACCCCCCTGCTGCATCTCCCCTGTGGTTGTGGATTTCATTCCCTCCCTTCCCCTACATCTTCCAAAACCGTTGCATCTCTATTCGGGATTTCGATGCGTTGGAAGGCCCAAGGGGTGGCTGCCACATGGGGCAAAGTGGTGTGCCCCTCACCCCCCAACTTGGGAGGCAAGTGGTGCGTGAGAGGAAGTGTGGCACCCCGGCTCAGAGCAACCGGTTTACCTTGCATTGCCAGCCCAGAGATCATTTCTTCTGGCAACACACAACAGCTTGGTACAGAAAACGCTTTATTGATACTAGCGGAACATAGTTTGATATTACATCAAGTTGCGAGGCCAAGCGGCACACACGGTGCGGCTGAACAATATGTACATTATTTAGTGAACATAAAGAGGCCTTGAAAGTGCTAGTTATCGACTAGAGGGGGGTGAATGGCGATTTCTATGAAAGTCTTCAAAACACTGGGGCTTTGAAGACAAACAGTAGAAATGAACCTATTGATATGCAGCGGAAGGTAGACTACACTACACAAGCCATAGTCAAGTAAGCAATGAAATGGAAGCACGAAGACTATTAGCAGCTAGGTAGAAACGATCAGGATGGAAGATAGTATGAAGCCAAACAACAATAGTCGTCACACAGTGAAGTCAATCAAATCAAGCAAGCAGGCAATGACTTCACGAAGACAAACTGTAAGTAAAGAGAGGTAAGGGATAGAACCAGTTGCTTGGTGAGGACAGGGATTTGTTGGACCAGTTCCAGTTGCTGTGACAACTGTGCGTCTGGTTAGGGAGGCTGAGATTCAACTCAGAAGACCGCGTCTTCACCTTATTCCCCTTGAGCTAAGGACACTTAGTCCTCGCCCAATCACTCTGGTAAGTCTTCAAGGTAGACTTCCAAACCTTCACAGACTTCGTTCACCGGCAATCCACAATGACTCTTGGATGCTCAGAACGCGACGCCTAACCGGCTGGAGGATTCACAGTCCTCAAGTGTAACAAGTCTTCAGATCACGCGGACAGAAAGACTTCAGTGATGCCTAACACTCTTTGGCTCTGGGTGTTTTGGGCTTTGTCCTCGCAAGGATCTCTCTCTCAAATGCTTCGGAGGTGGGTTGCTCTCAAACGACAAAAGCCGTGCACTAACTCTGAGCAGCCACCAATTTATGGTGTAGGGGGTGGGCTATTTATAGCCAGGAGGCAACCCGACCTGATTTGTCCGAAATGACCCTGGGTCACTAAGGAACTGACACGTGTCCAACGGTCAGATTTCAAACACACGCGGCAGCTTGACTTGGGCTACAAGTAAAGCTGACTCATCCAGCTCTGGATAAGATTTGCTCTCATTGTCTTCGCTCGAAGACATAGGATTTGGTTGAGCATCACATCAGTCACTCTGACTTTGTTCACTTGGACCCCACTTAACAGTGCGGTGGTTCCTATGACTCAACAAAGAAGAAAAGGAAACTACGAAACAACTATGTCTTCGCACTCCATAGTCTTCACGTGAATGTCTTCTCAGTCATAATCTTCATTGTGAATATCTTCACAGACCACCATTGTCTTCAATGTCTTCACACATTTTTAGGGGTCATCTCTGGTAGGTAAACCGAATCAATGTGGGACTACTACCTGTGTTATCCTGCAATTCTCACAAACACATTAGTCCCTCAACCAAGTTTGTCGTCAATACTCCAAAACCAACTAGGGGTGGCACTAGATGCACTTACAATCTCCCCTTTTTGGTGATTGATGACAAACTGGTTGAAGTTTTCAACGGGGATAAAAGTATGTGAAAGTTTAAGGATTAAGGCATTGTCTTCATAAGTGGCAAAAGGCTCCCCCTGAAGATGTGCATATAAGTAGTTTGCTTTTGAATGCAAATGCACATGGCAGGTTTTACTTTGTGGAGATCATCTTCAACTTATGAAGACAATTCATCATGCATATAAAGATATAACGAAGATAATGACATGCATAATGAAAAATGGTCGTCTACGGAATGACTTCATGCGGAATTTATCATCGCATCACAAAGTAGCAGAAAAATGTAGCAGACGACCATCAAGTTTAAGTGTTACAACCCAAGGAACCAAATGTATCAAAAGACAAGAGTTGTAAGCACTTGGCAAAATATAGCAACCACCCATAAGGACCCGCTTGAAGACTATCAACTCATATGCTTCTCCCCCTTTTGTCAGTAAGGACCAAAAAGGTGTGAAGACATAGAGCATCTACTCGTTCCCATCAGGAGTAGAAGAAGGTGCAGGGTTGACGTTGGAGTTCGGTGGTGCAGAAGGGCCTGGTGCAGCATCAAGATGCAGTGAAGCTATGGTTGGGGAAGTGGCGTCGTCTTCTTCATCGACGACTCTCGCAACAACAGTTGCAGCCGAAGAGGAATACTCTGAATCCTCTATTGAGGGAGTGTGGCACCAACTTGCATTGCGTGGAGGTCTTGAGTCAAATTTGAAGCCTTCTGTGAAGCCATCTTCGCGAAGATCTTCTTCAGGGCATAGCAAGGTGAGACTCTTCCAAGACCGCCGACAGGCTTCATGAGCTACGAATGAGTTCTTGGTGGCCAAGTTTCTGATGTGATTGACGTCCACCATGATACTCCGCATCTGACGCTTTAGCCAGTCATGATGCTTGTCCTTCTTCTAATGTAAGGCAACTAGAAGCTCTCGGTCATTGAGGACACGAGAACGCTTTTGAGGCCTTTGAGAAATTGTACTGGCGGTGGCTTCAGTGTTGGCACGATGTGGCTCACGCATATTGCCAGCCAGAGGATAAGCAGGAGTCGCGGCATTTGGAACATGAATCCCTTCAATGGGTTGCGTGAAGCTTTGATGATCACCATTGTGAAGATATAGGGGTTCTTTGGCAGGCTCAGGGTAGATGGCTTCAACTGACAGATCAACCTCAGGTAGAAATACAAGATGGTTGCACGCTGAGGGCTGATAGTCGACAGATGAATGGAGTTTGATCAGGCGCATCACCCATGGAGCATAAAACTTCAAGCCAAATAGATCAATCCCAGATGTTGCGTTGCCTGATGAAGAAATCCTGGGTATTGAAGCTGATGCCATTGACAATATAGAACACCAAGGTCTTCATGGCTCCTTCTAGTTTGGCTTCAGAAGAAAATCCCTTGATAGGCCATAGAGTACGCCTCAGTATATGATACACTGTGTGGGGGCAAGTACTCGAGGTCCTTGACGAAGAATTCCTTGGGATATTCGGCATCTTGAGGCAATGGCTTCATCATGCTGAGCATCTGACTCATATTTGGCTCTGGCTTCTGAAATATACTCTGCAGCGCATTCGTGTGTAGCTGACAACTAGGTTCATAGAGCTCACCTGGAGTGAGCAGGGAAGTAAGCTCGATGATATCTTGAGCTTTAGCTTCATGATGCACATCACCTGTCATCCACTCAAGGATCCAAGTCTTCGGATCCCTGTTGTAGCCACGAATGTGAAGTGTGGCATAGAACTGCAGCAATAGCTCTTCATTCTAGTGCTCTTTGTCAGTGACGAAGTGCAAAAGACCAGTATCTCTAAAACAGTCCAGAGCTTCTTCAAGGCAGGGCATACCAGCAATGGCTTCACAATCCAGACGCATGTGAGGAAAGATTCACTCTTGATTGTATAAGACACATGAGTAATAGCTGCGCTGCTGATAGCTCCAGAAGTGATCAGAAGAGATCTTGGGCTTCGAGTATGGATTCTTGGCACTGTCAAAGAATGTGTTGTGTGCCCTGAAGCTATTCACACTGAAAGATCCTGGCGATGTAGCAACACCTGGAAGCCTTGGCAGTCTGGGCTTTGGCTGCTGGACCTATGGCCTCTGCTCCACATGATAGTCATATTGAGGTCCGAGAGCAGTGGGAGGCACCATGATGGGCCACCGAACAGTGACAAGTTCACCACGATTACAGGCTTGTTCAATTGTGTGAGGCCTTGGGGCTGGAACAATGGCTTCAACATGGACTGTGGCTTCAGGTGGCGCATGAGCTTCAGGCACAACATTGGCTTCAGGCTTCACATTGTCTGCAGGCTCCACATTATCTTCAGCCATGACAACGTCATTGGCTTCAGTATCATTGTTGGTGACAACCTCAGTGTTCTCAACCTCCGTGTCTTCAATGACAGGAGGGTAGGGCACAGTCACATTCTCCTCAAGAATGACTTCTTCAGTGGCAGGGGGTGTGGCAACTCTTTCTTCTTCTTGTCTTGGTTCTTGATTTTCTTCGGTTGATGCAGTCGGAATGTCTTCAGCAGCTTGAGCTTCAGATTCGGAGACATTCGTAGTGGGAGTGGCTTCAGGGAACACTTGGCATGCTACTGAGCTTTGTTGCACTTCTCCTTTTGGAATGCTCGTCATGGTGACCTATGGCCTAGGGCCTTTGCGAAGCCTGCGGAAAGCGGGCGACGCTTGTGGTGATGGAGTGGTCTGCACCATGTAATTGTCGTCATCAAGCACCGGAGTGGTGGCTTGAGGTGGTGGAGTTCTAGGTGTCTCATCATCAATGGGGGTGTCTTGTTGAGGGCGATCAGCCCACGAATCATCCTGCGCTATTGGCGTCAAAGGACGACCAATGCTGATGAGTTTGCTGTTCGTAAGAACGGGCGATGATACCAGTTGGTGCTCGAGTTGAGGAAGGACTTCATCATCTTCAACATTGTCTTCACGATCAATGTCTTCAGCTGTGATGGGATCAACAACTGGTACTTCTTCATTTTCAGGAGCATCTGTGAAAGCAGGCTCGTGGATCACAAGTTGACGCTCTTGGTTGGTGGAGGCTGGACGAGCAACAGAAATGGGCTCGACAACAAGAGGCCGCGGCACGCTCTTTCTTTGAAGACTTCTTCAATTTCTTCTTTGATGGTGCATCATCGAAAGCATTCCTGTGCTTGCGCTTCTTGGCTTCGGCTTCAGCTGCCCTTGTCTTCTTTAGCTCTGAAGCTGCTGTGGGGACCTTAGGCTTCGAGCCTGTCATGCTGGCAGGGAAGACAATGCGAGGTGCTTCCTGCCTTGAAGCTTCAGCTTGGGCCACAGCAGGCTTCTTCTTCTGTTTGGCAGCCATCTTGGGGTCAATGCCAGGACGCCCAAGTCCCATGCGCTTCTCTGCCTCATTGTGTGCTTGAACACATTTCTCTGCAAAGTTTTTCATCCGCTCTCTTGAACCTTTTGCTTCTTCACGCTTCTTGTGAAACAGTTCTTTGAGCCCATGCAACGTTTTCTTGAAGCTTTGAACATCTGCCACGCTGAGCTTGGCCATGTTCTTCTTGAAGTGAGCCTTTTCATAATCAGTTTTGCTTTTCAGCTCAATAATCTTCTGAGCCAAGGCCAACTCATTAGCGATGGCTCCATGGAAGGTGACGCTGATGTCAACTGGCAGCTGAAGATCATCAATGCTGAGGCTGGGATTTTCAAACCACTCGTAGATGAAGTTATTTAGAATATCCACGTCAAAGAAGGGCAGATCGTTGAAGATCTCTGCCTCTTGCTTGCTCTTGATCAGTAGCTCAAGGGCATCATCACCAAGATCTTCATCGCTGGAGAGATCAATGGTTTCATCTTCGTTCCTCAGAACGACAGCTGGAGTAAGTTCATGCCCAGAAATCTTCATGGGCTTCTTCTTGGGCTTCTCCGTCTTCTTGGAGACACGAGAGAGATCTTCTGATTGCACACTGGGTTCAGGTGGTGCAGTTGACAATGGCTTCACACGTGAAGCACTTGGTGCGGCAGAGGGCTTCGAAGCCTTTGTTTTCTTCTTCTTCTGCAGCTTAGGTGGAGCTGGCGCATCTTCAGAGTCTGCGTCATCACCTGATTGCTCACTGTGGCCCTCTGAGCATCTATATGAGAGAGAAGGCCATCAAAGTTGTCGAAGGGGCAGATGAAATTAGGATTGGCATCGCGCGTGCCATCAGCCCTTGGAGCAGATGGACCAGGGTTGAAGTTGATGCCAAGATTTTTCTTGTTCTTCACAGCAGAATCTTTTGCGAACTGGTAGTTGCGCTTGAAAAGATTGTCTTCACGACACCATAACATAGATGATGGGTCGGCATTTTCTGGCTTCGGTCCACGTACCATGCATGGGTAGAAGCCTTGAGCAATGGCTTCGGACTTGGACTTGGGCTGAAGATTTCTGTATAGAATATCTCCCCATGGGCGCTTGATTGCGTTCTTTTCAGCATATTCAGCAGTCACAAATCTATATTTGAACCATTCTTCTGCCCAATATCTTCGAATCCATTGGATTCAGGTCTTGCGCTGATTGTAATTCTCCTCAGGATCTGTCTTGTACATTTCAAATAGATCTGGTGGCAAGTCCTTGGCTGTATCCCCACGGTGCTGCCTACCGCCCTTTCGTGCAGATTTTTCAGTTGCCATAATATTCAGACTAAAAGGCTTCAATACAGTGAATGGCTTCCTTTTGCTGGTTAGATAGGAACTGGCTTCTAGTGAGTGAATATGACGTTGTAGGAACTCTGCAAATGAATGCAGACTATGAGAACCAAGGGATTCTCCCACGGACATGTACCTGTGACAGCATTAGAGGTGTGAGGGAAGGGGAAGAGGTCATATGCATTCTCAGACGATTTTGAAGATAAATTAGTTTGAAGACATTGACCTCATAGCGTGAAGACATTCAATTATTTAATGAGAGTTGGTTCCAGATTTGTACGAATCCATGAATAAGTACAAGTGAGGAATCTAACTAGTTGTGAAGCATAAGTGAATATACTTGGCAATATATGAGATGCATAAGAGAACAGATCCAGATTCGGAAGTTAAGAAACCAGTTTTGGTTGAAGTGGATGGATTTGACGGATCAAAAAGGCAGTGAAAAGTAAGTTTTAATTACCGCTTGACGAACTGCTAGACGAGGCGAAGAGAGAGGTCGAGCAGTTCAATATCCCGTGCCCTAACTTGGCGACCGAAGACACCTACGGCGGCAGCGGAGAGGACGAGGTCCGCGGCCGGCATGAGGTCGGCGTCGAAGAAGTCGCGGCAACTAAGCGCTTCGTCTCCGGCGTCGACGCGAGCTAGTGGAGGCGCTAGGGTTTGTGTGAGGTGTCGAGGTGGGAGAAGAGATAATGACCGCGGTGAGTTGTGTATTTATAAGGAAAGGGACAACACGGTGTAATTACATAGGCGCCCCTAGCGGTTCACATCTGAAGGACACATGGCATGCATGCAACTCATTGGAAGTCGTTCCATGTTCCCATGCACACCTGGATTGTCGGGTGGTCGTTCAGGCTTCTCCGGTTTTCAGGCGATAAGGATATAACATTAAAACAGATTTGACTTTTGTCTCTTTGTCTTCCGCTGACAAGGACTAAGAGAAGACAATCGACGGTTTCAATAGAATGCATATGATTTGGATAGATAGAATCTGAGGTAGAAGCATAGAGGGGGTTAGGGTCCGATCACATTCACTTAGATCAAGAAGATTCAAACATGAAACCATAGCTATAAGTGAATGCTGTAGAGGACAGAACACGAATATATGTATATATCAGCATAAGACCAAATCAACATTGTGAAGATAAACACGAAGATAAATCAAAGTTGAAGACAAACCAAATGCGAAGACTATGCAATAGTGAGGCCAATCAAAATACTTCAAATAAGAGTTTGGTGGTGGCGTTACCCACCGTATAGGAAGTATTAGACCCAGACACGGCACACAATCATCGTGGCGCTCCAAAGTCAAATTCCGCGTTAATGTATTCACACTTAGAGTGTATGTCTTCATTATTTGAAGATATACGTTACTTCGTGTGTTGCACATCTTAGTCATCAACATGCATAAGCGTTAGGATGTGTGTCCAATTACAGGACATTTGAGGATTCTAAGATATTTAGCTCACACGGCAACTTGCAAAACCTTTTCTCATCCAAGGGCTTTGTGAAGATATCTGCCAATTGCTCTTCAGTGTTGACATGAATGATATCAATATCTTCCTTCATGACATGATCTCTGAGAAAGTGATGACGGATCTGAATATGCTTTGTCTTCGAGTGCTGGACTGGGTTATTAGCAATCTTGATGGAGCTCTCATTATCGCAGTAAAGTGGCACTTGCTTCAGGTGGATGCCATAGTCCTTGAGAGTTTGCTTCATCCATAGAATCTGAGCGCAGCAAGATCCAGCAGCAATGTATTCAGATTCAACAGTGGAGAGAGACACACAGTTCTGCTTCTTTGAAGACCAACATACAAGAGATCATCCAAGAAAGTGACATGTGCCTAATGTGGACTTGCGATCAACCTTGTCACCAGCATAATCAACATATGAGAATCCAACTAGATAAAACTCTGAGCCCTTTGGATACCATAATCCTAGTGTTGGGGTGTAAGCCAAATATCAAAGAATTCGCTTCACTGCTAGGTGATGCGATTCCTTTGGTGCCGCTTGGAATCGGGCACACATGCAAACGCTAAGCATAATATCTGGCCTAGATGCACATAAATAGAGTAAAGAACCAATCATGGAGCGGTATACCTTTTGATCGAACTCTTTACCATTGTCGTCGGGACCCAGATGACTTTTGGTTGGCATTGGCGTCGTGTAACCTTTGCAGTCTTGCGTTCCAAACTTCTTCAGGCAATCTTTGAGGTATTTCTCTTGAGATATGAAGATGCCATTGCTCTGCTGACGGATTTGAAGACCGAGGAAGAACTTCAGCTCACCCATCATGGACATCTGATATTGCTCTTGCATCATGTGCCCAAACTCATCACTGTATCTCTTGTCAGTGCAGCCGAAGATAATGTCATCCACATAGATCTAGCATACAAACAGTTCACCATCGTATGTCTTCGTGAAGAGAGTGGGATCCAGGGAACCAGGTTTGAAGCCTTTGCTCTTCAGGAAGTCTTTGATTGTGTCATACCAAGCGCGAGGGGCTTGTTTGAGGCCATACAGTGCCTTATTGAGCTTGTATACCATGTCAGGATGTTTTGGGTCTTCAAAGCCAGGTGGTTGTGCAACATACACTTCTTCTTCAATCTTGCCATTGAGAAAAGCACTCTTCACATCCATTTGGTATAGGAGGATGTTGTGATGGTTGGCATAGGCTAGCAGTATGCGAATGGTTTCAAGCCTAGCCACCGGAGCAAATGTTTCATCAAAGTCAATCCCTTCAACTTGAGTGTATCCTTGAGAAACGAGACGAGCCTTGTTTCTGACAACTTGACCATGCTCATCTTGTTTGTTGCGATAGATCCATTTGGTGCCTATTATATTGTGCTTGCGAGGATCAGGACGCTTGACCAATTCCCATACATTGTTCAGCTCGAACTGTTGAAGCTCTTCTTGCATAGCTTGAATCCATTCAGGTTCCGTGAAGGCTTCAGCAACTTTCTTGGGTTCAGATATAGAGACAAATGCAAAGTGCCCACAGAAATTTGCTAGTTGTGTTGCTCTTGAATGAGTGAGGGGACCAGGTGCATTAATGCTATCAAGTATCTTGTCAATCTGTACTTCATTTGCAACACGAGGATGAACTGGACGAAGATTTTGCCCTTGCTGATCATTGTCTTCATTTTCAGCATTGGCTTCAGGCTGAGCAGTATCTTCAGGTTGACTCGATGCAGAAATCATAAGTTCTTCTTCAGCCTGTGCCCCTGAAGGTATGATTTCTCCAGTTCCATAAGCTTGATCGATTCACTAGGTGGGACTTCATCTAGCACATTTGGCAGGTGCTCTCTTTGCAAGCCGTTAGTCTCATCGAACCGCACATCCACAGTTTCAACCACTTTATAGTGAAAGAGGTTGAAGACTCTGTTGGAGTGTGAATCCTTTCCGTAGCCAAGCATAAAACCTTCATGTGCTTTCGGTGCAAATTTTGAAGTGTGATGTGGATCCTTGATCCAGCACCTAGCACCAAATACTCTGAAGTAACTGACATTTGGCTTCTTATCAGTTAGGAGCTCATAGGATGTCTTCTTTAGAAGCTTGTGAAGATAAACACGGTTGATGACGTGGCATGCAATATCAATAGCTTCAGGCCAGAACTTCCTTGGAGTCTTGTACTCATCAAGCATCGTCCGAGCCATCTCAATGAGTGTTCCGTTCTTGCGCTCCATGATGCCATTCTGCTGAGGTGTGTATGGAGCTGAGAACTCATGAGTGATGCCCAATGTATCAAGATAAGTGTCGAGGCCGGTGTTTTTGAACTCTGTGCCATTCTCACTTCTGATGTGCTTGATCTTGATGCCATAGTTCGTCATGGCACAATTGGCGAATCGTCTGAAGACATCCTGCACTTCATTCTTGTAAAGGATTATATGCACCCATGTGTATCTTGAATAATCATCAACAATGACGAAGCCATAGAGGCAAGCAGTGGTAGTGAGAGTAGAGTAGTGAGTAGGGCCAAATAAGTCCATGTGAAGCAGCTCGAAGGGTTGAGATATCGTCATGGTTGTCTTCGAGGGATGTTTGGCCCTTGTCATCTTTCCAGCTTCGCCGGCACCACACAGATGATCCTTCTTGAACTTGACGCCCTCGATGCCTACGACGTGTTTCTTATTCGCGAGTGTGTACAAGTTCCTCATGCCAGCATGCCCTAGCCTCCGATGCCAGAGCCAGCACTCTAACGCCTTTGCTAGAAGACATACGACCAACTATGGTCCTGTTGAGAAATCTACCATGTACAAATCGTCCTTTCGATATCCTACAAAGACTAGAGATTTGTCAGACTCCATAAGCACAAGGCAACAATATTTGCCAAATATCACAATCATGTTCAAATCACAAAGCATCGAGACAGACATTAAGTTGAAACCAAGGGATTCAACAAGCATCACTTTATCCATGTGCTGATCCTTTGAGATTGCAACTCTACCTAGACCCAATACCTTGCTTTTACAAGTGTCAGCAAATGTAATGTGACTCTTGTCAGATGGACGTAAGGTTGATTCCATGAGAAGACTTCGATCACCAGTCATGTGGTTAGTGCATCCATTGTCCATAATCCATTCCGAAGCATTTGGTGTCATACCCTACAGTGCAGTTAGGGGGATAGGCTTCACCAAGGGTATTGTGAAGCATAAACATTTGACGAACAAGCGGATTATGAAAGTTCAGATCTTGGTTAGGATAGATAGGATGATTGTCAAGGAATCCTGGGACAAAATACATAGTAAGACCATTTGGACATTTTATATTGCGTCCCACAAGATGTTTTAGGTCCCCAACATAAGCATCAGATGCCTTTGATTTCCGGTTGGAGACCTTTCCCTGCAAAAGAGAGTTAATTTTTCTTAGCCACCCACATCTTCAGGGGTGGCTTAGAAGCAATGAGTCTAAGTGCAGCATCTGAGAACTTTGGCTATGGAGCCCTAGCAAATAGCCCTGCAGGAGGTGAATAATACTCATAAGAATAAGCAGAATAGTTCTTGGTCTTATGAACATAGTGGTTTGAAGAAACTCGCTCATATTCACAAGTCTGAGTATGGTTTCCCTGCAAAACATTGGCGTTAGGGTGACTCTGGTGAGTCCTTTGTCTGTATGAAGCCTTTGGACCATATGAAGCCTTTGGTCTGGGGTTTGTCTTCTTCCCAGGTGGTGTCATGATGACATTCACAGGAAGATTCTCAAGACAACTTCTGGGTACCCAGATCTTCTTCATAGGTGGTCCATTCCTGCATTTAGTACCAATATACCTGGTAAACACTTCACCATTCTAATTCTTAAACAGTTTATAGTTTGCATCAAAGGATTCATCAATGATAATCGGGTTAGCACAAGTGAAGCCAGACAAGGTAGATGGGTCCACTGAAGGTCCCTTTGCAGCAACCCATGTGGTTTTGGGGTACTGCTCAGGCTTCCAGTAAGAACCATCAACATTCATTTTCCTCTCGAACCCAACACCCTCTTTCCTAGGGTTTCGGTTCAGAATCTGCTTTTTGAGGACATCACATAGTGTTTGATGCCCTTTGAGACTTTTGTACATACCTGTCTCAAGCAATGTCTTTAACCTGGCGTTCTCATCAGCAATAGTAGTGGTGTCCTTAGTCGAGGGGTTAGTTACCACATCAGCAGTTGAAGATATTGCAATAGTAGCAGCAGTAGAACATTTAGCAATAGAGACAACGTTATCACGCTCAAGACATTTTAGATATGGTGGTTCAAATCCTTCCTGAGCAGAACTGATCTGTTGAGCGCGAAGTGACTCGTTCTCTTTTTGAAGATCTTCATGAGCCGCTCTCAAGTTCTCAAGTTCTTGCTTTCTTTGAAGATAATCGTAGGAAAGCTTTTCATGAGTTGTTGAGAGCATTTCATGACGACTTTCAAGTTCTTCATACTTAACATGAAGATTTTTGATGTCTTCAATTAAGGACTGAGACCGGGTCATTTCCGCGTCCAACAGGTCATCGCTTTTGTCTAACAATTTTTGAATATGTTCCATAGCTTTCTGTTGTTCAGTTGCAATTTTAGCCAGTGTTTTGTAGCTAGGTTTGGATTCACCATCAGAGTCATCTTCACTTGATGTTTGAAAGTAAGCATCGCGTGAGTTTACCTTGGCACCACGTGCCATGAAGCAGTAGGTGGGAGCAGAGTCAGCCTCATCATTAGCATCAGTGTTGGTGACGAGGCCATTGTCTTCAATGTTGAAGATGGACTTGGCGACATATGTTGAAGCTAGAGTCAGGCTTGCCACGCCTGAATCGGACTCCTCCTCAGACTCCGCCTCCTCAGAAGTAGACTCCTCTGAATCCATCTCCTTACCAACAAATGCACGAGCCTTGCTTGATGAGCTCTTCTTGTGTGATGAAGACTTCGACAAAGACTTGGAAGAAGACTTTGAGGATTTCTTCTTATTCTTGTCATCAGAATCATATTCCTTGCTCTTCTTCTTCTTCTTCTTCTTCTTCTTCTTCTTCTTGTTCTCATTGTCCCACTGTGGACACTCAGAGATGTAGTGACCAGGTTTCTTGCACTTGTGGCATGTTCTCTTCTTGTGGTCATGAGTAGAAGCTTCATCATTTCTCAAGCTGGATCTTGGAGACTTTCTGAAGCCTTTCTTCTTGGTGAATTTCTGGAACTTCTTCACAAGCATAGCAAGCTCCTTTCCAATGTCTTTAGGATCCCCAGAATTGCAGTCAGATTCTTCTTCAGATGAGGAAACAGCCTTTGCCTTCAAAGCGCGAGTTCGGCCATAGTTGGGACCATAGATATCTCTTTTCTCAGATAACTGGAACTCATGTGTGTTGAGCCTCTCAAGTATGTCAGACAGATCGAGAGTCTTGAAGTCAGGGCGTTCTTGAATCATCAGGGCCAGGGTGTCAAATGAGCTGTCGAGTGATCTCAAGAGTGTCTTGACGATTTCATGCTTGGTGATCTCAGTGGCGCCGAGTGCATGAAGCTCATTTGTGATGTCAGTGAGGCGATCAAACGTCAGCTGGACATTCTCATTGTCATTTCTCTTGAAGCGGGTGAAGAGGTTGCGGAGAGCACTGATCCTTGAGTCTCTCTGGGTTGAGACACCTTTGTTGACCTTGGAGAGCCAGTCCCAGACTACCTTCGCAGTTTCCAGAGCACTCACACGACCATACTGTCCTTTGGTCAGATGACCACAGATGATGTTCTTGGCAGTAGAATCCAGTTGAATGAACTTCTTGACATCAGCAGGGGTGACACCTTCACCGGCCTTGGGAACGCCGTTCTTGACGACATACCAGACCTCGACATCAATGGCTTTAAGATGCATGCGCATCTTATTCTTCCAGTAGGGGTAATCAGTGCCATCGAAGACAGGGCACGCAGCGGAGACTTTGATTATCCCTGCAGTCGACATAGCTAAAACTCCAGGTGGTTAAACCGAATCACACAAAACAAGGGAGCACCTCGCTCTGATACCAATTGAAAGTGCTAGTTATCGACTAGAGGGGGGTTGAATAGGAGATTTTTATGAAAGTCTTCAAAACACTAGGGCTTTGAAGACAAACAGTAGAAATGAACCTATTGATATGCAGCGGAAGATAGACTACACTAGACAAGCCATAGTCAAGTAAGCAATGAAATGAAAGCACGAAGACTATTAGCAGCTAGGTAGAAAGGATCAGGATGGAAGATAGTATGAAGCCAAACAACAATAGTCGTCACACAGTGAAGTCAATCAGATCAAGCAAGCAGGCAATGACTTCAAGCAAGCAGGCAATGACTTCACGAAGAAAAACTTTAAGTAAAGAGAGGTAAGAGATAGAACCAGTTGCTTGGTGAGGAGAGGGATTTGTTGGACCAGTTCCAGTTGCTGTGACAACTGTATGTCTGGTTAGGGAAGCTGAGATTCAACTCAGAAGACCGCGTCTTCACCTTATTCCCCTTGAGCTAAGGAAACTTAGTCCTCGCCCAATCACTCTGGTAAGTCTTCAAGGTAGACTTCCAAAACTTCACAGACTTCGTTTAGCGGCAATCCACAATGACTCTTGGATGCTCAGAACGCGACGCCTAACCGGCTGGAGGATTCACAGTCCTCAAGTGTAACAAGTCTTCAGATCACGCGGACAGAAAGACTTCAGTGATGCCTAACACTCTTTGGCTCTGGGTGTTTAGGGCTTTGTCTTCGCAAGGATCTCTCTCTCAAATGCTTCGGAGGTGGGTTGCTCTCAAACAACAAAAGCCGTGAACTAACTCTGACCAGCCACCAACTTATGCTGTAGGGGGTGGGCTATTTATAGCCAGGAGGCAACCCGACCTGATTTGTCCAAAATGACCCTGGGTCACTAAGGAATTGACACAGATTTCAAACGCACGCGGCAGCTTGACTTGGGCTACAAGTAAAGCTGACTCATCCAGCTCTGGATAAGATTTGCTCTCACTGTCTTCGCTCGAAGACATAGGATTTGGTTGAGCATCACATCAGTCACTCTTACTTTGTTCACTTGGACCCCTCTTAACAGTGCGGTGGATCCTTTGACTCAACAAAGAAGAAAAGGAAACTACGAAACAAATATGTCTTCGCACTCCATAGTCTTCACGTGAATATCTTCTCGAGTCATAATCTTCGTTGTGAATATCTTTACAGACCACCATTGTCTTCCATGTCTTCACACATTTTTAGGGGTCATCTCTGGTAGGTAAACCGAATCAATGAGGGACTACTACCTATGTTATCCTGCAATTCTCACAAACACATTAGTCCCTCAACCAAGTTTGTCGTCAATACTCCAAAACCAACTAGGGGTGGCACTAGATGCACTTACAATCTCCCCCTTTTTGGTGATTGATGACAAACTGGTTGAAGTTTTCAACGGGGATAAAAGTATGTGAAAGTTTAAGAATTAAGGCATTGTCTTCATGAGTGGCAAAAGGCTCCCCTTGAAGATGTGCATATAAGTAGTTTGCTTTTGAATGCAAATGCACATGGCAGGTTTTACTTTGTGGAGATCCTCTTCAACTTATGAAGACAATTCATCATGCATATAAAGATATAACGAAGATAATGACATGCAAAAAAATGGACGTCTGCGAAATGACTTCATGCGGAATTTATCATCGCATCACAAAGTAGCAGAAAAATGTAGCAGAAGACCATCAAGTTTAAGTGTTACAACCCAAGGAACCAAATGTATCAAAAGACGAGAGTTGTAAGCACTTGGCAAAATATAGCAACCACCCATAAGGACCCGCTTGAAGACTATCAACTCATACGCTTCTCCCCCTTTTGTCAGTAAGGACCAAAAAGGTTTGAAGACATAGAGCATCTACTCGTTCCCATCAGGAGTAGAAGAAGGTGCAGGGTCGACGTTGGAGTTCGGTGGTGCAGAAGGGCCTGGTGTAGCATCAAGATGTAGTGAAGCTATGGTTGGGGAAGTGGCGTCGTCTTCTTCATCGACGACTCTCACAACAACAGTCGCAGCCGAAGAGGAATACTCTGAATCTTCTATTGAGGGAGTGCGGCGCCGACTTGCGTTGCGTGGAGGTCTTGAGTCAAATTTGAAGCTTTCTGTGAAGCCATCTTCGCGAAGATTTTCTTCAGGGCATAGCAAGGTGAGACTCTTCCAAGACCACCGACAGGCTTCATGAGCTACGAATGAGTTCTTGGTGGCCAAGTTTTTGATGTGATTGACGTTCACCATGATACTCTGCATTTGACGCTTTAGCCGGTCATGATGCTTGTTCTGCTTCTGATGTAAGGGAACTAGAAGCTCTCGGTCATTGAGGACACGAGAACACTTCCGAGGCCTTTGAGCAATTGTACTGGCGGTGGCTTCAGTGTTGGCACGATGTGGCTCACGCATATTGCCAGCCAGAGGATAAGCAGGAGTCGCAGCATTTGGAACATGAATCCCTTCAATGGGTTGTGTGAAGCTTTGACGATCAACATTGTGAAGATATAGGGGTTCGACGACGAAAACAACAACTACAGGCCTCGACCACAACAACTACACGGCAACAGAACGACGACGAAGCGGGACTCCATAGCACAGGGACACCAATGTGGACACGATCTATACTCGGGCAGCACTCTGGTCCAATGAAACTTTCCTGAAATCTGGCATGACACGCTAGGTCAGTACATTGAATGTACTTGCAAGCTCACAACAAGCATAAACATAATGACAGACAATATCATGATATTTATTCAAATTATCATCAATGCAAAAGCATACTAGGAATGCGGTCAACATAATCTCGTGTCTCAAGTCCCTCGGACTTTCTTACCAAACGGGTTACCTCATAACCAAACGGTGATCTTTCTCGGTTCACAAACAGAACCAACACTTTGGTCTCCATCATCAAGAAACGGAACCAACACTTTGGTTCCCATCATCAACATAGTTTCTCAACCATCATCTTTCCAACAGTGCCATGTGATTAACATTAGTGTGCATGATTATTTAAAATGTTGATCCATGGTGTGACCTACTTCCGAGTTCTGTCTGTAACCGAGGACGAGGCTATCGGTAGATTAAATACACTCTGTAGAGGTAGCGCACTTTACCCACACCACGGAATCCATGGCCTCGCACTCCCATTCGGGTGGACCAAGGGCATTCCGACGAAACCCTCCCATTTCCATGACACTCTCCCGGCCACTCCGACTTACTCCCCACTGGGCTAAGTCCTGGGTGGCCCCGTGCCTACCAAAGGCATCAACGGCCATCGTGGTGGCAAAACATAAACAGTCCCAAACGGGGACAAGGTACCATAACAACAAATGGGCACACAAGGTTATGTCCGCTTACCGGGCCAGGGTAATGCACGCCCATAACCTTCCCTCATTGGAGGTACCCACCAGAGGCATGACAACGGACCGAATAAAGGCCTTCCCATAAAGGCAAATGTGGTTGCACTGGGAAAAACTCGATTCAATGGCACCATGACCCGATCAACGATATGTTCAAGTTGAGTTATTATCAGGTTTAACTCAAAGTTAAAATAACTGTTGTCATGATATGCCATGAAAATGCAACCTTCCGCTATGCATCACATATTATCGGAAATAAATGGATCAACCTCATCAAGTATTTCACTAACCATAATCATCAGCAAACTCCTAACACTTCTCTGGTTATTATAATTCAACAAACTTAACCATGATATTAACTTAAAATATTCCATTTTCTCACTTAAGAAAATATTAACCAAACTAGTCTTTTTCATAGTCATTTATTTCTACATAACCAAATATTACTTCTACTAACTTAAACTAACTTAGTTAGTCTCAAACTACTGTAAACTAAGCATACCAAACAAAACAAGCATTCAACAGAAATAAATATTTATTTAAGTGATTCAAATGCATGAACTAAATCATTATTCAAGTTGGGAAATCACAAATATTGAGATGGCACCATGAAAATGTTGTTGTCGCTTGCCTTAGTGCAGATGAGGTTCACACTCTTCCTAGTGATCCTCAAGACAAGCTTCACCTTCTGAAAATAATTAAAAACAGAGAAAGAAAATATCAAGAAACACTCTGAAAATCACCAGAAAATCTAGACAGCAGAGAAAAATCTCATTTTTGGTGAGCTGCTAGGCCTTTTCATTAAGAACACAATGTAAAAAAGAATCACTTCATTTGGACTTAAGGTTAAAAAGTTGTGGCTGTTTGAAGTTCTCTGGATAATTTGAATTAAATTTGAATAAAACAGAAACCAGGGGGTGACATCGATGGCGTATTCTCTGAATACACCTCCACTCGTACTGCTTCGGGCACGAGTGGAGAGGCTGACAGTGGGCCCCGCTGGTCAGGTGCGAGGGGGGGAGAGAGAGAAGCAGAGGCGGGGCGGCGATGCGCCGGCGTTTCTCCGGCGAGGACAGGTCGGCGGCTAGATCCAGAAGGATAGGAAGCAAGCGGAGGTTGAGGCGCACCTGCCCGTACCCGTAGAATAGCTAGAGGTGGTCGCACGGGGTCGGAACGAGCTTCTCCAGCGGCGGCAGGAAGCAGAGGTTGCCGGAAATTGGAGACTACGGCGATGTGGGGCTATACCAGGGGCTCCAACGGGGTCGGACAGCACCAGTGAAGCACCATGAAGGCTCTGGAAGAGTGGCTTGAGGTCGGGAGGGGCTGGAACGGTGGGGGCGAACCGCGGGGATCGCCGGTGAGCTCGAGCTCGGGGACGGCGGCCCGAGGCCTACCCGGCCTGGCTGCGGCTTTCTACTGCGTTGTGGAGTGTGTAGGAGGAGTTGGTGATGCTCGAGGAGGCTGGGGGTGGCCGTATTTATAGGCGAGCGAGGTGAGGGGATCGGGCTCCTCCGGAGGGCTTCTGGACACGGTGCCCGGCGACGAACGGCGTCAGCGAGAGGGGAAGAAGGCGACGCAGCTCACACGGGCACTGTGGGAGGGCGGAGACGAACACAGGGGCGGGGGTGGCGACGAGCGCAGTGGCGCGGCGCACTGTTGGGTTGGCTGGGCCATGCCCGTGTTCGCTGCGGTGAGCTCCGGCGTCGGCGAGCGCCAGCGAGGAGTTAAGTGGGTCGAGACGAGGATCATGGCGCGGTCTGGCAAGGTGCGACGGTCAGGGAAGCGAGCACGCACTGAACAGAGCACGCGGCGGCATCTAGAGCGCGTCGACTAGCACATTGGCATCATGTACACGCGTGGTCACCTTTCAAACTATGACATAGAGCCACGAGTTGCCATAAATTCATGTCTGGTGTGTAGTCCTTAGTGGTTTGGGTCGTTCCAACACTTTGAGTTGAGCCCAGGGGCTGTAGGTGCGTGTTTTACTTCATGGTAAGTTTCTGGACAGTAATTGTGGAGTTAACTGTGAGTGATTGTCGGTGTCAAAACCGCCGGATCTCGGGTAGGGGGTCCCGAACTGTGCGTCTAAGGATGATGGTAACAGGAGACAGGGGACACAATGTTTACCCAGGTTCGGGCCCTCTCTATGGAGGTAATACCCTACTTCCTGCTTGATTGATCTTGATGAATATGAGTATTACAAGAGTTGATCTACCACGAGATTGTAATGGCTAAACCCTAGAAGTCTAGCCTGCATGACTATGGTAATGATTATATCCCCTCCGGACTAAGTCCTCCGGTTTATATAGACACCGGGAGGATCTAGGGTTACACAAGGTCGATTACAAAGAAAGGAATCTACATATTTGATCGCCAAGCTTGCCTTCCACGCCAAGGAGAGTCCCATCCGGACATGGGTGCAGTCTTCGGTCTTCGTATCTTCGCAGCCCATCAGTCCGGCCCATGGCTAATAGGCCGGACGCTCGAGGACCCCTTAGTCTAGGACTCCCTCAGTAGCCCCTGAACCTGGCTTCAATGACAAGGTATCCGGCGCGTAGATCTGTTTTCGGCATTGCAAGGCGAGTTCCTCCCTCCGAACTCCAAGATAGTCTTCGGACGTAATGGTCGTGTCCGGACCTGTAACACACATACCACACACAACCGCAGAGAATATAATATTCCACGAGTCCAATCCGCTTACAACTGTTCATAGCGTTATGCCACGTCACCACCTGGTCATTATTTTGAACCATTTGTTGGCCTGACACCCCGCGTTTTGAAGCACGGCTTCATAGGCACGTCTTATCCAAGCTGAGATCATGTCCCCTTATTAAGGGATTCTTATCAACACGGACGTGGGTAACCCAACCGTCTCTTGGGTACAACTCCTTGGGAATAGGCAAGTTTTAAGGCCCAGGAGGAGGTGTTCGATACTCATAGCCTTTATAAAGGGGTGCAGACCCGTCTCTCTCTTCCACGCTTGCTTCTTCCTCAGCCTTTGCTACCTCGAGTTCTAACACCCAAGTTTCGATCGCCACAAGCCTTAGTCATGTCCGGATCCAGCCTTCAAGGCTGGTGGGTGGCTTCTTCTGTTACAGAGGAGGATATTGCGAAGCTTAGGGCAGCAAGATATCTGACCGCAGAAATCCTCCATCGGCTCCCCGCTGAAGGGCAGGTTATCCCTACCCCCAGATCCGGCGAGCGGGTCGTGTTTGTCTCCCACTTCCTCCGAGGGTTAGGATCCGCCCTTAATCCCTTTGTCTGTGGGCTCATGTTCTATTACGGGCTGGATTTTCACGATCTGCCCCCGAACTCTGTTCTTCTCATCTCGGCGTTCATCGTCACGTGTGAGGCCTTCCTCCGGATCCCTCTGCACTTCGGCTTGTGGCTCAAGACCTTCAATGTGAAGCCGCAGGTGATAGAGGGGAAGCAGGCGGACTGCGGTGGTGCCACAGTGAGCAAGCTTAATAGTGCTCTTTGGCTAAAAGGATCCTTCATAGAATCTTTTGACTTATGGCAGCGGGAGTGGTTCTATATCACCGAGCCCCGTGGTTCCAAGTGGGCGGCTACGCCCGCGTTTCGATCCAGCCCTCCGATTCAGCTCGCATCATGGATTAATAAGGGATTGGACTGGGGATCAGTTGATGAGGTGCAGACTCTGTAGAGCCACGTCCGGAGCCTCCTTGAGAAGGACATCGATCTTATCAACGTTATTCAGGTAATGCTGGTTCGTCGGACCCTGCCGTGCCAGAGACGGCCTCTCCGTATGTGGGAGTTTAATCTAGAAGGGCCAAGGACTCTTCAACACTTCTTCGGAACTACGCACAAAGGAATGTGGAAATTATTTTTCGGGACACGAAAACAGTGGCCGGATACCACCGAAGACATCGGCCTTGACCGCAACCATGCGGATACCGCGGTAAGAACTCGACCTTCGAACACCTTTTAGTCAGGTATCCTGCGATAAGATACTGAGTAAACCGTGTTTTTTCCAGGGCTGGATAAAGAAAGCAGAATGAATTAGGTGTCTGGCCCCCCTTCCCGAACACTCAGCGGACCCCCTGCTAACAAGGATGCTGGCCCCGGCACCGTACCAGGTGCCTGTGAAGGAGGGCAAGGTGGAGAGTGGGAAGACCAGAGGTGGCCTCCATTATGAAGGTAAATTAGACACCAAGTCCGGAGAAATCAAAGTTTCCTTGCCCGAAGACAAAGGTGAAGGAGAAGCAAGCGTCCCTTCTCCCCATAGCAAGAAAAGGGCCGCCTCCGAAGGTTGGGAGGAAAAGGCTCCCAAGAGAGGCAGAATGCCATCGTCGGGCGGCTCGGGATTGGAAGGCGACACCGTCGCACAGCTCCGCCGCGAGGGCAAGCCTTCGACCAAATCGTAAGTGAACTAGGGGGCTTTAAGCACACCCCGTTCCTTTCCTGTTACCGAAGTAACATGTGATATATATATATATATATATATATATATATATATATATATATATATATATATATATATATCTTCGCAGTTCGGCGCACAGTTTTCTTCAACAATCCTCTTCCTCGGGAGATCTTCTCCCGGAGATGATGGAAAGCGAGATGCCTCCCCTAGCCTCCTCGCCCAATAAGGCGGACGACTTCGAAGTGTTGTCCCGAAGGGTTTCTCCTGATCAACAAGCAGCCTGAGAGATGAAGAAGACATTACCCGAAGGTGAACCCCCGATCGCCTGGGGTACAGGGGCCGACAATGAAGGTCCCGGACTATCCGATTTACAGCCAGAGATGATTCTGGAGACGAGTAAACGGATTCCTTCAAAGGGAGGCCGTGCTCCTACAGTGGCTTCCAAAGATCCGGCAGCGCTGGATATATTGAGGGGTATGCTGCAACAATCATCTGTCTCAGAGGAACATCGTACCTTGATGGGTACGGTGGTTGAGAGGATTCTGTCCGTGAAGAGCGGATTGAATGAAGCCTTCGTGATCCTGCTAAGAGGCTTCGAGGTTTGTGATGTAATATTTTCAACTGTATTTTATTCGCAAAATGCACCTGTGTATAGATAGTAGCCCCTGAGACTCGGGTTGGCTTCCCATGGGAGGCGATCAGAGGATCAAAAAGATATGCTCAGGGAATAATTTGGTTAATTGGAACACAGGCTGTTTCTCCCCTGACGACTGCCCAGACTATAGAAGTTGTCGAGCTGCAGCGGAAGCTTGATGTGGCAGGGGATGATATTGCGTTAATCAATAGGCGTCTTGATGAGTCGCAATGTATGTATTTGGAGCAGTCATTACACATACGTGTTTGTAATATAAGCATGACGCTGAAAATTGTATACTGGGATATGCATGGCTGCAGATGGTGCCGCCGCAGTTGAGATTCTTCAGACGGAGCTAGCCCGGGCCAAGGAGCAGGCCCGGTTTAGTAATGCGGCTGCCGGAAAGGCATCGGCCAAGCTAAAGGCCGAACAGGCTGCTCGGCGCCAAGACGAGGAGAAAATATCCACGATGGCGCTCGAACTAAAAAATGCTGCTAGCTGCTGTGAATTCCTCTAGAAGGAGAATAAAGCCAAAACGGCTGATCTTGACAAGGCCTTGCGAGAGGCGAAAGAGGCGCGGTCCGAATCTAGAGTGGCCCATGAGGAGATCCGGCAAGCTGGGGAGATTGCGGCTGGTAAGCCCCATTTATTACAGACTAAGTTCGGTGATCCGAATTATGCTCAGCTTAACCAAGTGTGGAGCTCTCCAGACGTGTTTTCGGACTTGCCGAAGAGCTTTTCGATGCGGCGCAGTTTTACCGAGCGCAAGAGGGATATGCAACGGAGAAGCTTTTCTGGTCACAGTTTGGTGCATCAAAACGCCCTCTGCTGCTGAATGAACAGATGTCCCAATGGGCTGAGCTTCATAGGATATCCGGCGCTGCCATGAAGAACGTCATAATCCAGCTGTGGCCGACTGAGCCTATTCCGAATAGCTACTTCGGCTTGGTGCAGTGGCTTGCTGATGCGTTGCACGTATCGACGCCGTTAAGCGGTCGGCGTGCATTGAAGGTGCATGGATGGCCTTTGCCCGTATCAAGACATACTGGGGGAAGATGAAGGCCATCGATGTTGTAGCAAAGGGTCCACCGAAGGACAAGGACCATCACGCACCAGAGCATTATTTTGAGGACGTCTTAGAGGCTGCCCGCTTGATAGAGGGGCAATGTTTGAAAGGCATAGTATTCGAGTGAAGTGTATGCGAATTGTAAAAGACAATTTTTATAATCAGTCTATATTTTAGTTTTGCCTAAAGGCTTTTGTTCCTCCTATGCGGCCGTTTGTATATGATCTAAACGTTTTCTAGTCGTCGGCTTCAGCCCCTCGTAGGAAATACGGGGGTGTTCGGAAAAGCATCTGATCAGTCTTGACCCAACGTTTTGGTCCGTGAAGGAGGTGCCAATGCGGTGAACGAGGCAATCGGACTATAAGGCATTAACACTTTCACTTAGCCATAGGAGTTTTATAGGGGGGACTACGATATAGCCCCTGGTATGTGTACGGCTTATTTCAATATGGTGCGTTACATATATGACATGAAGAAAAAGGTCCTTCGTATAATACGGGGGAATCGTGAAAGATTCCGATAAGTCATCGAGTGGTTGACCAGCTCTCGCAGCATCATGACAGTCAGTTTTCGGCTTTCTCTACTGAGGTGCTTGATACGTCTCCAACGTATCTATAATTTTTGATTGTTCCATGCTATATTATATTCTGTTTTGGACATTATTGGGCTTTATTATACACTTTTATATTATTTTTGGGACTAACCTATTAACCGGAGGCCCAGCCCAGAATTGTTGTTTTTTGCCTATTTCAGAGTTTCGCAGAAAAAGAATATCAAACGGAGTCCAAACGGAATGAAACCTTCGGGAACGTGATTTTCAGAACGAACATGATCCAGAGGACTTGGACCCTACATCAAGAAAGCTACCAGGAAGCCACGAGGTAGGGGGCGCGCCCTCCACCCTCGTGGGCCCCACGTTGCTCCACCGACGTACTCCTTCCTCCTATATATACCTACGTACCCCCAAACTACCAGATACGGAGCCAAAAACCTAATTCCACCGCCGCAACCTTCTGTACCCATGAGATCCCATCTTGGGGCCTGTTCCGGAGCTCCGCCGGAGGGGGCATCGATCACGGAGGGCTTCTACATCAACACCATAGCCTCTCCGATGATGTGTGACTAGTTTACTTCAGACCTTCGGGTCCATAGTTATTAGCTAGATGGCTTCTTCTCTCTTTTTGGATCTCAATACAATGTTCTCCCCCTCTCTCGTGGAGATCTATTCGATGTAACCTTCTTTTGCGGTGTGTTTGTTGAGACCGATGAATTGTGGGTTTATGATCAAGTTTATCTATGAACAATATTTGAATCTTCTGAATTCTTTTATGTATGATTGGTTATCTTTGCAAGTCTGTTCGAATTATCAGTTTGGTTTGGCCTACTAGATTGATCTTTCTTGCAATGGGAGAAGTGCTTAGCTTTGGGTTCAATCTTGCGGTGTCCTTTCCCAGTGACAGTAGGGGCAGCAAGGCACGTATTGTATTGTTGCCATCGAGGATAACAAGATGGGGTTTATATCATATTGCATGAGTTTATCCCTCTACATCATGTCATCTTGCTTAAAGCGTTACTCTGTTCTTATGAACTTAATACTCTATATGCATGCTGGATAGCGATCGATGTGTGGAGTAATAGTAGTAGATGCAGGCAGGAGTCGGTCTACTTGTCTCGGACGTGATGCCTATATACATGATCATACCTAGATATTCTCATTACTATGCTCAATTCTCTCAATTGCTCAACAGTAATTTGTTCACCCACCGTAAATACTTATGCTCTTGAGAGAAGCCACTAGTGAAACCTATGGCCCCCGGGTCTATTTTTCATCATATTAATCTTCCAACACTTAGTTATTTTTATTGCCTTTTATTTTACTTTGCATCTTTATCATAAAAATACCAAAAATATTATCTTATCATATCTATCAGATCTCACTCTCGTAAGTGACCGTGTAGGGATTGACAACCCCTTATCGCATTGGTTGCGAGGATTTATTTGTTTGTGTAGGTGCGAGGGACTCGTGCGTGGCCTCCTACTGGATTGATACCTTGGTCCTCAAAAACTGAGGGAAATACTTACGCTACTTTGCTGCATCACCCTTTCCTCTTCAAGGGAAAACCAACGCAGTGCTCAAGAGGTAGCAAGAAGGATTTCTGGCGCCGTTGCCGGGGAGGCCTATGCAAAAGTCAACATAGCAAGTACCCATCACAAACCCTTATCTCCCGCATTACATTATTTTCCATTTGCCTCTCGTTTTCCTCTCCCCCACTTCACCTTTGCCGTTTTATTCGCCCTCTTCCTTTCGTTTGCTTGTGTTGCCATGTGTCTTATTTTTGCTTGCATCTTCGCTTGCTAAAATTTTATGGATCCTCATCCACTTGCTAATCTCTTTAAGAGATCCAATTATGATGAACCTATTGCTAGTGAGTTGAGTGCACTAGATTATCTTTATGAGGTTTTGCTTGAAATTCGTGAATCTGAAAATTGTGATGAAGTGCTTTATAAAGTGATTCACGATAGATCCTTGAATAAAAAGCATGATTGCAATGATTTTACTATAAATTCTATTGATGTCAATTGTGCTAATAATATGCAAAACCCTAAGCTTGGGGATGCTAGTTTTGCTATGTCTACTACTTGTTGCAATGATCATGATTGGGGTGATTCTTCTTATGATCTTAGAAATTTATTTAAGCCCCATGATGAATATGAGATTGATAATAGTGTTTGCAATAATACTGAAAGTGGGTTTGGAAGAGTGTCAACTTTAGATCCCACATATTTGGAGAATGTTCAATCTTATGAAGTTTTTGATAAAAGTGGGTTTGGAGAGGTCATGACTTTAGTTAATGTTAATCCCACTATTTTGGAAGAGTGTCAACTTTGCATACATGTGGATTGTGTTGAGAATATGTTTTGTGATAGCTATATTGTTGAATTTTCTTATGATCCTACATGTAATTATTATGAGAGAGGAAAATATGGTTATAGAAATTTTCATGTTACTAAATTACCTCTCGTTATGTTGAGATTGCTATTGTTCCTTTCCGCTTCCTTGCATATGCTAGTTTTTGCTTGCTATGATAATTTGGTTTTCTATAAGATGCCTATGCATAGGAAGTATGTTAGACTTAGATGTGTTTGTCACGTGTTTTATGATGCTCTCTTTGTGCTTCAATTCTTGTCTTTCATGTGAGCATCATTAAAATTATCAATGCCTAGCTAAAAGGCTTTAAAGAAAAGCGCTTGTTGGGAGACAACCCATTTTTTTCCTTGATGTTATTCAATAAATATTTGTTCTAGCCTCTGGTTAGATGTGTTTTTATGTTTTAATTAGTGTTTGTGCCAAGTTAAACCTATAGGATCCTCTTGGATGATAGTTATTTGATCTTGCAGAAAATTCCAGAAACTTTCTGTTCACGAAAATAATTGCTAAAAACCACCAGAACGTGATAAAATATTGATTCCAATTGCTGCTGATCAATAAAAAAAATTTCTAGGTCTTCCTATTTTGGCTGATTTTGTGGAGTTCCAGAATTTTTCGTTAGTTACAGATTACTACAGACTGTTCTGTTTTTGACAGATTCTGTTTTTCGTGTGTTGTTTGCTGATTTTGATGAATCTATGGCTAGTAAAATAGTTTATAAACCATAGAGAAGTTGGAATACATTAGGTTTAACACCAATATAAATAAATAATGAGTTCATTACAGTACCTTGAAGTGGTCTTTTGTTTTCTTTCGCTAATGGAGCTCACGAGATTTTCTGCTGAGTTTTGTGTTGTGAAGTTTTCAAGTTTTGGGTGAAAGATTTGATGGATTATGGAACAAGGAGTGGCAAGAGCCTAAGCTTGGGAATGACCATGGCACCCCCAAGATAATCTAAGGACACCTAAAAGCCAAAGCATGGGGATGCCCCGGAAGGCATCCCCTCTTTCGTCTACTTCCGTCGGTAACTTTACTTGGAGCTATATTTTTATTCACCACATGATATGTGTTTTGCTTAGAGCGTCTTGTATTATTTGAACCTTTATTTTTTTTGTTTACCACAATCATCTTTGCTGTACACACCTTTTGAGAGAGACACACATGATTCGGAAATTTTTAGAATACTCTATGTGCTTCACTTATATCTTTTGAGTTATATAGTTTTTGCTCTAGTACTTCACTTATATATTTTAGAGCACGGTGGTGGATTTGTTTTATAGAAATTATTGATCTCTCATGCTTCACTTAGATTATTTTTAGAGTCTTAAATAGCATGGTAATTTGCTTAAATAATCCCAATATGCTAGGTATTCAAGATTAGTAAAAACTTTCTGATGAGTGTTTTGAATAGTAAGAGAAGTTTGATGCTTGATGATTGTTTTGAGATATGGAGGTAGTGATATCAAAGTTGTGCTAGTTGAGTAGTTGTGAATTTGAGAAATACTTGTGTTGAAGTTTGCAAGTCCCGTAGCATGCACGTATGGTAAACGTTATGTAACAAATTTGAAACATGAGGTGTTCTTTGATTGTCCTCCTTATGAGTGGCGGTCGGGGACAAGCGATGGTCTTTTCCTACCAATCTATCCCCCTAGGAGCATGCGCGTAGTGCTTGGTTTTTGATGACTTGTAGATTTTTGCAATAAGTATGTGAGTTATTTATGACTAATGTTGAGTCCATGGATTATACTGAAGGAAATATGCTCTAGAGGCAATAATAAAGTTATTATTTATTTCCTTATATCATGATAAATGTTTATTATTCATGCTAGAATTGTATTAACCGGAAACATAATACATGTGTGAATACATAGACAAACAGAGTGTCACTAGTATGCCTCTACTTGACTAGCTCGTTGATCAAAGATGGTTATGTTTCCTAGCCATAGACATGAGTTGTTATTTGATTAACAGGATCACATCATTAGGAGAATGATGTGATTGACTTGACCCATTCCGTTAGCTTAGCACTCGATCGTTTAGTATGTTGCTATTGCTTTCTTCATGACTTATACATGTTCCTATGACTATGAGATTATGCAACTCCCGTTTACCGGAGGAACACTTTGTGTGCTACCAAACGTCACAACGTAACTTGGTGATTATAAAGGTGCTCTACAGGTGTCTCCAAAGGTACTTGTTGGGTTGGCGTATTTCGAGATTAGGATTTGTCACTCCGATTGTCGGAGAGGTATCTCTGGGCCCACTCAGTAATACACATCACTATAAGCCTTGCAAGCATTGTGACTAATGAGTTTGTTGCGGGATGATGTATTACGGAACGAGTAAAGAGACTTGCCGGTAACGAGATTGAACTAGGTATTGAGGTACCGACGATCGAATCTCGGGCAAGTAAATACCGATGACAAAGGGAACAACGTATGTTATTATGCGGTCTGACCGATAAAGATCTTCGTAGAATATGTGGGAGCCAATATGAGCATCTAGGTTCCGATATTGGTTATTGACCGGAGAGGTGTCTCGATCATGTCTACATAGTTCTTGAACCCGTAGGGTCCGCACGCTTAACGTTACGATGACGGTTATATTATGAGTTTATGTGTTTTGATGTACCGAAGGAGTTCGGAGTCCCGGATGAGATCGGGGACATGACGAGGAGTCTCGAAATGGCCGAGACGTAAAGATCGATATATTGGACGACTATATTCGGACTTCGGAAAGGTTCCGAGTGATTCGGGTATTTTTCGGAGTACCGGAGAGTTACGGGAATTCGTATTGGGCCTTAATGGGCCATACGGGAAAGGAGAGAAAGGCCCCAAAGGGGGGCCGCACCCCTCCCCATGGACTAGTCCGAATTGGACTAGGGAGGGGGGGCGCCCCCTTCCTTCTTTCTCCTGCTCCCTTCCCTTCTCCTATTCCAACAAGGAAAGGAGGAGTCCTACTCCCGGTGGGAGTAGGACTCCCCCCTTGGCGCGCCCTCCTCCTAGGCCGGCCGCCTCCCCCCTTGCTCCTTTATATACGGGGGCAGGGGGCACCCCATAGACACACAATTGATCAACGATCTTTTAGCCGTGTGCGGTGCCCCCCTCCACCATATTACACCTCGATAATATCGTAGCAGTGCTTAGGCGAAGCCCTGCGTCGGTAGAACATCATCATCGTCACCACGCCGTCGTGCTGACGAAACTCTCCCTCAACACTCGGCTGGATCGGAGTTCGAGGGACGTCATCGAGCTGAACGTGTGCTGAACTCGGAGGTGCCGTGCGTTCGGTACTTGATCGGTCGGATCGTGAAGACGTACGACTACATCAACCACGTTGTGTTAACGCTTCCGCTATCGGTCTACGAGGGTACGTGGACAACACTCTCCCCTCTCGTTGCTATGCATCACCATGATCTTGCGTGTGTATAGGAATTTTTTTGACATTACTACGTTCCCCAACATATACGCACTCTCACCTTTCCATCATTGCTAGCCTCTTCGGTACCGTGCATTGCCCTTTCTCACATTGAGAGTTGATGCAAACTTCCCCGTGATATGATACGCTCTATCACACATAAACCTCCTTATATCTTCCTCAAAACAGCCACCATACCTACCTATTATGGCATTTCCATAGCCATTCCGAGATATATTGCCATGCAACTTTCCACCGTTCCGTTTATCATGACACGTTCATCATTGTCATACTGCTTTGCATGATCATGTAGTTGACATAGTATTTGTGGCAAAGCCACCGTTCATAATTCTTTCATACATGTCACTCTTGGTTCATGGCATATCCCGGTACACCGCTTGAGGCATTCATATAGAGTCATACCTTGTTCTAATATCGAGTTGTAATCGTTGAGTTGTAAATAAATAGAAGTGTGATGATCATCATTTTCTAGAGCATTGTCCCAAGTGAGGAATATAAAAAAAGAGAAAGGCCATAAAAAAGGAGAAGGCCCAAAAAAAGAGAAAAAGAGAGAAGGGACAATGTTACTATCCTTTTACCACACTTGTGCTTCAAAGTAGCACCATAATCTTCATGATAGAGAGTCTCTTGTTTTGTCATTTTCATATACTAGTGGGAAGTTTTCATTATAGAACTTGGCTTGTATATTCCAACAATGGGCCTCCTCAAGTGCCCTAGGTCTTCGTGAGCAAGCAAGTTGGATGCACACCCACTTAGTTTCTTTTGTTGAGCTTTCATATATTTATAGCTCTAGTGCATCCGTTGCATGGCAATCCCTACTCCTTGCATTAACATCAATCGATGGGCATCTCCATAGCTCATTGATTAGCCTCGCTGATGTGAGACTTTCTCCTTTTTGTCCTCTCCACATAACCCCCATCATCATATTCTATTTCACCCATAGTGCTATGTCCATGGCTCACGCTCATGTATTGCGTGAAGGTTGAAAAAGTTTGAGATTACTAAAGTATGAAACAATTGCTTGGCTTGTCATCGGGGTTGTGCATGATGAGAGCATTCTTGTGTGACGGAAATGGAGCATGACTAAACTATATGATTTTGTAGGGATGAACTTTCTTTGGCCATGTTATTTTGAGAGGACATAACTGCTTAGTTAGTATGCTTGAAGTATTATTATTTTTATGTCAATATTGAACTTTTATCTTGAATCTTTCGGATCTGAATATTGATACCACAATTAAGAAGAATTACATTGAAATTATGCCAAGTAGCATTCCACATCAAAAATTCTGTTTTTATCATTTACCTACTCGATGACGAGCAGGAATTAAGCTTGGGGATGCTTAATACGTCTCCAACGTATCTATAATTTTTGATTGTTCCATGCTATATTATATTCTGTTTTGGACATTATTGGGGTTTATTATACACTTTTATATTATTTTTGGGAGTAACCTATTAACCGGAGGCCCAGCCCAGAATTGCTGTTTTTTGCCTATTTCAGAGTTTCGCAGAAAAAGAATATCAAACGGAGTCCAAACGGAATGAAGCCTTCGGGAACGTGATTTTCGGAACGAACATGATCGAGAGGACTTGGACCCTACGTCAAGAAAGCTACCAGGAAGCCACGAGGTAGGGGGCGCGCCTACCCCCCTGGGCGCGCCCTCCACCCTCGTGGGCCCCACGTTGCTCCACCAACGTACTCCTTCCTCCTATATATACCTACGTACCCCCAAACTACCAGATACGGAGCCAAAAACCTAATTCCACCGCCGCAACCTTCTGTACCCGTGAGATCCCATCTTGGGGCCTGTTCCGGAGCTCTGCCGGAGGGGGCATCGATCATGGAGGGCTTCTACATCAACACCATAGCCTCTCCGATGATGTGTGAGTAGTTTACTTCAGACCTTCGGGTCCATAGTTATTAGCTAGATGGCTTCTTCTCTCTTTTTGGATCTCAATACAATGTTCTCCCCCTCTCTCGTGGAGATCTATTCGATGTAATCTTCTTTTGCGGTGTTTTTGTTGAGACCAATGAATTGTAGGTTTATGATCAAGTTTATCTATGAACAATATTTGAATCTTCTCTGAATTCTTTTATGTATGATTGGTTATCTTTGCAAGTCTCTTCGAATTATCAGTTTGGTTTGGCCTACTAGATTGATCTTTCTTGCAATGGGAGAAGTGCTTAGCTTTGGGTTCAATCTTGCGGTGTCCTTTCCAAGTGACAGTAGAGGCAGCAAGGCACGTGTTGTATTGTTGATCGAGGATAACAAGATGGGCTTAAATCATATTGCATGAGTTTATCCCTCTACATCATGTCATCTTGCTTAAAGCGTTACTCTGTTCTTATGAACTTAATACTCTAGATGCATGCTGGATAGCGGTCGATGTGTGGAGTAATAGTAGTAGATGCAGGCAGGAGTCGGTCTACTTGTCTTGGACGTGATGCCTATATACATGATCATACCTAGATATTCCCATAACGATGCTCAATTCTGTCAATTGCTCAACAGTAATTTGTTCACACACCGTAAATACTTATGCTCTTGAGAGAAGCCACTAGTGAAACCTATGGCCCCGGGGTCTATTTTCCATCATATTAATCATCCAACACTTAGTTATTTTTATTGCCTTTTATTTTACTTTGCATATTTATCATAAAAATACCAAAAATATTATCTTATCATATCTATCAGATCTCACTCTCGTAAGTGACCGTGTAGGGATTGACCTCCCCTTATCGCGTTGGTTGCGAGGATTTATTTATTTGTGTAGGTGCGAGGGACTCGTGCGTGACCTCCTACTGGATTGATACCTTGGTTCTCAAAAACTGAGGGAAATACTTACGCTACTTTGCTGCATCACCCTTTCCTCTTCAAGGGAAAACCAACGCAGTGCTCAAGAGGTAGCAGTGCTTGACCAGATGAACCAGAAGCACAATCGCAGTAGTTCTCCCTTTACCACCCTAGCCGATAGAGCGGAACGTAAGGTAGCAAGCCCAGGAGCCGGGCAACCCAGCTATTGACCCAAGACATGATTCGGAGCTGATGCATATAAGGCCAAAACTCGCGATGCTGAAGTACGCTATAAATCTGTTCGGACTTTGTCGACAACTCATTTTTTCCCATACCGAGCCCCTGGCAAGTTATGCCGAGGTATGTGTGTGAAACAACCATAGGAGCCAAATTCATTTTTTGAAAAAGAAACGAATGCTGAATGCGGATTATGTTTACTGGGATCCGAGTGATATGCCAATGGTTACTTTATAGATAAAAAGATCACAACCCCGGCTATTTGACATGCCCGGGGTCGAAGCCGGAGGAAAAAGGCATATTACAGGCTCGAAATAAAGAGTGTGGTCTACAAAAAGTTATTTTGGACCTCCTGTGGCACGTCTGCGCCGCCTGTCCTCGGCGAGGGGATTCCTTGACGGAAGTAGCCCCCTAGGTGAGTGTACGGATCAGAACTCCGATAGAATCAGTTAGATATTTGGCCTTTGCGTCACCAGTTTTAAAAGATAAAGAAAGAGTGATTTAGAGAAAAAGGTTGACAGAAATGCTTGCAGGCTTGTCCATATTGTGCTTCCGCCAATGCCCAGGGTATCTTAAGTGCACAGTTATGTATGCGCGATACAAATTTCGCAGGTATATGAGGTGGACGGCGGAAGCTGAACCGCTATTTCTGCTCTTGAATTGGTCGATCCTGTTCAATGGAGACCGGTGGCTTAATGGCCGACAAGGTATGCGGTTTAATAAGATCGTTTCGTACTGAAGTTGCCATAGTATGATCTTCAGTCCGTAGGGAGTGCTTCACCTACTCTCTTGTAGAAGTGTGTGTCACGTTTACCATGTTCACTGTTTTTACTTCGGGGGGAAATTGTTTCTGACCCCAAGTGTTTGGTTGGTGAGACCCTTCGTCATTGCTATCACTGGGCGGCCTCCTCCCCTTGTGTTCGGCGTTAAGCTTGCCGGCCTGCTTGAAGACCCAACAGTTTCTATTGGTATGATTAGCTGGTTTGTCGGGGTGGCCGTGAATCTGGCAGGGTCAATCCAATATCCTGTCTAAATTAGATGGTCCGCCTCTGTTCGCCGTAAGTGGCTTTTTCCGTTGACCGGGTTTGTGACCACTGAATACGGCGTTGACCGTTGTATTGCGTGTTTTTTCATTATCATTGTGGCGCTTGTGCTCGCTGCGTCGTGGCTTGCCATCGCCGTCTCAATCCTCGGAAGTGCCCGGATCGCTGGTGTTGTTGCTTTTACGAGCGAGCCAGCTGTCTTCTCCCGCGCAAAAGCGGGTCATCAGAGCGGTAAGGGCTGAAATGGATTTTGGTTTTTCTTGACCGAGGTGGCGGGCGAGCCACTCGTCTCGGACGCTGTGTTTGAAGGCCGCTAGGGCTTTCGCGTCCGGACAATCGACGATTTGGTTCTTTTTAACTAAGAACCTAGTCCAGAGCTTCCTGGCTGACTCTCCGGGCTGCTGGACAATGTGACTTTAGTCATCAGCATCTGGTGGCTGGACACATGTTCCTTGGAAGTTGTCGCGGAGGCGTCTTCCAAGTCCTCCCAGCTGCCAATAGAGTTTTCCGGCAGACTGTTTAACCAGTATCGAGTTGGTCCTTTGAGTTTTAGTGGCAGGTATTTGATGGCGTGGAGGTCATCGCCACGGGCCATGTGGATATGGAGGAGGAAGTCCTCGATCTATACCGCGGATCAGTTGTTCCGTCGTATGATTCGATATTCATGGGTTCAAACCCGTCTGGGAATTCGTGCTCCATTACTTCGTCCGTGAAGCAAAGAGGGTGTGCGGCGCCTTTGTATTGGGCCACACTACGACGTACCTCCGATGGAGTCTGTTTGTAGTTTTTGGCCCGAGCGTGACTAGGTTTGTCACGTCCGAATAGGTAGCCGTCGTCACGTATCGAGGCACGTCCTTGCGATCCGTAGATCGGTCTTGTATGTCCTGCTCTACTGTCCAGGTCTTTTCGAAGGTCGTATGTGTAACCCCGAGCTGTTTTATCCCTTCCTTTACGGCGAGGTGGGGTGGTCTGGTGTTCGGCTTGAGTTGCCGCGTTATCCCGACCGCGTGGCGGCCGGTCAGCCGCGTTGCGCGTTGGTGGTACGGGCTTCAGCGCCTCGTCATCGAACTAAGGCAGCAATTTGCGCTTCGGGTAATTTTTGGCTGGGCCACTAAGGCCATATTCCTCGGCGGCCAGGACTTCGGTCCATATATCATTGAGCAGGTCTTGGTCAGGTTGAAGCTGCTGTTGCTTCTTTTTCAAGCTCCTTGCAGTGGCTATTAGCCGGTGTTTAAAGCGTCCTGCTCGAGAGGTTCCTCAGGCACGATGAAATCCTCGTTGCCGAGGCTCTCCTCATCCTCGGAGAGCGGAAGATAATTACTATCCTCTGAGTCGTCATGTATGGCCTGTTCATCGGGGCTAACGTGCCTGCCTTCCCGTTCATCCTGTTCGGAGATTATCCTAGTAGGGTCTTCATTGTCTTCGGCATCGTCCAGAGTATTGTCTTCTCCGGTGCCAGTGTTGTTGTCTTTTGCACGACGTGACTTAGAGTGGCGCCGCTGACGCCGGCGTCTGGACTGTGTCTCAGGAGGTTTGTCCTCAACTCGATCCTCTTTGTCATCGTTGTTAGTTTCTTTAGGTGTATCCATCTTGTATACGTCATATGAGGAAGTGGTCGTCCGTCGTCTGGTGAACGACGGGTTTTGGGCCTCCTCCTCTCCGGCATTGTCGTCCATACCATCGATGTCTTCGGAGTCATAATCAAGCACGTCGGTTGGATCTTCGACAGTGGCTATGAAGTGGGTGGCGGGTGGGAAGCGAAATTCTCCCCCATCATCAGCCTCCAGTTCAAACCGGACATAATTCGGCTGTGAGTCCCCCGCCAAGGACAGATTTTTTAATGAGTTTAGTACATCGCCAAAAGGCGAGTGTCGGAAGACGTCTGCTGCGTCGAATTCGAGGATCGATAACTGATCGAGATCGGCATCCACGGACGCGCATGGTTCGGAGCTTATAACCAGAGACGAGTCCGGAGTTTCAGTGACAAAGATATCACATGAGGTTAAGCCTGCGTGTGGCTCCAGCGCCGCGGAATCCGCGGACTCCGAGGTGGGGTTGAGCTTCTCACCTTCGGATGGCGCAATCTGCTCCGGATCTAGAGCCGGAGTAGTTACAAGTGCAATTTCCTGAGTACGGACCGGTGACAGATTTAGGTCATGTTCATCGTAGGGACTGGGAGCGGCTGCTGTGGTCTCAAAGCCGTCTAAGATCAAGTCTCCATGGATATCCGTGACATAGTTCAAGCTCCCAAATCTGACCTGATGGCCAGGGGCGTAGCTATCGATCTGCTCCAGATGGCCAAGGGAATTGGCCTGCAGTGCGAAGCCGCCGAACACGAATATTTGTCCAGGGAGGAAGGTTTCCCCTTGGATAGCATTGTTGTTTATGATTGAAGGAGCCATCAACCTTCCGAGGACGACACAGTGGAACTCTCAATGAAAGCACCAATGTTGGTGTCAAAACCGGCGGATCTCGGGTAGGGGGTCCCGAACTGTGCGTCTAAGGATGATGGTAACAGGAGACGGGGGACACAATGTTTACCCAGGTTCGGGCTCTCTCTATGGAGGTAATACCCTACTTCCTGCTTGATTGATCTTGATGAATATGATTATTACAAGAGTTTATCTACCACGAGATCGTAATGGCTAAACCCTAGAAGTCTAGCCTGCATGACTATGGTAATGAGTATATCCCCTCCGGACTAAGTCCTCCGGTTTATATAGACACCGGGAGGATCTAGGGTTACACAAGGTCGGTTACAAAGAAAGGAATCTACATATTTGATTGCCAAGCTTGCCTTCCACGCCAAGGAGAGTCCCATCCGGACACGGGTGCAGTCTTCGGTCTTCGTATCTTTGCAACCCATCAGTCCGGCCCATGGCTAACAGGCCGAACGCTCGAGGACCACTTAGTCCAGGACTCCCTCAGTGATCCAGTAACAGTTGAGGGCTGAGCTTTGGGGTTTAGCAATCACTTAGGAAGGTAATGATGCTCAAGAAAAATCAGCCTCATTGGATCAAGGAAAATTATACTTGCTGTAGAAACTGCCTTTTCTGACCAGAACAGAAAAGATTTTCTATAGCAAAAATATTCCAAAAAGTGATGCAATGTTTTTGCTCAAGGAGGTGCCCTAGGGTTCAAAGAATATTTGGGAATTTTCTTAGATATTTGTGGGCAAAGAAAATGGGGGTTGATTTGGAGCATATGTTGCTGAGTAGGGTTTTTGAAGAGAAAATGAATATTTTTCATTTAAGAAAAATATTCCTATGATTATTTTGGGATTAATCAGAGAAGGAATGATGGCTTGGGGAAGAGGTGAGCCACTTGGGTGAAAATCATGGGTATGCCCAAGGGTTTAAGTCCAACTGAAATGATTCAAAAACCCAAATTCAAATAAAAAGGCAATCAAAATCAGAAAAAGAAGAGGGGGCAAAAACCAGGCTGTCACAGGAAGGGACCCATTGGTGCGCCAGCCCTAGCTGGTTGCCTCGCTCCTTGTTAGAAGGGATAGAGAGGGATTGGTGGAATCATTGATTGTATAACTAAGCCTCGAGGGTGATTATATATTGAGTACAAGACTTGGAGGCCAAGAAGCCTCTCCTAGAGATAAGGTAGGAGACGGATTACAAATCCTAAACTACCAAATACATGTAACCCAAATATATCTCTAGCATCCCCCGTAGTCGTAGCGGTAGCGTCGCGGACAACAAGAGCGTCGTGGGAGGTCAGACTGGAGAGAATAGCAGCCGACGGGCTGACACCCCCCCCCCCCCGCCGCAGTCGTAGCGAGAGCGTCGTGGACGATGTCGCGTCAGAGACGCGTTGACTTTAGAGGAAGCCAGTGATTTGCTCAAGCAAGGTGATAGCCCTTTGTGCCGTTGTCGAGGCAGCCGAGAGCATGAGCGGTGTAGCCGTGGTCGAGGTAGCCGTGCGGAGAAAGCCGTGGTCGATGTCGAGTCGGGGTGGCCGGTGTCTAAGAACTCGTCGTGGAGCCGCGGGCGCAAGGAGGCGCCGAGTTAGTCATGGGCGCAATAATATCGAAGTAGTGGTGCACCGGGAAGAAGACGTTGTTGACGACGCTCGTGGCGGGTTTGTCAAGTCCGGGGACACATCTTGGATGAAGGAACGCATCGGTGTTGCCAGCATCGGGCATGCGTAGACGGGCAAAGATGAAGTTGACGAAGCGTCGTGCCAGGCTTGCCAGGCCCGAGGACACGTCGTGGATGAAGGCACGCATCGATGTTGCCAGCATCATGCATGCGTAGACGAGGGACCTGCACAAGCTGTACGCCATGTCGGAGAAGTTGGAGGGGCCAGCAGAGAAGAACTCGACGACCATTGTGGTGTCCATCAGCGCGGGGCCGATGTCACCAACGGTGGTCGGAGTAGACGAAGTGGTCGGGGTAGATGATAACGACACTTGCGACAGGCTGGTCCTGCATGAAGATGAAGGGGATGGATGGGCGGCGGCGGCTACGGAGGTAGCAGCGGCGGCAGCCAAAGAAGAGCGGTGGCGGTGGCGGCTTGGTTAGGAGCGCTGATACGTCTCCAACGTATATATAATTTTTGATTGCTTCATGCTATATTATATTCTGTTTTGGATGATTAATGGGTTTTGTTATACACTTTTATATTATTTTTGGGACTAACCTATTAACCGGAGGCCCAGCCCAAATTGCTGTTTTTTTGCCTATTTCAGAGTTTCGCAGAAAAACAATATCAAACGGAGTCCAAACGGAATGAAACCTTTGGGACCGTGATTTTCGGAACAAACGTGATCCAGAGGACTTGGAGTCTACGTCAAGAAATCAACCAGGAGAGCATGAGGCAGGCGGGCGCGCCTACCCCCCCGGGCGCGCCCTCTACCCTCGTGGGGCCCACGTTGCTCCACCGACGTACTTCTTCCTCCTATATATACCTACGTACCCCCAAACCAACAGAAGCATCCACGAAAACCTAATTCCACCGCCGCAACCTTCTGTACCCGTGAGATCCCATCTCGGGGCCTTTTTCGGCGTCCTGCCGGAGGGGGCATTGATCACGGAGGGCTTCTACACCAACACCATAGCCTCTCCGATGATGTGTGAGTAGTTTACCTCAGACCTTCGGGTCCATAGTTATTACCTAGATGGCTTCTTCTCTCTTTTTGGATCTCAATACAAAGTTCTCCCCCTCTCTCGTGGAGATCTATTCGATGTAATCTTCTTTTGCGGTGTGTTTGTTGAGACCGATGAATTGTGGGTTTATGATCAAGTTTATCTATGAACAATATTTGAATCTTCTCTGAATTCTTTTATGTATGATTGGTTATCTTTGCAAGTCTCTTCGAATTATCAGTTTGGTTTGGCCTACTAGATTGATCTTTCTTGCAATGGGAGAAGTGCTTAGCTTTGGGTTCAATCTTGCGGTGTCCTTTCCCAGTGACAGCAGTGGCAGCAAGGCACGTATTGTATTGTTGCCATCGAGGATAACAAGATGGGGTTTATTTCATATTGCATGAGTTTATCCCTCTACATCATGTCATCTTACTTAAAGCATTACTCTGTTCCTTTGAACTTAATACTCTAGATGCATGCTGGATAGCGGTCGATGTGTGGAGTAATAGTAGTAGATGTAGGCAGGAGTCGGTCTACTTATCACGGACGTGATGCCTATATACATGATCATACCTAGATATTCTCATAAATATGCTCAATTCTATCAGTTGCTCAACAGTAATTTGTTCACCCACCGTAATACTTATGCTCTTGAGAGAAGCCACTAGTGAAACGTATGGCCCCGGGGTCTATTTTCCATCATATTAATCTTCCAACACTTGGTTATTTTTATTGCCTTTTATTTTACTTTGCATCTTTATTATAAAAATACCAAAAATATGATCTAATCATATCTATCAGATCACTTTCGTAAGTGACCGTGAAGGGATTGACAACCCCTTTATTGCTTTGGTTGCGAGGTTTTTATTTGTTTGTGTAGGTGCGAGGGACTTGAGCGTGGCCTCCTACTGGATTGATACCTTGGTTCTCAACAACTAAGGGAAATACTTATGCTACTTTACTACATCACCCTTTCCTCTTCAAGGGAAAACCAACGCAGTGCTCAAGAGGTAGCAAGAAGGATTTCTGGCGCCATTGCCAGGGAATCTACGCAAAAGTCAACATACCAAGTACCCATCACAAACTCTTATCTCCCGCATTACATTATTTTCCATTTGCATCTCGTTTTCCTCTCCCCCACTTCACCCTTGCCGTTTTATTCGCCCTTTCTTTTCCGTTCGCCTCTTTTTCGCTTGCTTCCTGTTTGCTCGTGTGTTGGATCGCTTGCTTGTCACGATGGCTCAAAACAATACCAAATTGTGTGACTTTACCAATACCAACAACAATGATTTTCTTAGCACTCCGATTGCTCCTCTTACCGATGCTGAATCTTGTGAAATTAATGCTGCTTTGTTGAATATTGTCATGAAAGATCAATTCGCCGGCCTTCCTAGTGAAGATGCCGCTACCCATCTAAATAGCTTCGTTGATTTGTGTGATATGCAAAAGAAGAAAGATGTGGACAATGATATTGTTAAATTGAAGCTATTTCCTTTTTCACTTAGAGATCGTGCTAAAGCTTGGTTTTCGTCTTTGCCAAAAAATAGTATTAATTCTTTGAATAAGTGCAAAGATGCTTTTATCTCTAAGTATTTTCCTCCCGCTAAAATCATCTCTCTTAGAAACGATATTATGAATTTTAAGAAACTTGATCATGAACATGTTGCACAAGCTTGGGAGAGAATGAAATTAATGATACGTAATTGCCCTACACATGGTTTGAATCTTTGGATGATTATACAAAAAATTTATGCCGGATTGAATTTTGCTTCTAGAAATCTTTTAGATTCGGCCGCGGGAGGCACTTCTATGGAAATCACTTTAGGAGAAGCTATTAAACTCCTAGATAATATTATGGTTAATTATTCTCAATGGCACACCGAAAGATCTACTAATATAAAAGTGCATGCGATAGAAGAAATTAATGTTTTGAGTGGAAAGATGGATGAACTTATGAAATTATTTGCTACTAAAAGTGTTTCTTCTGATCCTAATGATATGCCTTTGTCTACTTTGATTGAAAATAATAATGAATCTATGGATGTGAATTTTGTTGGTAGGAATAATTTTGGTAACAACGCGTATAGAGGAAACTTTAATCCTAGGCCGTACCCTAGTAATCCCTCTAATAATTATGGTAATTCCTACAACAATTCTTATGGAAATTTTAATAAGATGCCCTCTGAATTTGAGACTAGTGTTAAAGAATTTATGAATTCACAAAAGAATTTCAATGCTTTGCTTGAAGAAAAATTGCTTAAAGTTGATGAATTGCCTAGGAACGTTGATAAAATTTCTCTTGATGTTGACTCTTTGAAACTTAGATCTATTCCACCTAAGCATGATATCAATGAGTCTCTCAAAGCCATGAGAATTTCCATTGATGAGTGCAAAGAAAGAACCGCTAGGATGCGTGCTAAGAAAGATTTCTTTGTGAAAGCGCGTTCTTCCAATTTTTATGAGAATAAAGATGAAGATCTAAAAGTTATTGATGTGTCCCCTATTAAATCTTTGTTTTGCAATATGAATCTTGATAATGATGGGACCGAATATGAGCCACCTTTACCTAGAAGGCGTTCCAAAAATTCGGAATTTTTAGATCTTCATGAAAAAATTGGTAAAAGTAAGATTGAAGAGATCAAAACTCTAGATATTAATGAACCCACTATTTTGGAATTCTAGGAATTTAATTATGATAATTGCTCTTTGATAGATTGTATTTCCTTGTTGCAATTCGTGCTAAATTATCCTCATGCTTATAGCCAAAATAAATCTTTTACTAAACATATTGTTGATGTTTTGATGCAATCTTATGAAGAAAAACTTGATTTGGAAGTTTCTATCCCTAGAAAACTTTATGATGAGTGGGAACCTACTATTAAAATTAAAATTAAATATCATGAATTCTATGCTTTGTGTGATTTGGGTGCTAGTGTTTCCACGATTCCAAAAACTTTGTGTGATTTGCTAGGATTCTGTGAATTTGATGATTGTTCTTTGAACTTGCACCTTGCGGATTCCACCATTAAGAAACCTATGGGAAGAATTAATGATGTTCTTATTGTTGCAAATAGGAATTATGTGCCCGTAGATTTTATTGTTCTTGATATAGATTGCAATCCTTCTTGTCCTATTATTCTTGGTAGACCTTTTCTTAGAACGATTGGTGCAATTATTGATATGAAGGAAGGGAATATTAGATTCCAATTTCCGTTAAGGAAAGGCATGGAACACTTCCCTATAAAGAAAATTAAATTACCATATGAATCTATTATGAGAGCCACTTATGGATTGCCTACCAAAGATGGCAATACCTAGATCTATCCTTGCTTTTATGCCTAGCTAGGGGCGTTAAACGATAGCGCTTGTTGGGAGGCAACCCAATTTTATTTTAGTTTTTTGCTTTTTGATTCTGTTTAGGAATAAATCTTTGATCTAGCCTCTGTTTAGACTTGTTTTTATGTTTTAATTAGTGTTTGTGCCAAGTTAAACCTATAGGATCTTCTTGGATGAGAGTTATTTGATCTTGCTGAAAATTCCAGAAACTTTCTGTTCACAAAAACAATTGTTAAAAATCACCAGAATGTGATAAAATATTGATTCCAATTGCTTCTGATCAATAAATTTTTTTTCTAGGTCGTCCTATTTCGGTAGATGTTTTGAGTTATAGAAGTTTGCGTTAGTTATAGATTACTACAGACTTTTCTGTTTTTGACAGATTCTGTTTTTCGTGTGTTGTTTGCTTATTTTGATGAATCTATGGCTAATAAAATAGTTTATAAACCATAGAGAAGTTGGAATACAGTAGGTTTAACACCAATATCAATAAAGTATGTGTTCATTACAGTACCTTGAAGTGGTGTTTTGTTTTCTTTCGCTAACGGAGCTCACGAGATTTTCTGCTAAGTTTTGTGTTGTGAAGTTTTCAAGTTTTGGGTAAAAGATTTGATGGATTATGCAACAAGGAGTGGAAAGAGCCTAAGCTTGGGGATGCCCATGGCACCCCAAGATAATCTAAGGACACCAAAAAGCCAAAGCTTGGGGATGCCCCGGAAGGCATCCTCTCTTTCGTCTACTTACATCGGCAACTTTATTTGGAGCTATATTTTTATTCACCACATGATATGTGTTTTGCTTGGAGTGTCTTGTATGATTTGAGTCTTTTATTTTTAGTTTACCACAATCATCCTTGCTTTACACACCTTTTTATAGAGACACACATGATTCGAAATTTATTAGAATACTCTATGCGCTTCGCTTATATCTTTTGAGCTATATAGTGTTTGCTCAAGTACTTCACTTATATCTTTTAGAGCATGGTGGTGGATTTGTTTTATAGAAACTATTATTCTCTCATGCTTCACTTATATTATTTTGAGAGTCTTAAACAGCATGGTAATTTGCTTAAGTTGGGAAATTAATCCTAATACGTTAGGTATTCAAGACTACTAAAAAACTTTCTTATGAGTGTATTGAATACTAAGAGAAGTTTGATGCTTGATGATTGTTTTGAGATATGGAGGTAGTGATATTAAAGTTGTGCTAGTTGAGTAGTTGTGAAATTGAGAAATACTTGTGTTGAAGTTTGCAAGTCCCGTAGCATGCACGTATGGTAAACGTTATGTAACAAATTTGAAACATGAGGTGTTCTTTGACTGTCTTCCTTATGAGTGGCGGTCGGGGATGAGCGATGGTCTTTTCCTACCAATCTATCCCCCTAGGAGCATGCGCGTAATGCTTGGTTTTTGATGACTTGTAGATTTTTGCAATAAGTACGTGAGTTCTTTATGACTAATGTTGAGTCCATGGATTATACGCACTCTTACCCTTCCATCATTGCTAGCCTCTTCGGTACCGTGCATTGCCCTTTCTCACATTGAGAGTTGGTGCAAACTTCGCTGGTGCATCCAAACCCCGTGATATGATACGCTCTATCACACATAAACCTCCTTATATCTTCCTCAAAACAGCCACCATACCTACCTATTATGGCATTTCCAGAGCCATTCCGAGATATATTGCCATGCAACTTTCCACCGTTCTGTTTATCATGACACGTTCATCATTGTCATATTGCTTTGCATGATCATGTAGTTGACATCGTATTTGTGGCAAAGCCACCGTTCATAATTTTTCATACCTGTCACTCTTGATTCATATCCCGGTATATCGCCGGAGGCATTCATATAGAGTCATACTTTGTTCTAGTATCGAGTTGTAATCATTGAGTTGTAAAAAATAGAAGTGTGATGATCATCATTCATAGAGCATTGTCCCAATAAAAAAAGAGAAAATAAAAAGGGGCAATGTTACTATCTTTTTTTCCACACTTGTGCTTCAAAGTAGCACTATGATCTTCATGATAGAGAGTCTCTTGTTTGGTCACTTTCATATACTAGTGGGAATTTTTCATTATAGAACTTGGCTTGTATATTCCAAGAATGGGCTTCCTCAAATGCCCTAGGTCTTCGTGAGCAAGCAAGTTGGATGCACACCCACTTAGTTTATTTTGTTGAGCTTTCATGCATTTATAGCTCTAGTGCATCCGTTGCATGGCAATCCCTACTCCTTGCATTAACATCAATCGATGGGCATCTCCATAGCCCGTTGATTAGCCTCGTTGACGTGAGACTTTATCCTTTTTTGTCTTCTCCACATAACCCCCATCATTATATTCTATTCCACCCATAGTGCAATATCCATGGCTCACGCTCATGTATTGCGTGAAGGTTGAAAAAGTTTGAGATTACTAAAGTATGAAACAATTGCTTGGCTTGTCATCGGGGTTGTGCATGATTAGAGCATTCTTGTGTGACAAAAATGGAGCATGACTAAACTACATGATTTTGTAGGGATGAACTTTCTTTGGCCATGTTATTTTGAGAAGACATAATTGCTTAGTTAGTATGCTTGAAGTATTATTACTTTTATGTCAATATTAAACTTTTATCTTGAATCTTTCGGATCTGAATATTCATACCACAATTAAGAGGGTTACACTAAAAAGTTATGCCAAGTAGCATTCCGCATCAAAAATTCTGTTTTTATCATTTACCTACTCGAGGACGAGCAGGAATTAAGCTTGGGGATGCTTGATACGTCTCCAACGTATCTATAATTTTTGATTGCTTCATGTTATATTATATTTTGTTTTGGATGATTAATGGGCTTTGTTACACACTTTTATATTATTTTTGGGACTAACCTATTAACCGGAGGCCTAGCCCAAATTGATGTTTTTTGCCTATTTCAGAGTTTCGCAGAAAAAGAATATCAAACGGAGTCCAAACGGAATGAAACCTTCGGGAACGTGATTTTCGGAACAAACATGATCCAGAGGACTTGGAGTCTACGTCAAGAAATCAACCAGGATAGCACGAGGCAGGGGGGCGCGCCCTCCACCCTCGCGGGGCCCCCGTTGCTCCACCGACGTACTTCTTCCTCCTATATATACCTACGTACCCCCAAACCAACAGAAGCATCCACGAAAACCTAATTCCACCGCCGCAACCTTCTATACCCGTGCGATCCCATCTTGGGGCCTTTTCCGGCGTCCTGCCGGAGGGGGCATTGATCACGGAGGGCTTCTACATCAACACCATAGCCTCTCCGATGATGTGTGAGTAGTTTACCTCAGACCTTCGGGTCCATAGTTATTAGCTAGATGGCTTCTTCTCTCTTTTTGGATCTCAATACAAAGTTCTCCCCCTCTCTCATGGAGATCTATTCGATGTAATCTTCTTTTGCGGTGTGTTTGTTGAGACCGATGAATTGTGGGTTTATGATCAAGTTTATCTATGAACAATATTTGAATCTTCTCTGAATTCTTTTATGTATGATTGGTTATCTTTGCAAGTCTCTTCGAATTATCAGTTTGGTTTGGCCTACTAGATTGATCTTTCTTGCAATGGGAGAAGTGCTTAGCTTTGGGTTCAATCTTGTGGTGTCCTTTCCGAGTGACAGCAGGGGCAGCAAGGCACGTATTGTATTGTTGCCATCTAGGATAACAAGATGGGTTTTATTTCATATTGCATGAGTTTATCCCTCTACATCATGTCATCTTACTTAAAGCATTACTCTGTTCCTTTGAACTTAATACTCTAGATGCATGCTGGATAGCGGTCGATGTGTGGAGTAATAGTAGTAGATGCAGGCAAGAGTCGGTCTACTTATCACAGACGTGATGCGCCTATACATGATCATACCTATATATTCTCATAGCTATGCTCAATTCTATCAATTGCTCAATAGTAATTTGTTCACCCACCGTAATACTTATGCTCTTGAGAGAAGCCACTAGTGAAACCTATGGCCCCCGGGTCTATTTTCCATCATATTAATCTTCCAACACTTAGTTATTTTTATTGCCTTTTATTTTACTTTGCATATTTATTATAAAAATACCAAAAATATTATCTTATCATATCTATCAGATCTAACTTTCGTAAGTGACCGTGATGGGATTGACAACCCCTTTATTGCGTTGGTTGCGAGGTTTTTATTTGTTTGTGTAGGTGCGAGGGACTTGAGCGTGGCCTCCTACTGGATTGATACCTTGGTTCTCAAAAACTGAGGGAAATACTTACGCTACTTTACTGCATCACCCTTTCCTCTTCAAGGGAAAACCAACGCAGTGCTCAAGAGGTAGCAAGCGCGGCGGCGGTGCTTGAAGTATGCGAGGAACCCGACAAAGACCGACGTGGACGGTGGCGTTCCCGCGCCAAAGGAGGCGGCACGGTGCACACCACTGGAAGTTGACGAGCGAGGATGGCGGTGGACCGCGGGCCACGGCGGCGGTGCTCGACGTAGGCGAGGAACCCGACAGCGTGACGAAGACCGACGCGGATGGTGGCGTTCTCGCGCCAAGGAAGGCGGCGAGGCGCATACCACGAGAAGTCGACACGCGGGGATGGCGGTGGACCGCGGGCCGCGGCGCCACGACCTGAAGGGGCGACGCGGTGGCAGCAGGCGGGCCAGGGCGACGACAGGAAGACCTCGAGGCGGCGGTGGGTGATAACCCACAAGTATAGGGGATCGCAATAGTTTTTGAGGGTAGAGTATTCAATCCAAATTTATAGATTCGACACAATGGGAGCCAAAGAATATTTGTAAGTATTAGCAACTGAGTTGTCAATTCAACCACACCCGGAGATTAACTATCTGCAGCAAAGTGATCAGTAGCAAAGTAGTATGATAGTTTTAATAATAGTAACAGCAGCTATAGTAACGGTAACAGTGATAGTAGTGATTTTGCAGCAAGTGCAACAGTAACAATAGCAATAGTAACTTAGAAAGAACAATATGTAGGAAAAAGCAGTGGATCGGTGATTTGTTGGATGACATTCATCATGCGACAGTTATAACCTAGGTCGATACGGCACTAGCTCCAGTTCATAAATATAATGTAGGCATGTATTCCGTAAATAGTCATACGTGCTTATGGAAAGAACTTGCATGACATCTTTTGTCCTACCCTCCCGTGGCTGCGGGGTCCTATTGGAAACTAAGGGATATTAAGGCCTCCTTTTAATAGAGAACAAGAACAAAGCATTAACACACGGTGAATACATGAACTCCTCAAACTACGGTCATCACCGGGAAGTGTCCCGACTATTGTCACTCCGGGGTTGCTGGATCATAACACGTAGTAGGTGACTATAACTTGCAAGATCGGATCTAGAACATAGATATAATGGTGATAACATAAATGGTTAAGATCTGAAATCATGACACCCGGGCCCAAATTGACAAGCATTAAGCATGGCAAAGTCATAGCAACATCTATCTCAGAACATAATGGATACTAGAGATCAAGCCTAACAAAAGTAACTCGATTACATGATGAATCTCATCCAACTCCTCACCGACCAGCGACCCTTCGAAGGAATTACTCACTCCCGGTGGAGAGCATCATGAAATTGGCGAATGAGAAGGGTTGGTGATGACAAAGATCGAAGATCCCCCTCTCCGGAGAGCCAAACGGACTCCAGATCTGACCTCCCGATGAAGAACAGGAGACGGCGGCGGCTCCGTCTCATGGAACGTGATAATTCTTTCTTCCTGATTTTTCTGGAAAAATAGGATTGTATAGCGTCGGTTTTAGGGCCTGCGGGGCCACCTGGTGGGGACAACCCACCTGGGCGCGCCTGGAGGGAGTGGCGCGCCTTGGTGGGCTGTGACCACCCAGGTGCCCCCCTCCGGTGGTTCTTGGCTCCAGAAATTATCTTTTATTGTATAAAAAATCCCCGCAAAGTTTTGTTCCAATCCGAGAACTTTTATTTCTGCACAAAAACAACACCATGGTAGTTCTGCTGAAAATAACGTTAGTCTGGGTTAATTTAATTCAAATCATGCAAATTAGAGTCCAAAACAAGAGGGAAAGCGTTAGGAAAAGTAGATACGACGGAGACGTATTAACCCCCCCCCCCCCAAGCTTAAACCTTTGCTTGTCCTCAAGCAATTGAGTTGATAAACTGAAAGTGAAAAAGAAATTTTTTTACAAACTCTTTTGCTCTTGTTTGCATAAATAAGCTTAAACAGCACCCAGGTTTTCAGCCAATATTATAACTAACCATGTTGACAATAACTCTTAAAAATTATATTAACTCACATCAATGACATAATCAGCTAGCGAGCAATAATAAGATATCTAAAACAACAACACGTTATCAAAGCAACCATGATATAATATGACAATAGTGGTATCTCGCTAGCCCTTTCTGAGACCGCAAAACATAAATGCAGAGCACCTCCAAAGCTCAAGCAACGACTAAACATTGTAATTCATGGTAGAAAAGATCAAGTCATGATGCACCCAACATTAGCTACACACAATGCATAAGCATGACAGCAGTGCTCTCAGGTTCTGGCGCTTATTTTAGAAGGTGATGACATAACATAAAACTAAATAGATAGTCCCTTCGCAGAGGGAAGCAGTGATTTGCAGCGGTGCCAGAGGTCAAGTTTTTAAAACAGAGGTAAATAATATTTTGAGAAATGCACCCTTCTTGTTTACTTCGCGATCATCAGTTATCAATATCTTCCATGCTAAACACATTAGTGGTGATTCCCAAACAATAAAGTAAATATTATTACTCCATGGGAGTTTTTGTTTGATTGTAAGTTGTTTTTTCAATTTGGGACTGGGAATCCCTATTACCGCCCCTTTCTCTTGCAGTGGCGAGTGAATAAACACTCATCCTGAGAATAACCCACTTAGCATGGAAGATACCGACTACCTCCTGTCGCTCTATGAACAATCCAGGCACACAAAAAGGATATTTATTTGAAGTTTTTAGAGGTGGCACATGCAAATTTACTTAGGACAGCAGGGTAATACCGCATATAGGTAGGCATGGTGGACTCATCTGGAATAACTTGGGTTTCAGGTTTTTGATGCACAAGCAGAATTCCCACTTAGTATAGGCGAAGGCTAGCAAATAGGTTGAGAAGCGGCCATCTAGAGAGCAACAACGGTCATGAACATGCATTATGCATAAGTAACATTGGATACTAGCATGAGTAGGATATGAACACCATGGACATAAATATCATAGAGGCTATGTTGGTTTTGATTCAACTACATGCATGAACATGTGCCAAATCAAGCCACTCGAACATTCAGAGAAGGATACCATATCATCATACTACATCATAATCATTTCGCAATGTTGACATCCAAGATAAATCATTATCCACTCCTAGCTACTTATGCATGGCATGAGAAACTATAATCTCTAATTGTCATTGCAAACATGTTTGATCATAATATGCTTAATCATGGATACTACGTTAAACATATTTACAAAAATAGAACAAGTCGAGTTCATACCCGTTTCTCTCTACCACGGCTAGTTCATCAAATATTGTCATTGTTGCCTTTCACTTGCACGACCGAACGATATGAAAATAATAATAGTGCAAGAGTGCCGTTGACTAAGCTGGAGTCTGCAAACATTTTATTCAAAAGGAGAAGACAAGGTATAATGGGCTCTTTGTTAGATCAACAATAATGCATATGAGAGCCACTCAACATTTTAATGGTGGTCTTCTCCTCGGTACGACTCAATGGAAAAGAAAAGAAATTCAGAGAAACACACTGAAATATTTTTGGAGTTTTTGGTTTTTTCTTGAACAAGAAAATAAAAGGGAAAATCAAAAACGAGAAAAACTATTTACACGGGAAAGCTCCCAACAAGTAAAAGAAGAACAAGGAAATCTTTTTGGGTTTTCTTTTTAGTGCTACAACAATTTAAACTAGGAAGAAAACCGAAAAGAAGCAGGAGATATTTTTTTGGATTTTCTCAAAGTTTTTCAAACACACAAGAAGAAAGCGAGAAAATAAATTTAGCATGGATAATACAATGAAAAAAGTGTGAACACCGACAAATGAAATGTGTGAACATGAATGCAATGTCGGTGAGAAATTCGTACTCCCCCAAGCTTAGGCTTTTGGCCTAACTTTGTAATCAGTCAGTAGCATGCATAGTGATCGGAGTAATAGCTCATGGAGGCTCTCGGTGCGGATGCCTCAGCCTGCCGTGCAGCCACAACCACCGCGTTATGAGCTCGGGCCTCGCTCTCCAGAACAAAATATCTTCCCTTACTGTGAACATCAAAGATAGCAGGTGCAGGCAAATATGTGTGCACAACAGAACTTTGATTAAACAAAAATTTATAGGTGAAATTATGGGGTTCATCTCTAAGGATCTTATGACGTTTCATAGCATGAAAGCCTAAGTACTTCGTGGGTCAAACAGGGTCATATGGCAAAGGTGAAACACCCAGCTCTCTTGCTAAGCGTGTGGCATAAATTCCACCATAAAAATAACCACTACTAGCATTGTGTTGCAACCTGCGTGCAAAAATCGCTCCAAGTTTATAACTTTTGTCACCGGTGAGAGCGGTGTGTATGAGGCTCAAATCTGGAGCACAAACTGTACTACAATCTTATTTGCCTACAATACATTTTCCATTAAATAATGCAAAGTACTAGATTGCGCGAAAATGAATGCTCTTTATTCTACCTTGCGTCACTTCCCTAGTCTCACCATAGCAAAGACTAGTCAAGAATGTTTGAAACTCATATCTTGGTGGTTTGTCAAGCGAACCCCAGAATGGGATTTTGCAGTGGTGAGCAAATCTCTCTAAAGATATGGTAAATGGATTTTCATACAGTTTAAATGACACCCTAGACTCACGGGGATGGAATTTAAATCCTTTGACAAATGATTCAGTGAGAGTAAGGTGTTGGTTGCACTTATCTGCAATGTAGGGACCGAGCTCGGCATTGTGAACATATTGCTCAAATTCTTCCTTAATGCCCACACTCACCATATAATCACTACATGGCCATAAGCATGTTTTGGTGGCGGCGTCTCATATGGAACTTTCACTTGGTTCAACACAAGACCGGCGAGCGGAGATTCTACTAGAAGATGCCTCCGAGGATCTCCTCCTCGAAGAACTCCTTCCAAAGAGGTTCATCATATTCGTGTACAATTTTCTGAAAATTTTGGGTCATAAAAATTTATCAACAAAACTTTACAAGATTGATAGCAACTACTCATAGGTATGCATAGAGGCCATAGAAAGCATTCAAACTACTTAGAACTCTAAGAATTCAACATGCAAGCTCATCTACAACAGCACCAAGAGCAACTAATTATTCGAAATATAAACCACTAAAGCAAAAACTAATTCGACAAACGGAGGAGTCACATACCAAGCAACAATCCCCCGAAACAGTTTCAGAAACGGAGCTTCGAGCAAAGAGATCAAAATCCGCGGGTTTGAGAGCAAGAACACGAGAGAGAGAGAGAGAGAGAGAGAGAGAGAGCAATGGTGACTTTTTTCTGGAGGTAGGTGGTGAGTGGGATGAAAAGATAAGTGAGGGGGCCCACGTGGGGACCACAACTCACCAGGGTGCACGTGGGGGTCCTAGCGCGCCCAGGTGGGTTGTGCCCACCTGGTGCACCTCCCTCTGATATTATTTGCAACAGAAATTCTTAAATATTCAGAAAAAAAATTGTATTAAATTTTCAGATCATTCTGAGAACTTTATTTTTGGGTCGTTTTTTATTGCACGAGAAATTCAGAAAACACACAAAACATGGCACTTTATTTTATTTAACTAATAAAACAGAAAACAAAAGGTAGGGACAGAAGGTAGTGCTCACTAAATTCATCAACTTCATACCTCTCAAAAATGATCCATTAATAAGGTTGATCAAGTCTTATTAACAACCACTTTCGATTAGCATGAAACTGAAGAACTTTCATAAATCATAAAGTTACCTCAACACGGATATGAATGTCCCCAACAATAAGCATCTCATGTTTCTTTTTAACAGTAGGTAGAGGTAGTTGAAAACTTCCAATAGTGATTGTCGGAGATTTTTCAATAACATTAATACCATTCACTTGGAATTGTTTCTTCAGAAAGTGCACCTTATGCTTATTACCATTGATATGAAAAGTGACCTTGCTTTTATTGCAACCAATAACAGCTCCTGCAGTATTCAAGAAGGGTCTACCAAGGATAATCGACATGTTGTCATCCTCGGGCATCTCAAGTATAACAAAGTCAGTCAAAATAGTAACATTAGCAACAACAACGGGCACATCCTCACAAATACCGATAGGTATGGCGGTTGATTTGTCAGCCATTTGCAAAGATATTTTAGTAGGTGTGAGTTTATTCAAATCAAGTTTTTTGTATAAAGAGAAAGGCATAACACTAACACCAGCTCCCAAATCACACAAAGCAGTTTTCACATAATTTATTTTGATGGAGCAAGGTATAGTTGGTATTCCCGGATCTCCAAGTTTTTTGGGTACTCCATCTTTAAAAGTATAATTAGCAAGCATGGTGGAGATTTCAGCTTCCGGTATTTTTCTCTTATTGGTGATGATATCTTTCATGTACTTTGCATAAGGAGGCATTTTCAAGATATCAGTCAAGCGAGTACGCAAAAAGACTGGACTCAACATTTCAGCAAAGCGTTCAAATTCTTCATCATCTTTCTTTTTAGTTAACTTAGGTGGAAAGGGCATAGGCTTTTGAACCCACGGTTCTCTTTCCTTACCGTGTTTTCTCGCAACAAAGTCTCTTTTATCATATCTTTTATTCATGGGTTGTGGGTTATCAAGATCAACTACCGGTTCTATCTCAACATCATTGTCTGGTTCTTTATTATTTGTTTGAGTATCTTCATGAACCTCACCGTTATCTTTTTCATTATCAGAAGGTGAGTGTTCACTACCAGATTGAGTTTTAGCATCAGAGATAGAGACTTCATTATCATTATCAGGAGGTTTTTCTACTTCAGGTTCACTAGAGGCATGCAAACTCCTATCATTTTTCTTCTTCTTTTTCTTTTTAGACGGACTACGTGCATCAGTGTTAACCCTTTGAGAGTCTTGTTCAATTCTTTTGGGGTGTCCCTCAGGAAAAAGTGGTTCCTGAGTCATCCAACCTCCTCTAGTCATTACTCTAACAGCATGATCATTGATATTATTATTCATTTCATCTAACTACTCTCTTTGAAATTTCGCAACTTGTTCTAACTCAGTTTGAACCATAGAAGCATGCTTCCCCACACCTCTAACATCATTTGAGATTCTAAATAACAAGTCACTCAAGCGAGCAATCATATCAGAATTGTATTTCAACTGTTTCATAACATTTGCATTGAAGTGATCTTGCTTTCTAATATAATTTTCAAACTCATAAAGGCATTGGTTAGGGTGCATATTGTGAGGATTATCATTATCATTGAATTTCATTAGAGAATTTACCTCTACCACCTTACGTGGTGGTGGTCTACCAAGCCCATGTATTTCTTCAATACACTACTGCAGGATGCTACTAACGCGACACTACGATTAGAGACCCTTCGACGAAACTGTGTGCGATGCAATAATTGCAAACGATGATGTAAAAAACCATCAAAAAAGGTGCAAAACGTTTGCGATGACGGATGCATCAAACACGGTTCAGGTTTTAGTTGCGTGTGCAATGCAGGGCATACGGTTCAGTTCAGTGAACTGTTTGCAATGAGGCAGAAGAACAGAAATGGACATCCAGATGAAGGTGTGTGCGATATACGGCATACGGTTCACTCGGATGAACTGTTTGTGATTAGGCGGCACAAAAGAAATGGTCAGCCAGATCAAGGTGTGTGCGATAGAGGGCAAACAGTTCACTCGGATGAACTGTTTGCATTGAGCCAAGATAACAGAAATGGTTCAATATAACAAGATGTGTGTGATACGTGACAAACAGGTCTGTAATCAGAAATGTGTGCGAAGACCGATAATAACATAGACGATTGCTTCTAATAAGACGTATCTAATATGCTCTGTCTACACAACATCTATTGGCCATTGGGCGATGGGCGGTCATCCGGGTATGCCATAAGGATGCGAAGAGGCATCCTATATCAGCAAGGACTAGTTGTTCCACCAATAGCTCATTTAAGAGAACTCTCAAGTTAACTGTGCTCAGGCTAGAGCAGCCATCAGATGGGTGACTGGATGGGAAGTTGTCTTGATGTTGAATTAACTGATAGGATGGTTCAAAAAGGTCAAATTAAATGACCTCTATAATCCATCCCATCAGTTAAATTAACCTCGAGGTCCTTTTTTCTTAACACATGTTAAAGAAGGTCTACCGCATTACTTTTTGACAGTGTGCGATACTTGGCATACAGTTGATCCATCCGACCTGTTTGTGACGGAATAAGCCGTGTGTGTTGTGGGCAAACGCTTGATAGTATACAACCGGTTGCGATTGATGAACTCATCACCGATAGGTTCCCTAGTGTGGTCTGTGTTCATCTGATCATCATATGCTTCTTGTGCTAGCTCGATGTTCCTTATATGCTAAGTTTCCATTAATTGATGGCGTTTTATGAACACGACACCGTTTCCCGCCATTTCCTCGCGTGCTTCCCGCCACCCAGCGATATTGCATAAACCTAGGTGATGCGTGACGCACGGAGGCGACAAGCGCAGCCTGTAGAACATCCACCTTTTCCAATCATGCCAACCCTCCAAAGCGCCGCCTCCGCCATCAACCTCGTCGACGAGGAAAATGAGAAGGCGCCACGGCTCGTCGAGGCCGAGGCGCTCCCCGACAACGCGATGGAAGACGCCGTGATGCGCGTCATCGCCAGGGTTGAGCAGACGCTTGGCGCATGGCGCTTCAGCGCCGCGGATCAACATAGGCATGTCAGCACCGAGAGGTTGCAGCTCGTCGCACAACATGATCGATGGCGCGTCGCAGAGCAAGCTACACGCGTCCGCACCGATAGGCTGCGGCTCGCCGCACGACGAGACCGTTGGAGCGCCGCAGACCAAGAGGCGCGGCGCGCCACACAGCAAGAGAGGATCCATCTATGCTTGCTTGCTGTCGACAAGGCATCGCAGCTGGGTACGCGTTTTGTCAGTAACCCCATTCCTCGCCAGGAGCGGGCAGAGGCCCTCTGCGCCGTACTTGCACCAGAGGTCGGCCGTGCCGTACTTGCAGCGGACGCCCACCGTGTAGTTCGCATGGGTCGGGCCGTTCGCCTTGTCCGCGGCCCGTTCGATGCCAATGCGCTGGTCGGTAGGCTCGACCGCCTCCTTGGCCCAGGTGTCCACCTGGGCGCAGTAGAGGAGAATGGCTGGCGCATCCTCGAGCTGGTGATCTCCGATGAAATAGCCAACTTGGAGCTCGAGATCGCGCTCCAGATGTACCGCAAGCATGTCGACCGCCTGGACGAATGCCTGCACGAGTTCAGGCAGAGCCAAGAGCTACCGTAGGCAAGGGCCGCTGGTCATGGTCTCATGGACGCGTTTTATTTTGTTGAGTCATTTTGACGTGGATAGCTATGTATTCACAACAATCATAATATTGCTCTGTTTCAATGTGTGTACTCTGTTTTCCGTTCTTATATGTTCTGTTTCAATGTGTCTATATACGCTTTTCATTCTGTATATGTGGATGATAACAGCTAGATTCAAATTAGTATACAAAAACAGATAGAAAATGGAATTCATAATAGATATATATATATATATTAATTGTTCATTAGTTCATCACAAAATATATATAATATCATCACATATACGTGATGATACTTAACTACTAGGTACAATGCATAAAATTGAAAATGAACAATACTAAAAACTAATAATCCCTCTTGGGGCCACTATTGCGGCAGCCCCTCGCCAGCAGCTCCCTGGTGCGCGGCGTCTTCCCAGTGAGGAGGCAGCACTCCGCCTCCTCCGCCTCGCAGCGCTTGACATACCGATCGGCCTCTTGCTGGCGGACGAGCGTGAACGATCTTTCCATTTCGGTGGGCGCCCACCAAAGCTCCTCGTCGGTGGCACATTGGATCTTATCGGCCCACCTCCATGCAGCGATGAGGCGCCCAACGCCTTTGACCTTCCTTGCAAAGTACCCGTCTTCGTACACCTCCTCCGCACGACGACGCGCCCGCCCCCAAAGCTCCGCAGCCTCCTTTTTCCAGGCAGCATCACGGGCTTCACAGACCGCCTGGTACCTGGCTTCCTCCTCCGCCATCTCCTTCTTGAATTCCACTTGCCTGGCTTTCTCAGCCAGCGGCAGCGACTTCCACACACAAAGATTGTACTGGCCCCAAAACCAATCCAAAGTTGGGGGGTCCGGCGCAACCTCTTCCGGCGGCACGTATGGGTCCTCGTTTCTGCTATTCGAGTGAGCGTCCTCGGGGGGCGGCGACTCCTCGTCAGCGCGTGGGCAGATCGGCGGTGCCATGGCAGAGATTTGAGATAGAGAGAGGGCGAGCGAGGGGAGTATGTAGATGAGAATGCAAGTGGGACGATGTGAGCAAGGTAGTATTTATTGGCGGCCGAAATCTAAATCAACGGGAACAGTACACACGCCGCTCGCCGGAATTTATGAGTACTGTAGTTTGAATTACACATGATTCCCGCAGCAAAATCCGTGAGTGAACTTAATAGCTGACGGTTTCCAATACAGAACCATGTCTGATTAATGACCCCCGCCACTCACCTACCAAACCTCGAGCCGCGAAATAGAGTGCCAATCGTGTGGGGGGCGGTTGTCTTGCCAGATCTTTACATTTTTTTTGAACACCAGATATTTACATCGTCTGATGATTTTTTAACTCGCACACAAGTACACAAAAATATGATTTTTCAAACCGTTATGGTTAGATATGTAGTTCAAATTTGAATTACAGTCATTAAATGGCTAGAAAATCACTTAAATGTCTTTAAAGGTTAAATGACCCCTAGAATTTTTCAAATTTTCACATGACAGTTGTAGTAGTGCACGTTAAACGTAGAAAAAATTTGAAGGCCGTAAGAGGAAGCTATCTCTCGTTCGTCATCAAACATGCATTGTTCCCTCTCGGAACCACGAGCCTTCTAGTGAGTTTCTCTGTTTTGTGAGGGGTGTGTGTCCAAACTTTCGTCAAACAGGCCAATTTTTTTACCAAATCATCTTGGTGGCATGACATTGCATCAAGCAAGGTTTCATGTTTTTCTGATCATTTTTAATTTTTTTGGAACTAAAATGCCATGGCACTCCATGCATGTGTCCATGCCGTGAGCCCAATATATTTGAAAATTCCTTCTAATTTACTGCACATGGAATTAACTCGCACACAAGTACACAAATATGATTTTTCAAACCGTTATGGTTAGCCGTTGAATATAGATATAGTTCAAATTTGAATTACAGTCATTAAATGGCTAGAAAATCACTTAAATGTCTTTAAAAGGTCAAATAACCCCTGAAATTTTCCTAATTTTCACATGATAGTTGTATTAGTACACGTTAAATGTAGAAAAAATTTGAAGGCTGTAAGAGGAAGCTATCTCCCGTTCGTCATCAAACATGCATTGTTCCCTCTCGGAACCACGAGCCTTCTAGTGAGTTGCTCCGGTTTGTGAGGGGTGTGTGTCCAAACTTTCGTCAATCAGGCCAATTTTCTACCACATCATCTTGGTGGCATGACATTACATCAAGCAAGGTTTCATGTTTTTCCGATCATTTTTTATTTTTTTGGAATTAAAATGTCATGGCACTCCATGCATGTGTCCATGCCGTGAGACCAATATGTTTGAAAATTCCTTCTAATCTACTGCGCATGGAATTAACTCGCACACAAGTACACAAATATGATTTTTCAAATTGTTATGGTTGGCCGTTGCATGTAGATGTAGTTCAAATTTGAATTACGGTCATTGAATGGCTAGAAAATCACTTAAATGTCTTTAAAAGGTCAAATGACCCCTGAATTTTGCAAATTTTCACATGACAGTTGTATTAGTGCACGTTAAACGTACAAAAAATTTGAAGACCGTAAGAGGAAGCTATCTCCCGTTCGTCATCAAACATGCATTGTTCCCTCTCAAAACCACGAGCCTTCTAGTGAGTTGCTCCGGTTTGTGCGGGATGTGTGTCCAAACTTTCGTCAAACAAGCCAATTTTTAACCACATCATCTTGGTGGCATGACATTACATCAAGCAAGGTTTCATGTTTTTCTGATCAATTTTTAATTTTTTGGAATTAAAATGCCATGGCACTCCATGCATGTGTCTATGTCGTGAGACCAATATGTTTGAAAATTCATTCTAATTTACTGCACATGGAATTAACTCGCACACAAGCACACAAATATGATTTTTCAAACCGTTATGGTTAGCCGTTGCATGTAGATGTAGTTCAAATTTGAATTACGGTCATTAAATGGCTAGAAAATCACTTAAATGTTTTTAAAAGGTCAAATGACCCCTGAATTTTCCAAATTTTCACATGACAGTTGTATTAGTGCACGTTAAACATAGAAAACAAATTGAAGGTCGTAAGAGGAAGCTATCTCCCATTCGTCATCAAACATGCATTGTTCCCTCTCGGAACCACGAGCCTTCTAGTGAGTGGCTCCGGTTTGTGAGGGGTGAGTGTCCAAACTTTCGTCAAACAGGCCAATTTTTTTACCACATCATCTTGGTGGCATGACATTACATCAAGCAAAATTTCATGTTTTCTGATCATGTTTTAATATTTTGGAATTAAAATGCCATGGCACTCCATGCATGTGTCCATGCCGTGAGACCAATATGTTTGAAAATTCCTTCTAATTTACTGCACATGGAATTAACTCGCACACAAGTACACAAATATGATTTTTCAAACCGTTATGGTTAGCTGTTGCATGTACATGTAGTTAAAATTTGAATTACGGTCATTAAATGACTAGAAAATCACCTAAATGTCTTTAAAAGGTCAAATGACCCCTGAAAATTTCCAAATTTTCACATTACAGTTGTATTAGTGCACGTTAAATGCAGAAAAATTTGAAGGTCGTAACGGGAAGCTATCTCCCGTTCGTCATCAAACATGCATTGTTCCCTCTCGGAACCACGAGCCTTCTAGTGAGTTGCTTCGGTTTGTCAGGGGTGTGTGTCCAAACTTTCTTCAAACATGCCAATTTTTTTACCACATCATCTTGGTGGCATGACATTACATCAAGCAAGGTTTCATGTGTTTCTGATCTTTTTTTAATTTAAATGCCATGGCACTCCATGCTTAATTGTGTCATAGCCGTTAGACTGATATGTTTGAAAACTCCTTCCAATTTAATGCACATGGAATTAAATCTCACACAAGTACACAAAATATGACTTTTCGAACCGTTATGGTTAGCTGTTGCATGTACATGTAGTTCAAATTTGAATTACGGTCATTAAATGGCTTGAAAATCACTTAAATGTCTTAAAAGGTCAAATGACCCCTGAAATTTTCCAAAATTTGACATGACTGTTGTATTAGTACTACAAATTTTCTCGTACATTTAAAACACCATCCGTTGCCACTTTACTCCAAATTCGTCTTTCATAGCTAACAGAAAATATCCATAACATCACACACAGTTTTTTTGTAGGAACTGTTTGCGATGAAAATTTCTGGGTCTATTTAAGTCTTCCTCCTTAAGCTTCGCCGGCTCGTCTGCTCCAGTGCCCGCAACCCCTGAATCCACGAATCCCGATCCCCATTCCCGCACCCCCTCCTTGCAAAGATGACGTCGTGGAAACGCTTCGTGAAGGCTCGTACGATGGTCGCGTCCTCCCCGAGCGCCGCCGTCTGCGCCGAGAGCACGACCACCTACGCTGAGAGTGCCGTCGCGTCCGCATTGAGCGCGGCCGCATCCGCCAAGAGGGCGTCTGCGGCAGCTGACAGGGCTGCTCCAGCAGCCGAGACGGCTGCAGCTGCTGCTGTGACGGCGGCTGCAAACGCCGAGAGCACTCGAGCTGCCATCCGTGCCGCCAATGTCGCCCTGGCCCGGGTCGAGGCCATCCACGCCAAGATCGAGGATGCACACACCAAGATATTCCAGGCCACCTCAGAATCCAGCATGCAACCCACGCCCGAAAAGGTGGCGGTGGCCATGGAGCACCTGCTTCCTCATGTGATCGCCGAGCGGGAGCTGGAGATGCAGGAGGTGGCGAAGATCGAGGAGCGCCGGGAGGAGGAGTTGCGCGTGGCCAAGGTCGAGGTAGAGAAGAGTTTGTCCGTCGAGGAATCGGCGGTGGAGTACCAACGCGAGCTCTGGCGCAAACACTACTACGAGTACTACAACCTTGAGGGTGACGCCGAGGACGGCTCCGAGGACAAGGACGCGGTCGACTTCGGCAGGGGGGACATGGAGTCCACCAACGGTGGCATTTCGCTGGGACAAGTCTTCGACGTCTCATCTCACACCGGCGATGCATTGGTCGGCGTGGCGGCGGATTTGTTAAAATTATGCGTACTTAGGCTTTGTTTTTAATGCTGGTCTTTTGTTAGAGCAATGTTTAGGTCAACTGGCTTTGTTTAATTACTAAAATTGCTCGATTCAGTAAGTGTGGTCTGTGTGCTGTACGCTCTTTTGTGTGCCCAAATTAGCAAGCGATGTTAAATTATGCAATGACGTACCCAGGGAAATTTCCACCAAATTTTGAATTATCAAACTCATCCCATGCGCGTAAAGCAGAAGAATCGTTTGCGATGCACACAATCGTTCAAAGTGAATGGTGTCCGGCGCCATCGCGCGCAAAGTTTCCCTCCACATTTCGAAATTTTTGGCCTACAGCCAAAATATCTACCCCCTCCCCCCTTCCCCACCCCCTTTTCTCCCCGACCACAAGTCACATTTCCCCTGTTTCCTCCTTCTTTCCTTCCTATGCTATAGCCGCTTCCTCGCTTGCTTCCTCGCTCTCGCCGTCTCGCATCCTACCGTTAGGGTCGCCATGGTCTTCTTCAATGACCTCTCCTACGGTTCCTCCTCCGACGACGACTCCTTCACCACCCGGGTATGCCTATCTTCTCTCTCTCTCTCTCTCTCTCTCTCGGGCTATGACTTGGAATGAAGAATTTTAACCCGACGTCGATTTGAGTCATTTCTTCCTCTTGTAGCTCCCTAGGACCATCAGTTGCAACGAATGGAGCGGGGTGGCTGAAGATATGTCTGCTCGTTGTCACCATCAGTCTCCATGCGTGAAGCTAGTTGCGTTTAAATCTATGGAAAGTGGGAGGAAGTTTCTGGCATGTGCAGAGAAGGTTAGACCCTCTTTCGTTGTTACAAATCATTTGTTAGATGTGATTCAGACACTGTCACGATCCCAACCCATTCATACCACACCTTCAACCAAAAGCATCCTAAGACAGTGTCACAGTTTGTACCTAGTATCTAAAAATGTTGCCATCTCATCAGAGGTGCCATTAGAAAATTATTTGGCATCGCTTCAGCAGTTTGTGCAACCAACTTTGGTGCACACATCCGAGCAGCCAAGCAGTAAAATACTAAATCTTTGTGGCACTAAGGAACTGGGCTTCGGAGCAACTAGGTGCTCCGGAGTCCGGGTCCCTGATTTTTTTCCGCTGCATCGGCTCACCAGTGCAGGGCACCGGTGCGAGATGTAGCAACAGTTGTCTTTACACCGCTTTTGGCATACATAGTGGACGGCCTTAGTGCTATAGGTTCTATGTTACTAAATTTGTGAATGTACACACCTGTTAGTATCAATTTGCTGTCATCCAAACACTGTCGCTATGTTGATGCAGTTATATTTACCTCCCATAAAATGTTAAATTTGTTATTTATAGTAGTACATGAGTAAGAACTTGTAGCGTTGTTGTATTTAATTATAGTTCTGATGTTTCAGAATTTGGTTGTTGTCCCAGTAGCAATTAATCCATTTGCGCATTGATCTTTTTGAGAAGATATGTCATAATTAACCTGCTTCTTCAGTTTTTCAAAATAAGTATTGGTGATTTTCTACGTTGCTATAAACCCATTTACCCTACAATTGTTACTGATATAGTTTTAAATATTATAGGATGAACGGAAGTGTTCTTACTTGGAGTGGGTTGATCAAGAGTGGCCACAGTCTTTGAAGATGTGCCTAGCAAAGCTCTGGAGCATGTATGAGGAAGTGAACAGAGGTAGGCTTAGAGAAAGTGTTGTCAATGCTGAAGAATATTTGAAGATGCGGGATAAAAAGAGGAAGGTGGAGAATGAGCTCAGATTTTTTAAGTCAGACTTTGCTAAGATGGTGTTGGCGAAGGAGGAGGCACTTCCCAGTTGGCCAGTGCAAAATAGGTTCTTATTGAACTAAAAGCATAGGTGGATAAGTGATACATCTCCAACGTATCTATAATTTTTGATTGTTCCATGCTATTATATTATCAGTTTTGGATGTTTTATATGCATTAATATGCTATTTTATATGATTTTTGGGACTAACCTATTAACCTAGAGCCCAGTGCCAGTTCCTGTTTTTTCCTTGTTTTAGAGTTTCGCAGAAAAGGAATACCAAACGGAGTCCAAACGGAATGAAACTTTCGCGATGATTTTTCTTGGACTAGAAGACATCCAGAGTGCTTGGAGTGCATGTCGGGAAAGCCATGAGGCGGCCACAAGGTCAGGAGGCGCGCCCAGGGAGGTAGGGCACACCCCCCACCCTTGTGGGCCCCTCGTGACTCCACCGACCTATTTCTTCCACCTATATATTCTCAAATATCCCAAAACCTTCCAGGGGAGCCACGAAACCAGTTTTCCACCGCCGCAACCTTCTGTACCCATGAGATCCCATCTAGGGGCCTTTTCCGATGTCCTGTCAGAGGGGGATTCGATCACGTAGGGCTTCTACATCAACACCATTGCCTCTCCGATGAAGCATGAGTAATTTACCACAGACCTACGGGTCCATAGCTCGTAGCTAGATGGCTTCTTCTCTCTCTTTGATTCTCAATACCATGTTCTCCTCGGTGTTCTTGGAGATCTATTCGATGTAATACTCTTTTGCGGTGTGTTTGCCAAGATCCGATGAATTGTGGATTTATGATCATCTTATCTATGAATATTATTTGAATCTCCTCTGAATTCTTATATGCATGATTTGATATCTTTGCAAGTCTCTTCGAACTATCGATTTGGTTTGGCCAACTAGATTGGTTTTTCTTGCAATGGGAGAAGTGCTTAGCTTTGGGTTCAATCTTGCGGTGCTCGATCCTAGTGACAGAAGGGGAAGCGATACGTATTGTATTGCTGCCATCGAGGATAACAAGATGGGGTTTTCATCATATTGCTTGAGTTTATCCCGCTACATCATGTCATCTTACTTAATGCGTTACTCTGTTCTTATGAACTTAATACTCTAGATGCAGGCAAGAGTCCGTCGATGTGTGGAGTAATAGTAGTAGATGCAGGCACGAGTCAGTCTACTTGACACGGACGTGATGCCTATATTCATGATCATTGCCTTAGATATCGTCATAACTTTGCGCTTTTCTATCAATTGCTCGGCAGTAATTTGTTCACCCACCGTAATATTTTCTATCTTTAGAGAAGCCTCTAGTGAAACCTATGGCCCCCGGGTCTATTTTCCATCATACAAGTTTCCGATCTACAATTTTAGTTTCCTATTTATTTCTTTACAATCTTTTACTTTCCGTTCCATAAACCAAAAATACCAAAAATATTACTTTACCGTTTATCCATCTCTATCAGATCTCGCTTTGCAAATAACCGTGAAGGGATTGACAACCCCTTTGTCGCGTTGGGTGCAAGTTGGTGTTTGTTTGTCCAGGTATTCGGTGGCTTGCGCATTGTCTCCTACTGGATTGATACCTTGGTTCTCAAAAGCTGAGGGAAATACTTACTCTACTTTGCTGCATCACCCTTTCCTCTTCAAGGGAAAAACCAACGCAAGTTCAAGAGGTAGCAATAAGACGAGCCTGGATGATCTCGATTAGGGAAATGAATATATTGTTCTAATATTGTCCTTATGAAGTTGAACTAGCTATATGATGTACTATGTTGTTTTCAGGTAGCTATTGTACTATGATGTTAAAATATATTTAGGTGCTTGTATGAAATTGGCAAACAACTGTTCGATATGAAATATGAATTTGCGTAATACTGGAATTATTAATTGTAAACTAATAAACCTGCTAAATGTGTCATTGAACTTTGCAAACGGTTCTAGCAGTAAAAGCGCTTCTGATGGATAGCCCAATGCCACACAGTTTTCTTCATCAAATCGTGTGTGATGTAGTTGATAAAAGCTAACGGTTAACCAAGGCAGAGCGTGTGTGATAGTTACACCTATCACACACAAGCCTATACATAAACCTGTGTGGGATGTACATACGAACGGAAACGTTTTCCCTGGATTGACTGTGGGATGTACATACGAACGGAAACGTATTCCTTGGATTGACTGCGTGTGATATACATACGAATGGAAATGTTTTTCTGGGATTCACCGTGTGGGATGTACATACGAACGGAAACGATTGGGTTTCGATGCCTCTCCCGATCACACACGAGCTCATTTTGCCCCAGCCTATATGCCAGGAGGGCCTATCCCCAACGGTTTCTGGGTCGTGTGGGAAGGACCCCCCTATCGCCCACACTCACTTGGCGATGGTTCCAAATGCCGTCGCGGAGGTAAATTTTTGACATCCTCTGCTTTAATACCTTTTTCTCTCATAGATTTCCTTGCCTCTTGCATATCTTCAGGACTGAGATATAAGATACCCCTCTTCTTCGGAGTGGGTTTAAGCAGTGGTTCAGGAGGAGTCCAATCATCATAATTTTTCAACATGTTATTCAATAATTCTTCAGCTTGTCCAAGAGTTTGTTCCCTGAAAACACAACCATCACAACTATCTAGGAAATCCCTAGAAGGATTGGTTAGGTCATTATAGAAGATATCAAGTATTTCATTTTTCTTAAGAGGATGATCAGGCAAAGCATTAAGCAATTGGAGAATCCTCCCCCAACCTTGTGGTAGACTCTCTTCTTCAATTTGCGCAAAGTTAAATATTTCCTGTCAGGCAGCTTGTTTCTTAGTGTGCAGGGAAATATTTTTCAGAGAAGTAATAAATCATGTCATGTGGACTACCCACACAACCAGGAGCAAGAGTATTGTACCAAGCTTTAGCATCACCCTTTAATGAGAACAGAAATAATTTGAGAATATAGTAATAGCGAATTTTCTCATCATGAGCAACAAGGGTGGCTATGTCATTCAACTTAGTAAGATGTGCCACAACAGTTTATGTTTCATAACCATGGAAAGGATCAGATTCAACCAAAGTAATTAACTCTGGGTCGACAGATAATTCATAATCCTTATCATCAACAAAGATAGGTGAAGTAGCAAACTTAGGATCACACTTCATTCTAGCATTCAAAGATTTTTCTTTATACTTGCATAATAATTTCTCTAGATCATCTTTATCCTTACAAGCAAGAATATCTCTAGTTGCCTCCTCACCCATAAGATAACCTTCTAGTACCTTTGGCAATTCATATCTAGGAGGGCTAGTTCTAATAGGTGTTTCAAGATTTTCAGTTTCGAGCTCATCATCAGTTTCAACAATATCATGTTGTCTTACTCTAGCAATTTGTTCATCAAGAAATTCACCTACTGGAATATTATCATAAAGCAAGGTACTAGCATCATCATAAACATCCTTCATAGCAGAAGTAGCATCATCAATAACTTGCGACATATCAGGATTAATAGCATGTGGTGGTGTTGCAAGTTTACTTATAACAGAAGGTGAATCAAGTGCGGAGCTAGATGGGAGTTCCTTACCTCCCCTCGTCTTAGAGGAAAAAATCTTAGTCTTAGCATCCTTCAGATTCTTCATAGTGGCAATTTGATAATAATCCCAAGTGACTCAACAAAGATAGCTATGCTCCCCGGCAACGCCGCCAGAAAAAGGTCTTGATAACCGACAAGTATAGGGGATCGCAACAGTTTTCGAGGGTAGGGTATTCAACCCAATTTTATAGATTCGACACAAGGGGAGCCAAAGAATATTTTTAAGTATTAGCAGTTGAGTTGTCAAATCAACCACACCTGGAGATTAATTATCTGTAGCAAAGTGATCAGTCGCAAAGTAGTATGATAGTTTTGATAATAGTAGGAGCAGCTATAGTAACGGTAACAGCGATAGCAGTTATTTTGTAGCAAGTGCAACAGTAACAATAGCAGTAGTAACTTAGCAAGAACAATATGTAGGAAAATCGTAGGCATTGGATCGGTGATTTGTTGGATGATATTCATCATGTGACAGTTATAACCTAGGGCGATACGGCACTAGCTCCAGTTCATAAATATAATGTAGGCATGTATTCCGTAAATAGTCATACGTGCTTATGGAAAGAACTTGCATGACATCTTTTATCCTACCCTCCCATGGCAGCGGGGTCCTATTGGATACTAAGGGATATTAAGGCCTCCTTTTAATAGAGCACCGGAACAAAGCATTAACACACGGTGAATACATGAACTCCTCAAACTACGGTAATCACCGGGAAGTGTCCCGACTATTGTCACTCCTGGGTTGCCAGATCATAACACGTAGTAGGTAACTATAACTTGCAAGATCGGATCTAGAACATAGATATAATGGTGATAACATAAATGGTTCAGATCTGAAATCATGGCAACCGGGCCCAAAGTGACAAGCATTAAGCATGGCAAAGTCATAGCAACATCTATCTCAGAACATAATGGATGCTAGGGATCAAGCCCTAACAAAACTAACTCGATTACATGATGAATCTCATCCAACTCCTCACCGACCAGCGAGCCTACGAAGGAATTACTCATTCCCAGTGGAGAGCATTATGGAATTGGCGATGGAGAAGGGTTGGTGATGATGAAGATCGAAGATCCCCCTCTCCGGAGCCCCAAATGGACTCCAGATCTGGCCTCCCGACGAAGAATATGAGACGACGGGGGCTCCGTCTCGTGGAACGTGATAATTCTTTCTCCCTGAATTTTTTCTGGAAAAATAGGGTTTATAGCGTCGGATTCAGGGTCTGCGGGGCCACCACGTGGGGACAACCCACCTGGGCGCGCCTGGAGGGGGTGGCGCACCCTAGTGGGTTGTGCCCACCCAGGTGCCCCCCTCCGGTGGTTCTTCGCTCCAGAAATTATCTTTTATCGTATAAAAAAATCCCCGCAAAGTTTCGTTCCAATCCGAGAACTTTTATTTCTGCACAAAAACAACACCATGGTAGTTCTGCTGAAAACAGCGTCAGTCCGGGTTAGTTTCATTCAAATCATGCAAATTAGAGTCCAAAACAAGAGGAAAAGCGTTAGGAAAAGTAGATACGACGGAGATGTATCAGCGGGGACCGCGGGTCATGGCGTTACGTCCCGAAGGGGCGACGCAGTGTCGGAGCACGGCTCGGTGCAACCGCAAGGACGGCCTCGGGGCGGCAGCGGGGACCGCGTCTCGCGACACTATGGCCCGAAGGGGCGACGCAGCGACGACGAGCGAGTCGATGCAGCCGCGAGGAGAAGCACCGGGCGGCGGTGCTACGACCCGACGCGGCAACGCAGCGGCAGCCCGTTGCTCGATCGGTGGAGGGGCGCGCTGAACTTCGGGACGATCTCCATGGGACCTGCGGAGTCGCGCACAACCGACTGCCCAGGTCGGTCACACGAGATGGCGCGGATCATGGCGGCGAGCAGGTGATCAAGCCGATCGCGCACGAGGTCTGGGACGCCGCTCGGTGGAGGCGGGGTGGCGGCGGAGTCCAAGATGAAGTCGGCGATGACGGACGACAGGGGACGACGTGAGGACGATCCCGTCAACACCGGCACCTAGGCTGCCAATGCAGCGGCGGCACCCGGGCTGCGACGCCTGAGCGACCAATGGAGCAGCGGCGCATGAGCTCGAGGCAGCTGGCCCGATGGAGCTGGGGACAAGGCCGGTGAGGTAGACCGCAGGGCCGCCATGCAGACGCGGTGGAGGCGGGTGGCAATGGAGAGGTCTCGGCCGAAGCAGGGCGGCGACGACCGCGTCGGGTGACGGGCGGGTAGAGACGCAGACGACGGTCGTTAGGGGCCGCGTGTCATGCAAGGCCGTCGGGTCGGTGAAGGAGCCAGTCAGTCGCGCCGGTGTTGGAGTACAGGCGCACGGGGGTCGACGGCTGCGGCGGGCGACGCAAACCGATCTTAGATCGAAAAAACAAAAAAATAAACGACGATCAAAACGACCGGCAAGAAAGAGAAAAACCCGGAGCAAGGGCTTGGAAAAAGACTCTCTAGGGCAGCCAGTTAACATGACCAGCGGACGAACCCTATGTACGGGCGGCGCGGCCCCTGGCGGCGATCATGACGGCTGACCGCCCCACGGACGACACGCGGGGCGGAAGCGGCAGGCGACGGCTAGAGTTGGATCGGTTTTTGATACCACGTGAGAAGGGTCAGAGGAATTTGATGGAATCATTGATTGTATTATTGAGCCTCGAGGACGAGTATATATTGAGTAGAAGACTTGAAGGACAAGAAGCCTCTCCTAAAGATAAGGTAGAAAACGGATTACAAATCTTAGACTATCAAATACATGTAACCCAAATATATCTCTAACACTCCCCAAGTCACTCCTCCTCTGACCATCTGTAAATAGTAGAAGGGTGGGGCAGCCCCCAGACAAACAAGTCTAAAAGGCTACGCCCTCTCCTACCCTTTATGCCATCTCTTGTCCAAGTTGAACGGCTTTTTTTTCATAGTAATACGTGTCTAATTAATAATATAAAGATTCAGTTACAAGCCACGTAAACATCGATATTGCAGGACTAAAAAATAGGATAATCCTATGCAAAAAACTGGCGCGTGGCCCTCTCCACTAAGAAAATGGAGACAGATCACCTCTTTACCCGAGCACGACGCGGCTCCATCGCTGATCAGCAGCTTTACAGATCTCCAAAGTAGTTTGCCTGAAGCAAAACCATTGCCGCTGAAAGAATCAGACCGGGGCAACGTGTCCCCGGACACGCCATCGAACTCCAGAACTAACACCCCCGCACGACTACGACGTCGGAGGAGGAAACCAGAACTGTCAGCCTCCAACCACAAACCCAGCACAAGATGCACCATCTTCCAGCTGTCACTTGCGTAGACAAGCGTCTGCGCGTACTCCTGGATGACAAAACCTCCCTGCTCCACCATGACGTCGGAGACAACGCCGCAGCAACGGGGATAGAGCGGAACGAGAGACACACCTAATGGAGTCGCCACCGCCGCCGCCGCCTCGCCGACACCATCCATGAACCCTAACTTCTCTGATATGAAGGATCGACAAACACACGATGCCACCCAACTCCGAGATGTCGTCATGAAAGACACCGTCGGTGTGGCAGTGGAGTTGAGGCAGATTTATTCGTCCGGACGCCGCTCCCACCACCCCAACGCCGCACCATGACCTACAAATCCAAACCCTAACTACAGAGCGGAGGAATGGGGTCCCTCCTCCCTCCTGCTGCCGGAGCAGCAGCCGAAGAGAGAGGGGGCAGCGCCCTCGCCGGTGGAGATCGGTAGAAAAAGATCGCCTCCCTAGTCGCCTCGCTTGTGTCGGCGGCTAGGATAGGGAACGCTTAGATGTGTCGGCCACACGTCCACGTTGAAAGGCTGCACCTCCTCCCATAGTTCTCTAGTAGTATTTTGTCCTGAATGACGGAGTGTTGCTGGATTACGGATACGGTATGCATAGAAACCGTAGAGGCCTCGTACTTTCGATGCTAGATCAATAAATCACCTCAGAAAAGTTTTCTTGGCTGGGAGGTATAATCTAGCGGCGGGAGTCATGCTTCACCAACTCCCCCTCGACTACTTCCGCTGCGCAGGAAATTTAGTTGGTGGTAATAGGATCGCTATCCTTGCATCTTCATAGTATTCCTAGGCGTGTTCATAGGTACGTTTATTTATTTATTTTGTACTACGTTTCCCAACCGATGTCCGTGCCAGGGGGAGTTCCTACGCGCCGCTCTTTGCGGCGAATTGCCGAGCGGACGCATAGGAGCGACTCCAGCTGGGCCGACCCATTAGGTTAACACAGTGAAAAATCCCAAAAAATACTGCTCGAGGGAGGGATCAAACAAGGGACCTCGCGTTGCTGTCGCGCGAGTCTAGCCAACGGGATAGATAAGCTTTCTTGCTTTAATAAGGCGCGTGAAGCTAAGGAAATGTAGATCTGAATATTTTGTCAAATTCCGAGCGCGATCATTATGTTGAGAAAAAGTGTTTTTCTTAAAAAAAGCGAACACTTTTCGATTTTGAGAAGGAAAATAAAAGGCTCGAACATTTTTTGAATATGTGAATTTTTTTATAAACTGAACACTTTTTTAAAATCACGAACATTTTTTTAATATGTGAACAAATTTTGGTTAAAGGGAACAATTTTTGAAACTCCGAACAAAAATTTGGAAACGCAAATATTTTTGGAATCCGTGAAGAATTTTTGAACGAAGAACATTTTTTCATACTCAGAACAAAATATGGAAAATGAAAACATTTTTAAAAATTTCGAACATTTAATGAAAAACATGAACAGTTTATATGAAATCAAGAACATTTTTTAAAACCGTGAAATATTCTTAAAAACCCAAAAAAGGAACAGGAGAAAATAAGCCGAAAAAAGAAGATAAACATTTTTCAAATTCCAAAACATATTTTGGATACGTGTAATTTTTTCATGGAAAAAAATTGAGACTCCAAACAAAATTGGAAAATTTAAACATTTTGTGAACATTTATTGAAACTACCAAACAATATTAGAAACAGACACATCTTGGGAAATTACAAATAAATTTTGAAATGGAAACAATTTTTGAAACTACCGGAAAATATTGGAAAACAATAACATTTTCTTAAAACTTGCGAATGAATTTTGAAAGAGGAAATATTTTTCAAACTCCTGAACAAAATTTGAAAACACTAACATTTTTATGAAAAATGGAGAATATTTAAAAGATGAACTTTTTTTCTAAATATGCAAACATTTTTTAAAAAACTTGAGATTATTTTTTGAATTTGTGAAAAAAATATAATGACAGGAACATTTTTTAATTTCTGGAAATCTTTTTGAATTTTTGAACAAACTTTGAAATTCTCAAGAATGAGAAAGAGAAGAAAAAGGAATTACAAAGAAAAAATGAAGTAAAGAAACATATATACAGAAAAATAAAAGGGTTTTTTAAAAATCCGAACATTTTCTAAAACTAAGGAAGAAATTTGAAAACATGAACAATTTTTGGAAACACAAACATTTTTTGAAAAACGAGAAATTTTTTAAACTCCCAAATTTTTGTAAATGCAAACTTTTTATAAATATGTGAAGAATTTTCAAGAAACACAAATATTGTTTGAAATAAAAAAGAAAAAATAAAATAGAAGAAACAAAAAAGGAGAGAAAATAAAAAAGAAACAGGAAAAAAAGGAAATTGAGAGAGCAAAAACCGGTTCAGGAACCTTCTAGAAAGTTCCCAAAACCGGAGAAAATTGGTTCAGGAACCTCCTCGATGGTTCCCAAAACCAGGATGGCAGAAGCGGTGGGCGGTACGACCCAAATCATCCCTCGCTGGCGAACCACTGTGCGAAAGCTCGACAACTTAACTCAACGTGCGTCGAGTAGGATTTTCCCGTGCCAGGATCCGGGCGAAGTGGCAAGCCCGGGCAGCCCATAACCTTGCGGTGGAGCAATCTCGGGTCGTCGTGCACTCGTCGGCCTTCCGCCAAAAGAGGACGTGAAAATGTCTGATGTTGCGTCTGACACATCCAGCTCCAACTTCAAGCAGATCCGCGTCGATCCCTATTACATCTTCGACTGCTACTTCTGCGAAAACGAGGAAAGGGACAAGGACGGCCCTTGGTGATGAACTTGACCTATCTATGTAGTACGAGGAACTAGTAGAATGTCATTATTTTGGTAGTCTTATGGTACTTATGCTATGTCAGAATTATGCATGACCATGTGCTAAATATGAATGCATGTGTGTTGGTCGACGTTGCATGCTTGTGTATATTTGGGGCTTTGGATATGAGGGGCGGCTGGGGACGCGGACATATGAGTATTGGGCACTGTCCGTTGACGTGTCCGGACACATTCGCGGACATATAGGAGGTCAAATTAGCTATGTTCGGTTGGAGATGCTCATAGGAGGGTGGTTATATATATATCTTAATACATGCATATCTTGCAAAGGAAAATTATTCATTCGGGGGAAACCGACGTTTGCCTCCATAGTGAGGCATCTGCGGTGACCACGTCAATCTCAAGACCTGTCAATTAAGTATTCTGGATGTGTACATAGGGATATATGTATGTGCATTTATAGGAATGAATGTATGTACCTGTTCACGAGTGTCGTGTTGTATATGGAAGGAAGCATGTGGATAGAGTTCTTATGGCCACTAATGAGAAAATGCAAGCGAGCTGCCAAGATCCCATGCCGGCCCAGCGTGGTCGGCAATGGGAGGCACAGGATCTTTTTGGTGCCTTAAGCGCCAAGAACCTTAGCTAGCCCTCACACGCGAGCCAACTAGGCCTGATCCAACAAAAAGGAGAAGGGTAGCTCGGGTTGCCTCTGTGTGGGTCGCATGGTCATTCAGCCTTTCCTATTTGGCAAGTACCGCGCGCCCTACAAGGTAGCACGTACCTCCCTCCCCCACGCGCTGGTTTTTTGCATGGGCCGACCCATTATTTCGGGTTTCATCCAATCCAGTTTTGGGAAGGTTCTAGGACCTTCCCTGAATCGAATTTTGTTCTACTTTATTTTCATTTCGTTTTTTATTCCTTTTTCTTTTTTGTTTTCTTTTCTGTCTCTTTTTGAGTTTTTTGTTTTTTCTTTTCTTTTCTGATTTTCCTATTTCTTTCTGTTCTTTTTTTAATATTTGCCAAAATATTTTAAATTCGTGAATTTTTTAAATTGAAACCATTTTTAGAAAAACCTTATTTTTTTTAAGTCGTGAACATAGTTTTTAAAAATTTGTGAACATTCATTAAATCATGAACATTTTTTGAAATTCCTGAATAATTTTTTGAAATAGAGATTGTTTTTGCATTTGTGGACATTTTCTTCAACCACGTCTAATTTTTGAATTCACGAACAATTTTTTGAAATCATGAACATTTTTAAAATTTAAAGAACATTTTTTAAATTCTTGAATATTTTTCACAAATACGTGAACATTCTCTTAAACCGTGAACATTTTTCGAATTACTGAACATTTTTTAGAAATCATGAACATTCTTTAAATCCACAAACATTTTATCTTTTTCTTCATTTTTTGTTCAAAATGCACATGTTTTAAAATTTTAGAACTTTTTGTAATCCTGAATTATTTAAATAGAAAGGAAACATAAAATAATAAATAAAAAGGAAAAAAAGTGAAATTAAAAAACAGAGCGCTCAGACATGGGCCGGCCCAAACGGGCGCGCGGGGAGCGAGGGTGCTTGCTGCCGCTCTTCACAGCGCATATTGCGCTGTATAGGAGCTCCCTGGTCGCTCTATCAACCTGAGTTCTTCTCTTCGTTTGATCACTTGATAGTTATATAAAAGAGAGTAAAAAACTGAACAAAACAAGTAAGAAAATACACTGGAAGCTTTAGAAGCTTCCCAAAACCGGCATGGAATCTTCCCAGCCAATAAACTACTGTTGAAACCTCTTAATGGGCTAGCCCACACAACATCGATCGAGGGGGGGGGGGGGGGGCTCCGCGCAGGGTTACATGGTTACACCATTAACTCGACCAATACGCGCCAAATAGGGATCGCCGGAGGGAGGCTCTAAAGCGGGAGTGCTCCTAGTCAGCGCCTTCGGCCGTGTTGGAGCCGCGTAGGTCGGCACATAGCGTCGTGTCAAGCACCCCCAACGCTCTATCCCGAGTTCAGATCATTAAATAGAAGAACCTTTTGGCACATGCCAACCAACTAGCGCTCACGCCAGGCGTCTTATTGGTCCACCGAACAGCTTTTGGTTAACCGGTTGATCGTTGACTTTCGAGGAAAAAATCTGGAAGAAATCGCAATTTAAATAATTCACAAATTATAAAAAAACTCATGAATTAGAATTTTTGTGACCTTGGAAAAGTTTTTCCTATTTAGTAAATTTGAAAAATGTTCATGGATTTAAAAAGTTCATAAATTTGGAAAAAAATGCAGAATTGAAAATGATCACGAAAACGAAAAAGTTCAAAATTTTGAAAAGACTCACAAGTTTGGAGAAAATCACTAGTTTAATAAAATAGAAAATTTAAAGTTCCACATCTGAAAAATTCAATGAAAAAATGAAACTGAAAACAGAAAAATAAAATAAAATGGAAAACAAAAAACTAAATGAAAATCAGTAGAAAACCAAGCAAAAAAGCAATGAAAAAACCTGAACCGAAAGCTTCCTGTAACTTCCCAAAACCGGAGTTAGCTATAACATTATGTTGGTCGGCCTGTGACAGTGAGCGTGCGGACGCCGCTTGTGAATAACTTACGGAACCGGTGCCTTGAGCGCTGAATAGGAAATGCCCTGAAGAGGACTCACGCCTTCGGCTACTTCAAAGTTCTGTCATCCAGTCGCTTTTGTCCTTCCTCCTAGCCCATCTACTATAGTATCTTGTCTCAAAAAAAAAATCTACTATAGTATCAGTTTACTATTTTTTTTCACCAGGTTTCTTTGAAACGCACCAAAATTGTTTGATGTATTGGCTTACCAAATAAAATTATTTTCTTGGTTAAGTCAGTAAAACCGATTCAATTGGCAGCTAAAGTCCATTTTTAATGCGTAATTATATATAGTAACAATAAAATGACATGCAAACCACAGTGATTAATTACAAAACATATGCGCACCTCTTGTAACACATGTGCAGCAATTTAGTTTCCTAAAAGAGAGCAGAGGAATCGAATATAGTCTAAAAAAGAATCAGTGAAGCGTGGGTGCGCTAGAATGGCTAGTGAGTGTTGATGCTTGCCTGCCCGCTCGAGTTCAAATGAAGTGCTTACATTCTCGGATGTGTTACGCACCAAATCTTCTTTAAAACTTCCAATGGTCCGTCTGACTCCATGAGCTGTATTTTTTTTTTGCTAAAAAGGGGGATCATAAAATAGCTCAATTGTAGGTACACCTCAAAGAGAAAGCTCTCACTATACCAGAACATATTTCGAGGTTGGATGCTAAGTATGTGATAATCTACACTTTTAAAATTAAACATCCCAATCATGATCCTTCTGAACCATCATGTTTGTTATTACTACCTCCATCCGGATTTTTAGTCCTCCTTGCATGTGGGGTCAAAGTTTGACCATAGATGTGACCAACAAAATATAGTTTAAATGCAACAAAAATTATATAATTTAAAACTTCTTTCAATACGAATCTACAAATCTTCTTTAAAATTTCCACAGGTCTGGCTAACTGAGCTGCATTTTTTTCTTCTAAAAAGGGGAATCGCAAAACAGCTCAATTGTAGGTACACCTCAAAGAGAAAGCTCTCACTATACCAGAACATATTTCGAGGGTGGATACTGATTATGTGGAGTCGGAGTCAATGAGGCGAGGGAACATTTGTTGATGAGATGATGTTGATGAGCAATATTGAGGGATATAGCGGGTGATTTGAGTCAAGTTTTGCTTAGTTTACGCATGTGTTGAGTTTTGGTGGTGCAATCATGAAATTGGTCATGTTCTACAATAGTCTGTGGTGTCTTATTCCTACGATATAATATGTAGATGTGTTATAACTCTGGTTCTTCTCGGGGTTTTCTATAGTGATGTAGGCTCAAATTTCTTCTTAATTAATGGAACATGCAGAGCTTTTATCTCAAGTTTTAAGAAGGAAAGAAAGGTGTTGGGAAATGTTGCATGGAAAACAAAAAAAAATTCTACGCACACAGAGATGCATAACAACGAGGGGGAGAGTGTGTCTACGTACCCTCGTAGACCGTAAGCGGAAGCGTTTCACAACGCGGTTGATGTAGTCGAACTTCTTCTCACGTCAACCGATCAAGTATCGAACGCACGACACCTCCGCGTTCTGCACGCGTTCAGCTCAATGACGTCCCTCGCCTTCTTGATCCAGCAAGTCGTCGAGGTAGTAGATGAGTTTCGTCAGCACGACGGCGTGGTGACGGTGATGGTGAAGTGATCCTCGCAGGGGTTCGCCTAAGCACTACAAAGATATGACCGGGGGTGTAAACGGTGGAGGGGGGGCGCTTCACGGCTAAAACTATTGTCTGGTGTGTCACTAGGAACCCCCCACCCCCACATATATATAGGTGGGAGGGGGGAGGGAGCAGCCAAGAGGGCGCCCCAAGTAGGCCGAATCCTACTTGGGGTCCTCCCCAAGTGGCGCCCCCCTTTCCTTAATTGGCGGAGAAGAAAGGAAAGGGGGGAAGAGAGAAGGAAGGGGATGCCGGATCCTCCCCCCTTTCCTTCCCAACTTGGCCGGCTGCCATGGGGGGCGCGCCAGCCCCTTGTGGGCTGGTGTGCTCCCCTCTTGTGTGTTGGGGAACGTAGTAATTTTAAAAATTTCCTACGCACACGCAAGATCATGGTGATGCATAGCAACGAGAGGGAAGAGTGTTGTCCATGTACCCTCGTAGACCGTAAGGGGAAGCGTTATGACAATGCGGTTGATGTAGTCGTATGTCTTCACGATCGACCGATCCTCGTTCCGAAAGTACGACACCTCCGCGATCTGCACACGTTCGGCTCGGTGACGTCCCACGAACTCACGATCCAGCAGAGTCTCGAGGGAGAGCTTCGTCAGCACGACGGCGTGATGATGGTGATGATGAAGCTACCGGCGCAGGGCTTCGCCTAAGCACTGCAACGATATGACCGAGGTGGATTATGGTGGAGGGGGGCACCGCACATGGCTAAGAGATCAAAGATCAACTTGTGTGTCTATGGGGTGCCCCCTGGCCATGTATATAAAGGATGGAGGGAGGAGGAGGCCGGCCCTCATAGGGCGCACCCAAAGTGTGGAGTCCTACTAGGACTCCCTAGTCCTAGTAGGATTCCACCTTCCACATGGAATAGGAAAAAGGGAAGGGAGAAGGAGAAGGAAGGAAGGGGACACCCCCTTTCCCTAGTCCAATTCGTACCAGTCCATGGGGAAGGGGCGCGACCACCCTTGAGGCCTTTCTCTCCTTTCCCGTATGGCCCATTAAGGCCCAATATACAAATTCCCGTAACTCTCCGGTACTCCGAAAAATACCCGAATCACTCGGAACATTTCCGATGTCCGAATATAGCCTTCCAATATATCGATCTTTACGTCTCGACCATTTAGAGACTCCTCATCATGTCCCCAATCTCATCCGGAACTCCAAACAAACTTCAGTCATCAAATCACATAACTCATAATACAAATCGCCACAGAACGTTAAGCGTGCGGACCCTACGGGTTCGAGAACTATGTAGACATGACCGAGACACATCTCCGGTCAATAACCAATAGCGGAACTTGGATGCTCATATTGGCTCCTACATATTCTACGAAGATCTTTATCGGTCAAACCGCATAACAACATACGTTGTTCCCTTTGTCATCGGTATGTTACTTGCCCGAGATTCGATCGTCGGTATCACCATACCTAGTTCAATCTCATTACCGGCAAGTCTCTTTACTCGTTCCGTAATTCATCATCCCGCAACTAACTCATTAGTCACATTGCTTGCAAGGCTTATAGTGATGTGCATTACCGAGAGGGCCTAGAGATACCTCTCCGACAATCGGAGTGACAAATTCTAATCTCGATCTATGCCAACCCAACAAACACCTTCGGAGACACCTGTAGAGCATCTTTATAATCACCCAGTTACGTTGTGACGTTTGATAGCACACAAGGTGTTCCTCCGGTATTCGGGAGTTGCATAATCTCATAGTCAGAGGAACATGTATAAGTCATGAAGAAAGCAATAGCAATAAAACTCAACGATCATAATGCTAAGCTAACGGATGGGTCTTGTCCATCACATCATTCTCTAATGATGTGATCCCGTTCATCAAATGACAACACATGTCTATGGTCAGAAAACATGACCATCTTTGATTAACGAGCTAGTCAAGTAGAGGCATACTAGGGACACTCTGTTTTGTCTATGTATTTACACATGTACTAAGTTTCCGGTTAATACAATTCTAGCATGAATAATAAACATTTATCATGATATATGGAAATATAAATAACAACTTTATTATTACCCCTAGGGCATATTTCTTTCAGTCTCCCACTTGCACTAGAGTCAATAATCTAGTTCACATGGCCATGTGATTTAACACCAATAGTTCACATCACCATGTGATTAGTTCACATCGCCATATGACTAATACCCAAAGGGTTTAATAGAGTCAATAATCTAGTTCACATCGCTATGTGATTAACACCCAAAGAGTACTAACGTGTGATCATGTTTTGCTTGTGAGTGAAGTTTAGTCAACGGGTCTGCCACATTCAGAGCCATATGTATTTTGCAAATTTTCTATGTCTACAATACTCTGCACGGAGCTACTCTAGCTAAATGCTCCCACTTTCAATATGTATCCAGATCGAGACTCAGAGTCATCCAGATCGGTGTCAAAGCATGCATCGAGGTAACTCTTTGCGACAAACTCTTTATCACCTCCATAACCGAGAAATATTTCCTTAGTCCTCTAAGGATAATTTTGACCAATGTCCAGTGATCTACTCCTAGATCATTATTATACTCGCTTGCCAGACTCAGGGCAGGGTATACAATAGGTCTAGTCCATAGCATGGCATACTTTATAGAACCTATGGCTAAGGCATAGGGAATGACATTCATTCTCTCTCTATCTTCTGCCGTGGTCGGGCTTTGAGTCTTACTCAACTTCACACCTTGCAACACATGCAAGAACTCCTTCTTTGACTGTTCTATTTTGAACTACTTCAAAAACTTATCAAGGTATGTACTAATTGAAAAAACTTATCAAGCGTCCAGATCTATCTCTATAGATCTTGATGCCCAATATGTAAGCAGCTTCACCGAGGTCTTTCTTTGAAAAACTCCTTTCAAACACTCCTTTATGCTTTCCAGAAAATTCTACATCATTTCCGATCAACAATATGTCATTCACATATACTTATCAGAAAGGCTGTAGTGCTCCCATTCACTTTCTTGTAAATACAGACTTCACCGCAAGTCTGTATAAAACTATATGCTTTGATCAACTCATCAAAGCGTATATTCCAACTCCGAGATGCTTGCACCAGTCCATAGATGGATCGCTGGAGCTTTGCGCACTTTGTTAGCACCTTTAGGATCGACAAAACCTTCTGGTTGCATCATATACAACTCTTCTTTAAGAAATCCATTTAAGGAATGCAGGTTTGACATCCATTTGCCATATTTCATAAAATGTGGCAATTGCTAACATGATTCGGACAGACTTTTAAGCATCGATACAAGTGAGAAAATCTCATTGTAGTCAACACCTTGAAATTGTCAAAAACCTTTTTCGACAAGTCTAGCTTTGTAGATAGTAACACTACTATCAGCGTCCGTCTTCCTTTTGAAGATCCATTTATTTTCTATGGCTTGCCGATCATTGGGAAAGTCAACCAAAGTCCACACTTTGTTCTCATACATGGATCCCATCTCTGATTTCATGGCCTCAAGCCATTTCGCGGAATCTGGGCTCATCATCGCTTCCTCATAGTTCGTAGGTTCGTCATGTCAAGTAACATGACTTCCAGAACAGGATTACCGTACCACTCTGGTGCGGACCGTACTCTGGTTGACCTACGAGGTTCGGTAGTAACTTGATCTGAAGTTTGATGATCATCATCATTAATCTTCCTCACTAATTGATGTAGGCATCACTGGAACTGATTTCTGTGATGAACTATTTTCCAATTCGGGAGAAGGTACAATTACCTCATCAAGTTCTACTTTCCTCCCACTCACTTCTTTTGAGAGAAACTCCTTCTCTAGAAAGGATCCATTCTTAGCAACAAAGATCTTGCCTTCGGATCTGTGATAGAAGGTGTACCCAACATTTTCTTTTGGGTATCCTATGAAGACGCACTTCTCCGATTTGGGTTTGAGCTTATCAGGTTGAAACTTTTTCACATAAGCATTGCAACCTCAAACTTTAAGAAACGACAGTTTAGGTTTCTTGCCAAACCATAGTTCAGACGGTGTCGTCTCAACGGATTTAGACGGTGCCCTATTTAACGTGAATGTAGCTGTCTCTAATGCATAACCCCAAAACGATAGTGGTAAATCGGTAAGAGACATCATAGATTGCACTATATCCAATAAAGTACGGTTATGACGTTCGGACACACCATTATGTTGTGGTGTTCCAGGTGGCATGAGTTTGTGAAACTATTCCACATTGTTTTAATTGAAGGCCAAACTTGTAACTCAAATATTTGCCTCTGCGATCAGATCGTAGAAACTTTATTTTCTTGTTACGATGATTCTCTACTTCACTCTGAAAATCTTTGAACTTTTCAAGTGTTTCAGACTTGTGTTTCATCAAGTAGATATACACATATCTGCTCAAATCATCTGTGAAGGTCAAAAAACAATGATACCCGCCGTGAGCCTCAACACTCATTGGACCGCATACATTGGTATGTATTATTTCCAATAAGTCAGTGGCTCGCCCCATTGTTCCGGAGAACGGAGTCTTAGTCATCTTGCCCATGAGGCATGGTTCACAAGCATCAAGTGATTCCAAAGCCCATCAGGATGGAGTTTCTTCATGCACTTTATACCAATATGACCTAAACGGCAGTGCCACAAATATGTTGCACTATCATTATCAACTTTGCATCTTTTGGCATCAATATTATGAATATGTGTATCAACACGATTGAGATTCAGTAAACATTTTTTTAGTGTATGACCATAGAAGGTTTTATTCTTGTAAACATAACAACAATTATTCTTTGACTTAAATGAATAACCATATTGCATTAAACATAATCTAATCATATTCATGCTCAACGCAAACACCAAATAACATTTATTTTAGGTTCAACACTAATCCCGAAGGTAAAGGGAGTGTGCGATGGTGATCTTATCATCCTTGGAATCATTTCCAACACATATCGCCACCTCGCCCTTAACTAGTCTCTATTTATTTTGCAACTCTTGTTTCGAGTTACTACTCTTAGCAACTGAACTAGTATCAAATACCGAGGGTTTGCTATAAACACTAGTAAAGTACACATCAATAACATGTATATCAAATATACCTTTATTCACTTTGCCATCCTTCTTATCTGCCAAGTATCTAGGGGCAGTTCCACTTCCAGTGACCATTTCCTTTGCAGTAGAAGCACTCAGTTTCAGGCTTGGGTCTAGCTTTGGGCTTCTTCATGGGAGTGGCAACTTGCTTGCCATTCTTCTTGAAGTTCCTTTTTTTTCCTTGCCCTTTTACTTGAAACTAGTGGTCTTTTCAACCATCAACATTTGATGCTTTTCTTGATTTCTACCTTCGTCGATTTCAGCATCACGAAGAGCTCGGGAATCATTTTCGTTATCCCTTGCATATTATAGTTCATCACGAAGTTCTGGTAACTTGGTGATAGTGACTAGAGAATTCTGTCAATCACTATTTTATCTGGAAGATTAACTCCCACTTGATTCAAGCGATTGTAGTACTCAGACAATCTGAGCACATGCTCACTGGTTGAGCTATTCTCCTCCATCTTGTAGGCAAAGTACTGTCAGAGGTCTCATACCTCTTGACACGGGCATGAGTATGAAATACCAATTTCAACTCTTGGAACATCTTATATGCTCCGTGGCGTTCAAAACATTTTTGAAGTCCCGGTTCTAAGCCGTAAAGCATGGTGCACTAAACTATCAAGTAGTCATCATACCGAGCTTGTCAAACGTTCATAACGTCTGCATCTGCTCCTGCAAAAGGTTTGTCACCTAGCGGTGCATCAAGGACATAATTCTTCTGTGCAGCAATGAGGATAATCCTCAGATCATGGATCCAAGTCCGCATCATTGCTACTAACATCTTTCAACTTAGTTTTCTCTAGGAACATATCAAAAATAAAACAGGGAGCTAAACGCGAGCTATTGATCTACAACATAGATATGCAAATACTATCAGGACTAAGTTCATGTTAAATTTAAGTTCAATTAATCATATTACTTAAGAACTCCCACTTAGATAGACATCCCTCGAGTCATCTAAATGATCACGTGATCCATATCAACTAAACCATGTCCGATCATCACGTGAGATGGAGTAGTTTTCAACGGTGAACATCACTATGTTGATCATATCTACTATATGATTCACGTTTGATCTTTCGATCTCAGTGTTCCGAGGCCATATCTGCATATGCTAGGCTCATCAAGTTTAACCCGAGTATTCTGCATGTGCAAAACTAGCTTGCACCCGTTGTATGTGAATGTAGAGCTTATCACACCCGATCATCACGTGTTGTCTCAGCACGAAGAACTGTCGCAACGGTGCATACTCAGGAAGAACACTTATACCTTGAAATTTTAGTAACGGATCATCTTATAAAGCTACCGCCGAACTAAGCAAAATAAGATGTATAAAAGATAAACATCACATGCAATCAAAATATGTGACATGATATGGCCATCATCATCTTGTGCCTTTGATCTCCATCTCCAAAGTACTGTCTTGATCTCCATCGTCACCGGCATGACACCATGATCTCCATCATCTTGATCTCTATCAACGTGTCGTCACATGGTCGTCTCGCCAACTATTGCTTTTGCAACTACTGCTATCGCATAGCGATAAAGTAAAGCAATTATATGGTGCTTGCATCTTATGCAATAGAGAGACAACCATAAGGCTACTGCCAGTTGCCGATAACTTTAACAAAATATGATCATCTCATACAACAATTTATATCTCATCATGTCTTGACCATATCACATCACAACATGCCCTGCAAAAACAAGTTAGACGTCCTCTACTTTGTTGTTGCAAGTTTTACGTGGCTGCTGCGGGCTTAGCAAGAACCGTTCTTACCTACGCATCAAAACCACAATGATTTTTCATCAAGTATGTGATGTTTTAACCTTCAACAAGGACCGGGCGTTGCCACACTCGATTCAACTAAAGTTGGAGAAACTGACACCCGCCAGCCACCTGTGTGCGAAGCACGTCGGTACAACCAGTCTTGCGTAAGCGTACGCGTAATGTCGGTCCGGGCCGCTTCATCCAACAATACCGCCGAATCAAAGTATGACATGCTGGTAAGCAGTATGACTATTATTGCCTACAACTCACTTGTGTTCTACTCGTGCATATAACATCTACGCATAAACCTGGCTCGGATGCCACTGTTGGGGAAAGTAGCAATTTCAAAAATTTCCTATGCACACGCAAGATCATGGTGATGCATAGCAACGAGAGGGGAGAGTGTTGCCCACGTACCCTCGTAGACCGTAAGCGGAAGCGTTATGACAACGTGGTTTATGTAGTCGTACGTCTTTACGATCGACCGATCCTAGTACCGAAAGTACCGCACCTCCGCGATCTGCACACGTTCGGCTCGGTGATGTCCCACGAACTCACGATCCAGCAGAGTATCGAGGGAGAGCTTCGTCAGCACGACGGTGTGATGACGGTGATGATGAAGCTACCGGCGCATGGCTTCGCCTAAGCACTGAAACGATATGACCGAGGTGGATTATGGTGGAGGGGGGCACCGCACACGGCTAAGAGATCAAAGATCAACTTGTGTGTCTATGGGGTGCCCCCTGGCCACGTATATAAAGGATGGAGGGAGGAGGCCGACCCTCATAGGGCGCGCCCAAAGTGTGGACTCCTACTAGGACTCCCTAGTCCTAGTAGGATTCCACCTCCCACATGGAATAGGAAAAAGGGAAGGGAGAAGGAGAAGGAAGGAAGGGGGCGCCCCTTTCCCTAGTCCAATTCGGACCAGTCCATGGGGAAGGGGCGCGGCCACCCTTGAGGCCTTTCTCTCCTTTCCCGTATGGCCCATTAAGGCCCAATATGAATTCCCGTAACTCTCCGGTACTCCGAAAAATACCCGAATCACTCGGAACCTTTCCGATGTCCGAATATAGCCTTCCAATATATCGATCTTTACGTCTCGACCATTTAGAGACTCCTCGTCATGTCCCCGATCTCATCCGGAACTCCAAACAAACTTCAGTCATCAAATCACATAACTCATAGTACAAATCGCCACAGAACGTTAAGCGTGCGGACCCTACGGGTTCGAGAACTATGTAGACATGACCGAGACACATCTCCGGTCAATAACCAATAGCGGAACTTGGATGCTCATATTGGCTCCTACATATTCTACGAAGATCTTTATCGGTCAAACCGCATAACAACATACGTTGTTCCCTTTGTCATCGGTATGTTACTTGCCCGAGATTCGATCGTCGGTATCACCATACCTAGTTCAATCTTGTTACCGGCAAGTCTCTTTACTCGTTCCGTAATGCATCATCCCACAATTAACTCATTAGTCACATTGCTTGCAAGGCTTATAGTGATGTGCATTACCGAGAGGGCCTAGAGATACCTCTCCGACAATCGGAATGACAAATCCTAATCTCGATCTATGCCAACCCAACAAACACCTTCGGAGACACCTGTAGAGCATCTTTATAATCACCCAGTTACGTTGTGACGTTTGATAGCACACATGGTGTTCCTCCGGTATTCGGGAGTTGCATAATCTCATAGTCAGAGGAACATGTATAAGTCATGAAGAAAGCAATAGCAATAAAACTCGACGATCATAATGCTAAGCTAACGGATGGGTCTTGTCCATCACATCATTCTCTAATGATGTGATCCCGTTCATCAAATGACAACACATGTCTATGGTAGGAAACATAACCATCTTTGATTAACGAGCTAGTCAAGTAGAGGCATACTAGGGACACTCTGTTTGTCTATGTATTCACACATGTACTAAGTTTTCGGTTAATACAATTCTAGCATGAATAATAAACATTTATCATGATATAAGGAAATATAAATAACTACTTTATTATTGCCTCTAGGGCATATTTCCTTCATTGTGGCCCATTAGGCCCAATATTCTCCCAGGGCTAGCCGGTACCCCCTCCGGTACTCCGCTGACTATCCGGTTTTCTCCGAGACACTTCCGGTGTTAGAATACCATCGTCCTATATATCAATCTTTACCTCTCGACCATTTCGAGACTCCTCGTCATGTCCGTGATCTCATCCGGGACTCGGAACAACATTCGGCCACCAAATCACATAACTCATATAATACTATATCGTCATCGAACGTTAAGCGTGCGGACCCTACGGGTTCGAGAACTATGTAGACATGACCAAGACACCTCTCTTGTCAATAACCAATAGTGCAACCTGGATGCCCATATTGGCTCCTACATATTCTATGAAGATCTTTATCGGTCGAACCGTTATGATAATATACGTAATTCCCTTTGTCTATCGGTATGTTACTAGCCCGAGATTCGATCGTCGGTATCTTCATATCTAGTTCAATCTCGTTACTGGCAAGTCTCTTTACTCGTTCCGTAATACATCACCTCGTGACTAACTCCTTAGTCGTTTGCTTGCAAGCTTATGATGTGTGTTACCGAGAGGGCCAGAGATACCTCTCCTATACTCGAAGTGACAAATCCTAATCTCGATCTATGCCAACTCAAAAAACACCTTTGATGATACTTGTAGAGTATCTTTATAATCACCCAGTTATGCTGTGACGTTTGATAGCACACAAGGCATTCCTCCGGTATCCGGGGGTTGCATAATCTCATAGTCGAAGGAATATGTATTTGACATGAAGAAAGCAATAACAATAAAACTGAACGATCATAATGCTAAGCTAACGAATGGGTCTTGTCCATCACATCATTCTCCTGATGATGTGATCCCGTTATCAAATGAGAACTCATGTCCATGGTTAGGAAACCTTAACTATCTTTGATCAACGAGCTAGTCAAATAGAGACTCACTAGGGACACGGTGTTTGTTTATGTATTCACACATGTATTAAGGTTTTCAGTCAATACAATCCTAGCATGAATAATAAACCTTTATCATGAATAAGAAAATATAAAATAACAACTTTATTATTGCCTCTAGGGCATATTTCCTTCAAAAGAATGGTACCGTGTCATCTAAGCATACATAGCTGTATTTCTAGATGACTCCAGTTGTTTTGTTGGTGCGTCGACGAAAGGCATTGGATGTGCTGATTTTGTCTTCGTGTTTGTCAAAGCTTAGGGTCTCTTTGATCAGCGGGATTTGTAAAACACAGGAATAGGAAAAACACATGGATAGAGTGTCATGACATACCCGTAATAGAAGAGTGTCATGACACATTGAATGCTACATGATTATATGATTTATTTGATTGTGCATAAGATAAAATAAATGATTTTTAAATGATGTTGGAGTGGATGAAATTTTTCGTACGATATGTAGTACAAATGAATTATATGAAAAATTCCAATGCAATGAGATTCTGCGAATCAAAGAAGCCAGGTAGGGAAAAACTTATGGGGATTAGAATCCTTCAAAAAATTCTTTGGAATCAAAGAAGGCCTTCATTTGGGAAAATGCTAAATGGACAATGATCTTGATGGAGCTCATTTTAAAAATTAATCAAAATTCACATTTGACGCTTCAGATAATTCTAAAAGAAATTACACACGTTCATTCAAATGCATCTACATGTGTGTAAAATTTGAAGATGCTATACATTATGATGAGAGCTACACTAAAATGACAAAATAGTGATTTTGAAAATGGTGAACAGTGCACACACTAATCACTATTAAAAATCCAAGATTCTGTCTGTTTTGTGTAGTTTTCATCACAATGTATTTCATCGTCCTACTTTATGCACATGTCGAATACAACCATATGACATGTACAATTCTTTTAGAATTTCTTGAAACTTCAAAATGTGATTTTTATTTTTATTTTATTTTTAAAATGAGCTCCATGGAGCTCGTCCTCCAGAACGCCCTACTCCTCCATTTAACTCTAGCCAAGATCCAAGGATCTCAACCTGTATAATTTGATGATGATTGGTTGGAGGTAGGTAGCCTCAAATCTGGATCAAAGAGACCACCTCTCCCACACATTCTTCTCGACCATCAACTTCCCCACTATGCCACTGCCTAATAAAGGCCTCCTTTGCAGTTTGTGCGCTGCAGGTAAATGCACGCGTACGTTTACTTTTCCACCACGAATTTGGATGAAAATTGCAGCGCCGCACGTACCTAGTGAATCCTGTCGAGAATTTTAGATATAACTCGGAAATGGATATATCTGATGCCTGAAGCCACTCACTGGGTGCCGGCATGTCCACGACGTACTGCATGCGCGGCGCGTGGCGTAAAAGTCACGAATACGTGTCGCCGTCAGCCCTAGCTGGGCATATGCCGGTTACCGCGCCGAGCGTGCACAGCCATGCGGCGAGCAGCCAGTGCCGCGCCGGCCGGGACAAAGCCGCGGCGCCAAGTTGCCGCCGCCCGGTAGCTTGGGCACGCCACACACGTCGTCGAGACGCTCGTTTGGCGTCCACAATGCGTTCGCGAGAGCGGGAGACGTCGATCCTTCCCATTGGAGAAACTGTTCCGGGATGCATGTATGCTCCCGCGCGCCTGTCGTCGTCGTCGCCCCGGCGTGTCACGTGGGTCGTGCGCGCGACGTTCAACCGAGAGCATACGACCACATACATGTGTCTGTCACCTTCCATGCGTGGCACGCTACTTATATCGTGTTCACACGGACATTGCCGTCTGCACGTACATACGATACGTACCGCCAAGTGCCCGGCATCTTGCTACCCACATGAACTACCACCCAAGCACCTTACCAAATCCAAGTACATTACATTTATATTATGGATTTCTCCATGTGGATGATGATCTTCATCCAGTATACGGACAGAGACGGTGAGAGCGCGAAATTTATCTTACCGAAGTGGACGCATAGCGCGCGTCGTCATCACAAAATATACTCGATCTCGAACGCCGGAGACCTGCCGTCTACGGCAGTACGGCACGGCCGCTGTGTGGCCGAACCGCGCCACCCACCCGCCCCGCCACGGTGTCGATTGGCCATCAGTTCCCTATATATAAGTCCATGGGCGGATGCTTATGATCGTATACCGCCACCTAATTAACAAGCCCCTGATCCCAGAGAGACCAAGAGAATAAGAGATGGCCTCCTTCTCCAAGCAGGCGGCACTCTTCTTGCTGGCAGCGCTGCTGCTGTGCCTCCTCTGCACTAGAGGGCAAGCAGCAAGGCCTACACCAGGATCCAGCCTCCAAAAATCACAGGTACGTACAGTAAGCAATCAATCTAACGTGTATATACTTCATAATGCAGACGGGCTGTGGCAATCGTACGTTCGTTAATTTTTTGGTCACTTCATAACGCTCGGCTCGTTGTGTTAATGATCTGCAGGGTGCTGGCTCCGCCACCTCCCATGAGAAGAGTGCTGCAGGAACCGGGATGGAAATGGAGCAGGTAGATCTGGAGGCGATGAGAGGATGCGAGGGAGGGGAAGGAGCGGAGGAGTGCCTGATGAGGAGGACCCTCGTCGCTCACACCGACTACATCTACACCCAGGGGAAGCACAACTAGATGGTGCGCTGAAAGCCTGAAACCGCTGGTGCTTACGAAGGACTCCGTGAACTGAAGGCCATATCTGGATGATCGCATGGTTAAGCAGGCCCTACTTAAGAAAGGCATTTTTCATGAGCTCGTCGGTCTGTTCCGCAGTCGCATGCATCGTCTGTAAATTACAGCTATAGTCGCCGCCTCCTTGTATTTTCCCTGTTCCCTTGTTTTCAGGTCATGTATCTGTTCTGGACTCGAAATTTTATCATCATGTATGTACTTATTGAATATATTATCTCTTTATCTATACACTGAATACTAATGTTATACTGTTCTTCGTGATTGATTGAAGCTATAGAGTTAAGACGACGATTGTTAGTTAGACAACCCGACGTCATAAGATGCCCATACGGAAAGGAACTACCGAAAACAATGCAGAGAGATGACCACACGCAGTCAGGATTAGACCACCGGCCTACCTGCTGGCTATTATAAGCATTGACTTTGCACTTGTCATGGTTCCTTTTGCTCCATCTATTACTTCCATCATTGTTTGTCGTACTCCTAGTGGCCAAATGAATGATAAAGTTTTCGTAGCAGTTGAATCTCGGCACTTTCTGGATGCCTTGTTGGTCAACTCTCTTATTAGCTGGTCGGAGCTGTTTCCGCTCAGAATGCTTTATGAAGCCTGCACGGTCGCTCAACATGCCTCCGTTCTTTATAACTGTATATAATTAACGGATACCTTGGATCCAAGTAAACTCCTGTAGGTTGTTCGTTCAGTTTTGCAACGGGTGTGCCTAAATCTTAGTTGACTGAAACTTAACTAAGCCTTAGTCGAGCGACATATAACATATAAAAAGATTTTTTTTAAATGCATGTTCTTCATGTAAAAATCTCACGAATAAAGCATCGATTGAGACTTGGTTAAGCCTCAGTCGATTAAGATTTAGCAATCTCGTTTTGCAACTCATAAATCCATGCCCCCTCATTTAAAAAAATCCAGGGCCCAACCCCCGCGTCGCTCCTGGAGCGACACGGAGAAAGCCTAGCTGCCCACCGCCCCCAGAAGATGTGGCCAAATGTGGACGGCGGCGGTGGGGCTGGTTTCGTCACGCGGCTACTCTTTCTTGACAGATTCTAGACCGAAGCGGTGGATCAAGTAAAGCAAGACGTCGGTCTTTCTGTTGTACATGATAATTATCGAAGAAGATGTACATTCAAATGAAAAAAGAAGGCATTGTTTAACAGGAAATAAAGCATATTTATTTGTGGATTCTTCCGAACAAGCAACTTATTGAGCAACTAGCGCAAAATCAATAATGCAATCCTTCTTGAGGTGATAGCCACATACGACCTGCCATCCCTCCATTTGCATAGTGGCCCAGCATGGGCGCACCCTTGCTCCCTGGTGGCGCGACGTAGCGGCATTCCGGTCTCTACGGCCCTCCCAGCCACAACTTTGACCGGCCACAGGCTTCCTCTCGTGGCACTCCTCGATCTGGGTTCCAAATTTGCTACGGCGGACTAGGCCTTCTCAGCGTCGAGGATTTTGGCATTGCTGGCGGTTCTGATGGGCAGGAGCAAAGATACTCAAGGCGAGGGCCAGACCCTCCTAAGAAAGCATGGGCAAATTTTTTTTAGGCAACCTCACAAAGCTTTATTACGTCGTCACAATGTTTACTGGGACGAAAGAAATACCTTCGCGCTGGCCTAACCAAACATGGCGGTCAACACTCAAAGTTAAAGCATGCTTTGCTAAGTTGTGAGCATCAAAGTTTGAGCTCCTAGACTGATAAACTACGTTACATGAAATAAAAGAAGACACTTGCATCTCTATTTCCCTAATCACTGCACCAAACGCCGCACTGCTCCTCCTGCCGATCTCACTTGCCACACCCTTGCAATCTTTAGCTACATGTACCCTTGACATATGTAAGTCTGCTGCAAGATCAAGGCCCTCTCGCATCGCCAAAGCTTCTAAAATGGCTGGATCTTTAACATGCTTGAAAATAAAGGCCGTTGCACCAAGAAAGCCTCCTTCCTGGTCCCGGCATATTGCTGACAGAGCTCCGAAACGGCTTCTGCTACCCATCGCAGCGTCAACATCCAGCTTTGCGTAGCCTCCAAGGGGCGCAATCCAGACCGGGTGTTGCACAATTCCCCTTCCTGATGCTTCTACATTTGGGACTATAATTTGGAAATCAGCTATGTAAGAATTTATGAACCCATGTGTCGCCTGTGGTGATTTGAAAATGCCCTCATACAAAGCTTTCCTCCTTGCACCCCATATAGCCCACAGTGTAACTGAAAACCTAATAAAATCATCAGGTTTGAGAGCTCTCATCAAAGCAAATAACCATATTTTTGGGCACTCTTGCTGCTGAGAACTTAGTTGGTCCAGTATATCCTCCGATGAAAGCGCCCAGGTGCATCTCGCCATGGGACAGTTGAGCAGCGCATGTCTCCAAGAGTCGGTCGTCCCACACAAGCCACATGCCCTCGTCGTTGACATATTCCTCCTGTGTAAAACGTCTCCCGACGGTATCGAGTTTCGAGCGAGGCGCCATAGAAAGACCTTTATTTTGCTTGGTACTATGACCTTCCAAATTGACTTCCATTCTTTGTAAAGCATGGGCAACTAATTAGAGAGCACCCCTTTGAAGGCTTCTGCGGGGGGATTTTTGGGCCCATCCTGGGCTGCCACGTGATGTCAAAGAGCGAACGAGGCACATGATTGGAAAGATAGCCACATGTGGTTTTTTCCTTTTTCTCCTTGTGTTCTTCTAGTTTTACATGGTTTTTGTCGGCGTTCTGGGAACGGGGGTCTCCAGACTTGCCTGCCTGTGGCCCACGGCGTGGCTCTGCGCGTGGGCCCCTACGGCCCATCTCCATCAACAAGGCATTTAAAACCCTCGCGAGGGGCCAAGCCTCGCGAGGCGGACGACACAAGACCTCCTCAGGAGCGGCCTCACCGGGTTGGCTCGCGAGGAGCGGAGGGATCAAGGCAGGGGAAACCTCGCGAGGTTCTCGTGACGTGAGCCATGACGATCGAGACCAGGCAGGCGCCAACGCGCGCAGTGTCCTTGTTTCCCCTTTGGTGCTAAGGAAGCAAGCGCAGGCGCGGAGTACCGAGGCGTCGAGCAAAGGTTTCCATATCGGTGCAACGAGACCAAGACCAGCAGGACGGCAAGACGGAGGTCACCATGGAGCCCAAGGCAGCGTCACCACCAGAGCCTTTTGCAGGCGAAGACTACTTTTGTCAGGATAAGCTGTACTGGCTGTCCCCTTTCAAATTAGCCGTTGTTGGCTCCCTTCCGCTCAATATTTGAGAAGAGGACCGGGGCCTATATAAGTAGAACTAGCCACCACAGTAGGGGCATCTGATCTTTAGCCAATCCTTAGCCACACACCGAGCTCAAGAACACCTCATCCTCAAGAGGCTGTTCTTCCCCTTGTACTGTTCATCATCAGCCCAAGAGGCAATCCACCACCACACTGGAATAGGGTATTACAGCACAACGATGGCCCGAACCAGTATAAATCTTGTGTCTTTGTGTTGTGAGTTCGTCGAGTTTGTTCGTGAGATCTTAGCAAACCCAGGGCGTGGATCGGTAGGGAGGAAAGGACTTCGCGCGCACCCCAGAGTTCGAACCTTAAGGGTTTTGCCGGAACCCATGATCCGACATTTGGCGCGCCAGGTAGGGGTGCGCCGGAGCCTCTTCCCCGCCAATCGATCCGCCGACACTCCGCGGTCCCGATGTGTGACGCCCGGATAATTACGCTACAGTAATTCCCTGTTAATGATGCCACGTCACCACAATTACTGTTGTTGATCTCGCGTTAGTTCAAAACCGATTCAAATTTGAATTAAAGGGAGACATCAAAGTTTTCAAACATTAAAAATAAAATGTTTGGGTTGTGCCAAATAATGCATAGGTAATCATGGTGTAGAAACCACACTTTTATAGAATGCTTAAATACTCTAAGATGAATAAAACAGTAGCGAAAACTATTATTTAAATACTTTTAAATAATAATTAATTATGAAACTATTTTACTCTGGGTAGCAAAATTAATGTGGCAGTGGCATAATTGGTGACATCAATTTAGGTGCCACTTTGGTATATTGTTAACACTATAAACAGCAACTAAAAGAAACAAAAAAGAAATAAAGTAAATAAAAGAGGAAAGAAAAGTAAAACAAAATTAAACAGAAGACCCCCCCTTTTTGCTGGGCCTCAGCCTAGCCGGCTGGCCCAGCCGACCACCCCGCTCGCCTGGCCTATTAATGCCCCGCTACCCCCCCACCGTAACCTAATCCCCCCACTATCCCCACTCCTCACACGCTTCTCCTCCTCCTTCCTCGTTCTGGATCTGGGCGGAGCGCCCGACCCCGACGTCCCTCGTCCCACCGCGGCCACCATGCGCCCCGCTGCCTAGGAGCTCGTCGCACGCCTCGTCGTCAACCACTTCCTCGCCCACGACCACGCGTACGAGCCAGGACGGCCCCACGACGCCGCACCGTGCTGGGCTTCCTCCTCGGGCCGCCACACGCCGCCACTGACTCCGGCAACCCCGAGCCTCCCTCGAGCCACCGCACGCCGCCACCGACACCGGCAACCCCGAGCCTCCCTCGAGCCTGCTGCCATGCCCTACGGCCGCACTGTGAGCTCCGCCGAGAAATCCCTCTCCCCCCGTGCTCGATTCCGCCGCCTAGCCATCATCCCGTTGAGCACCGAGCTCCGGCCGCCGCCATGGACGACGAGCATCACGCTCCCGAACTCCCCTCGTACTCACCACGCCCGCGCCTTGCGTCCGCGCCCCACACGCTCTCGGCAGCGTATGCCCGTGCCTGCTGCTGCTGCTCCTGTTGCTCCTGCCTAGCGCCGCGTACTGCACTGCCCGCGCCCTGCGCCGCCCTTGGTCGTCCTCTGCCTACGCCCGCGTGTGCATACGCGTTCGCGCCCCTGCTGCTCTTGCTGTTGCCGCTGCGTTGCTGCTTTATCCGCTGCTGCTCTTTGCTAGCTGCTAGTTACTGCTGCCGCTCCCGCTGGCCCCCTGCGTACCACCTCCGCCCGCCGCTACCACAGGCGCCGCCCTTCGCCGGCGTTGTCCGCTATGGCCGGCCCCGTCCACGGCCACCGGCGCCAAGCCGCGCGGCCGCCTCCGCCGCTCGCCTCCCCTATGCAGCTTCCCCTGGCCGCGTCGTCCACCGTCCGTCGCGCCGCTCGGGGTCGCTCCCAGCCGCGGCTGGACTGGGCGGGTGCCTTGTCGGGCGACCGCAACCGCGCCCGTTCGCCCATAACCCGCTATGGCCCTGGCCCATTGACAGCCGGGGCCCAGCCCCCCAGAACGTATATATATATATATATAAAGAATTAAAAAATAAAAATATTAATTAATTAACTTAATTAATCATAATAGATTAATCTAATCACTAATTAACCTAATTAACTGTTAGTTAATTAATCAGTCAATGACATGCGGGACCCTCACGTCAGTTTGACCAGTCAACACCTTTGTTGACTGCTGATGTCATGCTCACTATTCTGGATAATGTTGAATTAAAATAATTAAATAAATTCTGAAAATGATTTAAACTGTAAAATTAATATAGAATAATCCGTAACTCGGATGGAAAAACTTTGTACATGAAAGTTGCTCAGAATGACGAGACGAATCCAGTTACGCAGCCCGTTCGTCTGCCACACATTCCTAGCATAGCAAACACGCAACTTTCCCCCTCCGGTTCATCTGTCCGAAAATGCGAAACACCGGGAATACTTTCCCGGATGTTTCCCCCCTTCGTCGGTATCACCTACTACGGCGTTAGGGCACACCTAGCAACGCTCATTGTCGTGTCATGCATCGTCATGCGTATGTTTGCATTATATTTATTGTTTCGTCCCCCTCTTCTCTCGCTAGACACCGAGACCGACGCCGCTGCTACCCAGTACGACTACGGTGTTGACGACCCCTCCTTCTCGGCTGAGCTTCCAGGCAAGCCCCCCCTTGATCATCAGATATCGCCTATTCCTTCTCTCTACTGCTTGCATTAGAGTAGTGTAGCATGTTACTGCTTTCGGTTAATCCTATTCTGCTGCATAGCCTGTAATTGTTGCTACAGTTGTTACCCTTACCTGCTATCCTAATGCTTAGTATAGGATGCTAGTGTTCCATCAGTGGCCCTACACTCTTGTCCGTCTGCCATGCTATTCTACTGGGCCGTGATCACTTCGGGAGGTGATCACGGGCATATGCTATATACTTTATACTGTTACATTGCTTATGATACTATTCGGAGATGGGGGCTGAAGGGGCAGGTGGCTCCATCCCGGTAGAGGTGGGCCTGGGTTCCCGACGGCCCCCGACTGTTACTTTGTGGCAGAGCGACAGGGCAGGTTGAGACCACAAGGAGAGAGGTGGGCCTGGCTCTGGTCGGCGTCCGTGGTTACTTCATAATGACACGCACTAACCAACTACACGGGAACAGTTATGGGCACTCGAAGTCGTGGTATCAGCCGAAGCCTTCTTGACGTCAGCGACTGAGCGGCGCGCGCCGGATTGGACTGGAACGCCTGCTCTTGTATTAGGGAGGCTAGGTCTGCTTGCGGCCGCCCTCGCAACATGCAGGTGTGCAATGGGCGATGGGCCCAGACCCCTGCGCCATAGGATTTAGACTAGCGTGCTGACCTCTCTGTTGTGCCTAGGTAGGGCTATGACGTGTTGATCTTCCGAGGCCGGGCATGACCCAGGAAAGTGTGTCCGGCCAAATGGGATCGAGCGTGTTGGGTTATGTGGTGCACCCCTGCAGGGAAGTTTATCTATTCGAATAGCCGTGATCGTCGGTAACAGGACGACTTGGAGTTGTACCTTGACCTTATGATAACTAGAACCGGATACTTAATAAAACACACCCTTCCAAGTGCCAGATACAACCCGGTGATCGCTCTCTAACAGGGCGACGAGGAGAGGATCACCGGGTAGGATTATGCTATGCGATGATACTTGGTGAACTTACCTTCTACTCTCTTCTACATGCTGCAAGATGAAGGCTACCAGAAGCGTAGTCTTCGACAGGATTAGGTATCCCCCTCTTATTCTCGCATTCTGCAGTTCAGTCCACCGATATTGCCCTTTACATAGATACCCATGCATATGTAGTGTAGATCCTTGCTTGCGAGTACTTTGGATGAGTACTCACGGTTGCCTTTCTCCCTCTTTTCCCCCTTTCCATTCTTCTCAGTTGTCACAACCAGATGCTAGAGCCCAGGAGTCAGACGCCACCTTCAACGACTCCTACTACACCAAGGGTGCCTAGTACTACATGCAGAACGCCGACGACGACCAGGAGTTGTTTAGGAGGATCCCAGGTAGGAGGCCTGCGCCTCTTTCGATCTGTATCACAGTTTGTGCTAGCCATCTTATGGCAACTTGTTTAACTTATGTCTGTACTCAGATATTGTTGCTTCCGCTGACTCGTCTATGATCGAGCACTTGTATTCGAGCCCTCGAGGCCCCTGGCTTGTATTATGATGCTTGTATGACTTATTTATGTTGTAGAGTTGTGTTGTGATATCTTCCCGTGAGTCCCTGATCTTGATCATACACGTTTGCGTGTATGATTAGTGTACGGTCGAATTGGGGGCGTCACAAGTTGGTATCAGAGCCGACTGCCTGTAGGAATCCCCCTTCCACACTCCTTGGCCGAAGTCGAGTCTAGACATTGCAAAACTTTTACTAACCTGGATGTGTGTCTTACGGGCCCACGTCGCCATTGGGTGGTATTAGGATCTTTTATTCCTCACCTATACTCTGGGAGTCTGATCTCTCTTTTATTCGGGTTAAATGATTTTGTTAACTCTAAAACTAGGATCTCGTTACTACTTCCTCCCGGAGAGCCCCTTCATTCCAGATGATGGCCTGATTCATTAGAAGACCCCGATGATACTCTTTGATATTATCCCGAGAACTTGTGTTCATCGCGTTTGCAATTCCCCTTCCACTGTCAACCCTTATGGATAACTACCTGCACTTGCCATTCTTACATTCATCCCCAGTTGGTCTTGTTATTACAAGATACCCTGTAATACTCGTCGTTGTTCCAAGAATCCCTTGTGCCACTGCCTTGCGGTTCCTTGACGCAAAAATATCCTTACGATTTGTTTCTTCACACTAATCGAGGAACCGTTCATTACTAGTTGTTCATAGGATTCACTAGATACGTTGAAATACTACCCGATCTTCCGGTAATTCTCTGCCAACTATTGTTTTGCCAATACTTGTCTGCTTGCAGTCTGGACAATTCCATTTGTCTAGCAATAACCATTAAAATCATTGTGATTGACATTCTGATCCTGTTGATTCGACATGTGTGTGAATGCACGCAATCATAAGTTATTCCCTGAAAATTATCCTTCCGACTCAGACGTCATTTTAAACGTGAGCTAGTTCTCAACCAATCCAATTGCCGTCGATTGTACCCTAAGCCTACTCAACTTATCCATCCTTAATCAGAGTGTTTGCTTCTGATCCTTTGATTTGGAAATCATAATTCCTTTACATGTGAGCTTTGAATTAGCCAGTTGCTTCTATAATCCAATGCCTTCACATTGTTTCTTCTTCTAGTTGAGTACCGATGCTCACATCAGATCTCATGTGGACCATCAAATCCTTTGTTGGATTTTATCCGACAACGTCCTTCATATTCAATAACTTTGTGAGTCTTTTCTCGGATACATAATGCCTTTGGTAAATTGTATCCTCTGCTTTGTCCAACATGCTCTGCTTTCGAGCTTGTGTTGTTTACTCCTGAAGTTTGTGGTATATGTTCCTAAGAGGCCCAGATGGGTTGAACCTATGCCTTTTCGAATCTGTGTGAACCAGGAAACTACTACGGGTCATACTCTACTGGTGTTATGACAGATAAAATTTCAATATTACAACTTCTTCGAAAATGAGAAGTGAGTGAAAGGTTATGCATTGGAGAAGTGGGAGTCGACCTTGAACTTTGTGTTCATGCCCATGGAAACGATGTTGAGCTTATCATGATAGCTTCTCGTAACAATAATTATTCACTTGACGTAATTTGATTTTGTATCTATGATTTTGGCCTTTGCAATCGTGGTTCCAACCGTGATTGTTCTTCTTTGATCCCATTCTCGGACAAGTTAAAAGTACTTGCCTTCTGCAGATCATTACGTCTGCCCAACCTCTATTTTGATCTACCTTCGAGTATTACCCCCTGGTATCTCGAGGATATCAACCCATTACACTACATCTTATGAATTTCTGATGAAGTACTAACTTTCCCCGTCATGGTCACTCCACGGGTTCTGGGTTGTCGTCAACCGAGAACACCGAGTTGTGAAATCAAATCAACACTGTGATTTAGTACTTCCAGTACTTTGTTGTTGAGAAGTTTAATACTCCACGTCATTCCGAGCCTGACCGGCTACATCATTATCGTGCTAATTTTAACTGTGCTATCTGGTCCTTCCCGGAGCACAATTTTCGACGATGAGCTAAGCTTACGTCGAGTTCCTCGTCTTATCGTTTCACCTTGAACAGCAAGCCTGATTTCGAGTTTGTGTCATACCCTTGGATCCATTAACCTTTCGCTCCATCATTCCTTTGACTTGATGTCATCGCCGATCAATTACATCTTCGTGGAGCCTCTCGACAAAATTGTCGTGATCTTCTTTAACAATTGGACTCTTTCCAGGATATCAATCGAATTCATGATGATAAGTACCAACCTCGTCCCTTGGTAATCTGAGTTACCATTGACAACATCCTTACCTTCTTTTGTCACAAACTTGTTCATGTTATGGATGCAACTTGCTATCCAACTTGTATTATGTTCTATCTTGAAGTATTACTGTCTTTTATGTCAAGGATGTTGTGAGGACTGCTCCACCTCTTAAAGAATTCTTGGTACAAGTGATACATCCCGCCATCTACATTCATCTCTTGGTCCCCGTGTTGTTTCCAACTGGCATACCGACGATTGAACTGTGAGGTGTAAAATTCAAAATTACTAGCAACCTTATTGCTTGTAAGATAATGAACGATATTTCATTCTTTGGGTATTGGTTATTGGATCACCATTCTAACATTGATCATGCTACCGAAGGCCATATTTCGGGCGCACCTTTCAACCAATGTTTAATGGTGTATGTTTTTCCTCGAGCATACATCATTATATCATTTGATATGACAAATGTTACCTCCTTGTTAACATAATTGTGGAAATCCATCCTTTTGGAAATCTTCATGAATTGTCGTTTAGTTCATCAGCCACCTCCTCATCCTCTCCTTGGTTTAAAGCTGAACACTGGTTTCGGGACCTGCTTCCATAGTCCATTTCCTAAGAATCTTACAATGTCATCTCGTCAATTTGTGTTGCACCTTTTCTTTTCGGGAATCCCGTGTCTAAGTTATCTTGACACTGATCAGATCTGAAACTCGGTCAAATATGATGGTTGGGACATATTTCCAAGAGTTATAACGGTAAGGTGATGTCATACCTAGCCCACCTGGCCGGAGGCCCTATTGTAATAGTTTCCTTTTTAGCAAGGTTAACCATTCTTCCCTGAGGAAATTGTAAGACTCATTCTATAAGTTTTTCCTGATGGATCCTTTGTGTATCCATAGCCTGATCTTTACCTAATGATCATGTCAATGCTATCTCGAAGCATGTTTGTGGTACTCCGATCATCAATAAGAGCATTTGAAGCACAATGTTAAATTTTCCTTATCAATTATCCAAACACCTTTGTATGGGTAATGTCATGAAATTTATCTCCCCTTACCTACATGATTTTCTACTTTATATCCTGTCATGGATATCTTGCTCTGCTTGTCCTTGGGAAGGATATACCCTTGAAATATGTGTTTAAACACATTTTCCTTTCCATTGTTCTGTTTAATATGATGATCACCCTTTCCTTTCCATTGTTTTGTTTAACCTTTTTGGTGATCTATATGATCTAAGCAGTAATATTCTTCTGCTTATGAAAACACCTTGGTGTACAATCGCGTCAGTAAGACCCTGTTGCTTTTGTTGATGGCATTCCGGTAACCACCGATGGACGAGAACTTTGCCTATAGGTCCGCCTTGTTTCAACTAGCAGGAAAATGGTTCTCTTCGTCCCTCGCCCTTGGTTTCGAAGTTGTTGCCGACATATATGACAGTCTCTTCTGTGACGTGCCTTACTATCATGACCATGCAAGCTGTCAACGCCTTTCAACTTTTAACCCACATGGTGGGCCCATAACCCACAGTTCCACAGGATCGAAACCTGACTCTTCTGTACACCCCCTATTCGCAAGGTTGTTCCTCGCGCGTGGCCTCGTATGTAATTCTTGAGCCATCCCCCGAGAGATCATCAATTCTGGTATCAAACACAATACTTATCCCCGTTGCTTTGAACCCCTTTTCACGCCCTGTTTAAGGCATCGAGCGATTGCCTACCCGCTCGAAACTTCCCATGATACCTCCTTACTTTGCTCTCGATAATTTCTTAAGTTTCAATTCGAGAGTTACTTTTCGCCACCTTCCCTAATGTTATCTACCGGATAAGAGACCGTGCAGAGTTCCGTTCTTTCGAGTTACCCCTTATCCTTTTACGTAAGTACGATGGAGTTCCCGAAGAAAGGACGACAACTTCATCATGATGACCTGAAGCAGAGAAATGAAGACATCAATGTAATGGATCGACCTCTTCGAGAAGAGCAACTATGACTGAGAAGAATCGTTAGAATTACGTAACCAGATCCCTTCCCCCTTACTCCCGCTCCTAAATCTCGGGACGAGATTTCTTGTAGTGGAGGAGAATTGTGACGCCAGATAATTACGCTACAGTAATTCCCTGTTAATGATGCCACGTCACCACAATTACTGTTGTTGATCTCGCGTTAGTTCAAAACCGATTCAAATTCAAATTTGAATTAAAGGCAGACATCAAAGTTTTCAAACATTAAAAATAAAATGTTCGGGTTGTGCCAAATAATGCATAGGTAATCATGGTGTAGAAACCACACTTTTATAGAATGCTTAAATACTCTAAGATGAATAAAACAGTAGCGAAAACTATTATTTAAATACTTTTAAATAATAGTTAATTACGAAACTATTTTACTCTGGGTAGCAAAATTAATGTGGCAGTGGCATAATTGGTGACATCAATTTAGGTGCCACTTTGGTATATTGTTAACACTAGAATAAACAGCAACTAAAAGAAACAGAAAAGAAATAAAGTAAATAAAAGAGAAAAGAAAAGTAAAACAAAATTAAACAGAAGACCCCCCCTTTTTGCTGGGCCTCAGCCTAGCCGGCTGGCCCAGCCGACCACCCCGCTCGCCTGGCCTATTAAGGCCCCGCTACCCCCCCCCCCCACCGTAACCTAATCCCCCCCACTATCCCCACTCCTCACACGCCTCTCCTCCTCCTTCCCCGTTCTGGATCTGGGCGGAGCGCCCGACCCCGACGTCCCTCGTCCCACCGCAGCCACCATGCGCCCCGCTGCCTAGGAGCTCGTCGCACGCCTCGTCGTCAACCACTTCCTCGCCCCCGACCACGCGTACGAGCCAGGACGCCCCCACGACGCCGCACCGTGCTGGGCTTCCTCCTTGGGCCGCCGCACGCCGCCACCGACTCCGGCAACCCCGAGCCTCCCTCGAGCCGCCGCACGCCGCCACCGACTCCGGCAACCCCGAGCCTACCTCGAGCCTGCTGCCATGCCCTACGGCTGCATTGTGAGCTCCGCCGCGAAATCCCTCTCCCCCCCCCCGTGCTCGATTCCGCCGCCTAGCCATCATCCCGTCGAGCACCGAGCTCCGGCCGTCGCCATGGGCGACGAGCACCATGCTCCCGAACTCCCCTCGTACTCACCACGCCCGCGCCTTGCGTTCGTACCCCACGCGCGCTCGGCAGCGTATGCCCGTGCCTGCTGCTGCTGCTCCTGTTGCTCCCGCCTAGCGCCGCGTACTGCACTGCCCACGCCCTGCCCCGCCCTTGGTCGTCCTCTGCCTATGCCCGCGCGTGCATACGCGTTCGCGCCCCTTCTGCTCTTGCTGTTGCCGCTGCGTTGCTGCTCTATCCGCTGCTGCTCTTTGCTAGCTGCTAGTTACTGCTGCCGCTCCCGCTGCCCCCCTGCGTACCACCTCCGCCCGCCGCTACCACAGGCGCCGCCCTTCGCCGGCACTGTCCGCTATGGCTGGCCCCCGTCCACGGCCACCGGCGCCAAGCCGCGCGGCCGCCTCCGCCGCTCGCCTCCCCTGTGCAGCTTCCCCTGGCCACGTCGTCCACCATCCGTCGCGCCGCTCGGGGTCGCTCCCAGCCGCGGCTGGACTGGGCGGGTGCCTTGTCGGGCGACCGCAACCGCGCCCGTTCGCGCGTAACCCGCTATGGCCCTGGCCCAATGACAGTCAGGGCCCAGCCCCCAGAATGTTTATATATATATATAAGAATTAAAAAAATAAAAAGAATATTAATTAATTAATTAAATTAATTAACTTAATTAATCATAATTAGATTAATCTAATCACTAATTAACTGTTAGTTAATTAATCAGTCAATGACATGCGGGACCCTCACTTCAGTTTAAACAGTCAACACCACTGTTGACTGCTGACGTCATGCTGACGTCAGCATACACTATTCTGGATAATGTTGAATTAAAATAATTAAATAAATTCTGAAAATGATTTAAAACTGTAAAAATTAATATAGAATAATACGTAACTCGGATGGAAAAACTTTGTACATGAAAGTTGCTCAGAACGACGAGACGAATCCGGTTACGCAGCCCGTTCGTCCGCCACACATTCCTAGCATTGCAAACACGCAACTTTCTCCCTCCGATTCATCTGTCCGAAAACGCGAAACACCGGGAATACTTTCCCGGATGTTTCCCCCTTTCGTCGGTATCACCTACTACCGTGTTAGGGCACACCTAGCAACGCTCATTTTCGTGTCATGCATCGTCATGCGTATGTTTGCATTATATTTATTGTTTCTTCCCCCTCTTCTCTCGCTAGACACGGAGACCGACGCCGCTGCTACCCAGTACGACTACGGTGTTGACGACCCCTCCTTCTCGGCTGAGCTTCCAGGCAATCCCCCCCCCCCTTGATCATCAGATATCGCCTATTCCTTCTCTCTACTGCTTGCATTAGAGTAGTGTAGCATGCTACTGCTTTCGGTTAATCCTATTCTGCTGCATAGCCTGTCATTGTTGCTACAGTTGTTACCCTTACCTGCTATCCTAATGCTTAGTATAGGATGCTAGTGTTCCATCAGTGGCCCTACACTCTGGTCCGTCTGCCATGCTATACTACTGGGCCGTGATCACTTCGGGAGGTGATCACGGGCATATGCTATATACTTTATACTGTTACATTGCTTATGATACTGTTCGGAGATGGGGGCTGAAGGGGCAGGTGGCTCCATCCCGGTAGAGGTGGGCCTGGGTTCCCGACGGCCCCCGACTGTTACTTTGTGGTGGAGCAACAGGGCAGGTTGAGACCACCTAGGAGAGAAGTGGGCCTGGCTCTGGTCGGCGTCCGTGGTTACTTCATAATAACACGCTTAACAAGATCTTGGTATTTGATCTGAGTCTGGCCACTGGCCTATACGCACTAACCAACTAAGCGGGAACAGTTATGGGCACTCGACGTCGTGGTATCAGTCGAAGCCTTCTTGACGTCAGCGACTGAGCGGCGCGCGCCGGATTAGACTGGAATGGCTGCTCTTGTATTAGGGAGGCTAGGTCTGCTTCCGGCCGCCCTCGCAACGTGCACGTGTGTAATGGGCGATGGGCCCAGACCCCTGCGCCATAGGATTTAGACCGGCGTGATGACCTCTCTGTTGTGCCTAGGTAGGGCTGTGACATGTTGATCTTCCGAGGCCGGGCATGACCTGGGAAAGTGTGTCCGCCAAATGGGATCGAGCGTGTTGGGTTATGTGGTGCACCCCTGCAGGGAAGTTTATCTATTCGAATAGCCGTGATCTTCGGTAACAGGACGACTTGGAGTTGTACCTTGACTTTATGAAAACTAGAACCGGATACTTAATAAAACACACCCTTCCAAGTGACAGATACAACCCGGTGATCGCTCTCTAACAGGGCGACGAGGAGAGGATCGCCGGGTAGGATTATGCTATGCTATGATACTTGGTGAACTTACCTTCTACTCTCTTTTACATGCTGCAAGATGGAGGCTACCAGAAGCGTAGTCTTCGACAGGACTAGCTATCCCCCTCTTATTCTAGCATTCTGCAGTTCAGTCCACCGATATTGCTCTTTACACAGATACCCATGCATATGTAGTGTAGATCCTTGCTTGCGAGTACTTTGGATGAGTACTCACGGTTGCCTTTCTCCCTCTTTCCCCCCTTTCCATTCTTCTCGGTTGTCGCAACCAGATGCTGGAGCCCAGGAGTCAGACGCCACCTTCAATGACTCCTACTACACCGAGGGTGCCTACTACTACGTGCAGGACGCCGACGATGACTAGGAGTAGTTTAGGAGGATCCCAGGCAGGAGCCTTGCGCCTCTTTCGATCTGTATCCCAGTTTGTGCTAACCATCTTATGGCAACTTGTTTAACTTATGTCTGTACTCAGATATTGTTGCTTCCGCTGACTCGTCTATGATTGAGCACTTGTATTCGAGCCCTCGAGGCCCCTGGCTTGTATTATGATGCTTGTATGACTTATTTATGTCATAGAGTTGTGTTGTGATATCTTCCCGTGAGTCCCTGATCTTGATCGTACACGTTTGCATGTATGATTAGTGTACGGTCGAATCGGGGGCATCACACGATGTCCGGCGATCCGAGGGCCGACTCCGACCGCTGGGCAGCCTGGCCCGCCCGGGCGGCGCCACCTGCCCATGAAGACCTCAACCCCGCGCTCCAGGCGGCACGGGCGCCACCTAACGCCGCTGGGCGCGGCCAGGCGCTGTCCACCCTCACTGCACGACAAGCGCGAGCCGCTGCAAGGGCCGCAAGCCACGACGCAGCAACGGCGCCACACATCTAGCGGGAGCAGGCGAACATGCGGGTCGCGCTAACGGTGGCGCGGGAGTTGCTGTGGTGCCGATTGATGGAGAGCGGTCGGGATGCACTGCTGGAACGTGTCGCCGAGCTGCTGGATGCGGCGGCGTCAGGAGCGCCGCCCTTCTGCTATCTGCTTCCTTCTCGGGTCGCTACTGGATCTCACGGCGGGCCTCGCTGCAACCATGCACCCTCGAGTGTGCCTGGGGGCTTCGTCGATACCAGCACGGCCGGCGGCGCCGGGGGCCCCGTTGCCCCACGCCGCCTCCGATGAGCATGGGCACGAGCGTTGCCTCCCATGGTCCCAACGAGACGTCACGCTATCATCCTTAGGACGCCGCGCTGGGCCGGGCAACGTGGAGTGTGGGGCACTATGGCGAGGTGTTCGGGGTAACAGCCCCGGAAGCCTACGTGCCCCGCATGATGGACCAAGAGTACGCGCCGGCAGACGACCCTGGCTCGTTCCTCGGAGAAGGTTGGGAAGAAGAGTGATACGTCTCCAACGTATCTATAATTTTTGATTGCTCCATGCTATATTATCTTCTGTTTTGGACATTATTGGGCTTTATTATTCACTTTTATATTATTTTTGGGACTAACCTATTAACCGGAGGCCCAGCCCAGAATTGTTGTTTTTTGCCTATTTCAGAGTTTCACAGAAAAAGAATATCAAACGGAGTCCAAACGGAATGAAACCTTTAGGAACGTGATTTTTGGAACGAACATGATCCAGAAGACTTGGACCCTACGTCAAGCAACCAACAGGGACACCACGAGGTAGGGGGCGCGCCTACCCCCCCCCCCCAGGCGCGCCCTCCACCCTCGTGGGCCCCCTGTTGCTCCACTGTCACATCCCTAGCTCCTGGCATTGCACTAGGCTAGCTTCATGTGTGCATCATGTTTAAATTTTGCCTAAACTTGAAATGGGGATGTTCAAACCCTAGCACCAAATGAAATCCAACTAGGATCACAAAGAAATATTTTAAATGAACCCAAAATGCCCTTTGGAAATGTTCATCATTTCTGATAAAGGTAAAAACCTCTGCCAAAAGTGATGAACATATTTCTAGGTCATTTATGGATTTTTGAATTAACTCATGTTGTATTTGAATTGGGGCATTTAAATCCTATAAATAATTTAAATGCTCTAATAATTCTGAAACTAGTTGAGGGCTGTTGGGAATAATTTCAATAGTGCCCACAAATATTTTCAGGATTTTTGAAAACTGCTATGGCATTTTTAATAAAGCAGAAACAATTGCAGAAAGTAGAAAACAGAAACATTAGAAAGGAGAGGGAGCCACCTGGCGGCCCAAGTGGCCGGCCCAGCCCACCTGGCCCCCTCCCCTGTCGTCTTCCACCTTTGCCAAGAGGATGGGCGCGTGGCCGACGCACGCAGGCGCGCCCCGGCCACCTCCTGCTTCGCCGTGTCGACGCCTCCTTCCTGCCAACCCCGCGCCAGGAGACGTGGACGAGGCCGTGCTGACCCCCCCTTCTCCCCTGGCCATTTCCCCTCTGCCTCCTCGTTCTTCGCCCGAACAGAGAGCCGTCGCCGCCGTTCACCGTACCCAAGGCCACCGGCCACCCCTCGCCCTGCCTCTGAGCCTAGAAGCTCCGCCGCGTCTGCCTTGCCCTCTCCACCGAGCTACGCGACGCCGGAGGCCTTGCTTCGTCGCCACCGTCGTCGTCTTTACCGACGGGCACCAAAGATCGCCGGCTCCGATTCACCGTCTCCAGGCCGCCCTCGAGCTCACTGACCTGCTCTGCGAGTCGACCGTGAGATTCCCTTGCTTCTCCCCTCTCCCCTAACTCCCGCGCAAGCTCTAGCCCCACCGCCACCGTGCCCGTGAGCTTCACATCGCCGGCGATGTCGCCGCCGTCATCCATTTTTCCCGGTGCACCCTTTGATCAAGAGTTAGGATTGTATCAATCCCTTTCTTGTTTGGTCACATCGTCTTGCCCTAAAAAGCAAGATTGTTCTCGAGCTTAGTAACATATCGGTGGTTCGTGATTTTCCGAATATCTTCTCGGAGGTATCACCAGGTTGTCACCTGACCGCTATGTTGAGTTCTTGATCAAGTTGGTTTCTTGTAGCCACCCCTCTTCTCCAAGAATCTGTGTTGGATACCCCTGAGCTAGTTGGTTAAGCTAAACAATAACTTGGAGAGTTGGAAGATAAAAGCTTTATCTGACTTAGTTCATTCCAAAGGGATATCCTTGGGTGTGTTGAAGAAAGATGATATCTTCATCGATTTATCCCCGTGATCAGTTGTTGGATCTATTGTCTTGTCCAATCTTTGATTTGAGTATGGGCTATCGTCAAGTCAAATCAGAACCAACAATGTTCGTAATGTAGTCTTACTCGTGGTTGATCCCTCGAGCATACACCATTACATCTTTGGTCTGACCAATGCTATCACCGTGTTCACATGATGGTGGAAGTCCAGTGATATGGAAATTCCGATGAGTTGTTGTTGAGCCCATCAGCAGCATTTTGTCTCCCCCATGATTCATGTTGAACATCAACCTAGTGTTGAAAACTTTGTAAGCAATGCCTTTGTGTTCCGATCATGAAGCTTATGCTTGGATGGAAGGAGTGACTTCCTCTAATTCACGTGCATTTGATGTAAGTTGCCGCCGTGAATTTGAGAAAGTTTGTTTAGCTCCCCTGGTATCATCGCAAGTCAGTCACGCACGTGCGAAGTATTCTGTGGTTTGACAGATTAGCTACCTTCATCCCATACGTATCCCTAGCACACCAAGCCACTGATTGATTTGTTCAAGGAGAAGAAGTTCCTTCTTAGGATCCGGACTTATGCAAGGGCTTCGATATCCTCGAAGATGGTTCCCAACCAGAACTCGGTAGTGTTTTATTGTAAGACTACTCTGTGGCCATGCTTATCTAGGACAATGTGTTCACATGTTTGTAGCAGAACCAGCTCATGTTTTGGAGCTTGCTATCGTAGTTCATCTCCCGAGAATCTCGCAACATCATCTCGTCGATTTGTATTGCAAACTTTCATTTTTTTATCTCTAGACTGGATGAGTCTGGAATATTCTGACACCAACCAGATCTGAACCTCGGGCAGACATGATGGTTGCGTTTCCCAAGAACTATAATATTGGTCTCTCTATAACCCGGTAAGGTGGATGTCGTGGCCAACACACCCAGCCGGAAGATCTATTATTATAGTATCTTGATTGATAAAGTTGGCCACCTTCCCATAAGGATTTCGTAGGATTCTACTTCCGTAGTTATTCCTTATGGATTCTTGTGCTCCCGAAGTCCGACCTTTTACTTGATGTTCTACGTACCAAACCATTTTAATAAATGGGTTGCACTAGCACATCAAGGAGAACATTAGAAGCGGAGTGCTAAATGTCTCTCGGTCGATCATTCAGATTTCGTCCCCTTGGCCTCGCTAAGGTGAAATCCGAGAAGGTGTTATCTTCCTTTGCATCTGCATCATCCATCACTATTCATCATGGTGGTATGTTGTGTTGCCAGGATCCTGGACACGGATGTTGGTAGAACCTTGATGAATATGGAAATGCTCAAGTTCTTGAGAGCATGCGCAAGCAAATCATCCCTTGCGTTGTCTTCAACAAGGTAGTTCACATCATCCATCCTAGTCCGAGTATGCCATTCCTTCGAACTCCGCCAAACGATTGCTGTGATTTGCCTTAGGCTGATATAAGAGTCTCAATGATCTCTATATCAAAGGTAATTCTTTTTGCCACTTAAGGTAATAATTCTACGAGTCACCTTTCCCAAGGTGCCCCGTTATGGAATCATGGCAATTTTCCTCGCTGCTTTGAAACCCTCGTCAAATTATTTCTTCCGCCCCTCCTGATGCATGTTTTGCCTCTCAGCTCCAGAGATGTTTCTATATCTCATTCCGTGAATTGATCTTGTGATCATTAAGATGATCCTAAGTTGCTCAAATCTCAGAAAGATCGATTCTTCTAAAATTCTCTCTTTCTATTCGTTGTCATGTTGGATGTAGTTCTCAAAGCAAGACGTCGAGATCAAGGTGATGCAATGAATCAACATCTTCAAGAAGAGCAATTGGATCATGAAGATTGTGTTAGTTTGTGTCCCCTCTATCTTCTTACCTCACATCTTGAATCTCGGGACGAGATTCTTGTTTAGTGGGGGTGAGTTGTCACATCCCTAGCTCCTGGCATTGCACTAGGCTAGCTTCATGTGTGCATCATGTTTAAATTTTGCCTAAACTTGAAATGGGGTTGTTCAAACCCTAGCACCAAATGAAATCCAACTAGGATCACAAAGAAATATTTTTAATGAACCCAAAATGCCCTTTGGAAATGTTCATCATTTCTGATAAAGGTAAAAACCTCTGCCAAAAGTGATGAACATATTTCTAGGTCATTTATGGATTTTTGAATTAACTCATGTTGTATTTGAATTGGGGCATTTAAATCCTATAAATAATTTAAATGCTCTAATAATTCTGAAACTAGTTGAGGGCTGTTGGGAATAATTTCAATAGTGCCCACAAATATTTTCAGGATTTTTGAAAATGCTCTGGCATTTTTAATAAAGCAGAAACAATTGCAGAAAGTAGAAAACAGAAACATTAGAAAGGAGAGGGAGGCACCTGGCGGCCCAAGTGGCCGGCCCAGCCCACCTGGCCCCCTCCCCTGTCGTCTTCCTCCTTTGCCAGGAGGATGGGCGCGTGGCCGACGCACGCAGGCGCGCCCCGGCCACCTCCTACTTCGCCGTGTCGACGCCTCCTTCCTCCCAACCCCGCGCCAGGAGACGTGGACGAGGCCGTGCTGACCCCCCCTTCTCCCCTGGCCATTTTCCCCTCTGCCTCCTCGTTCTTCGCCCGAACAGAGAGCCGTCGCCGCCGTTCACCGTACCCAAGGCCACCGGCCACCCCTCGCCCTGCCTCTGAGCCTAGAAGCTCCGCCGCGTCTGCCTTGCCCTCTCCACCGAGCTACGCGACGCCGGAGGCCTTGCTTCGTCGCCACCGTCGTCGTCTTCACCGACGGGCACCGAAGATCGCCGGCTCTGATTCAGCATCTCCAGGCCGCCCTCGAGCCCACTGACCTGCTCTGCGAGTCCACCGTGAGATCCCCTTGCTTCTCCCCTCTCCCCTAACTCCCGCGCAAGCTCTAGCCCCACCGTCACCGTGCCCGTGAGCTTCACATCACCGGCGATGTCGCCGCCGTCATCCTAGCCACCAGAGCTTTGCGTCTGAGCGCTTCGTCGTGCTCAGAGCATCTCCAGGAACCCGTATCACTCGCTGGTTCGCCTCCCATGCACCGTAGCCTCGTCCCCGAGGTCGACCGAACTCCGGCGGCCGCAACCGAGCTCGCCGCCGTTGACTCCGGCCACCCCAGGCCCAGCCACGGCCACCACCCGATGCGCATCGAGCTAGCTTTCCAACACGCCTAGCCGCGCGTCATTTGGAGCACTACAGAGGAAACCCGAGGCACAAGTACGCCGCGGACCTCGTCGGCGACTAACCGCCGGTGGGTTTGACTCTTTGACCAGGGGTTTGACCTCCCCTGCGTCACTAACGTGTGGGCCCGGACCCTGCTAACTTCTGGTTAAGTCAATAACTAAATCTAGTTTAGCCACTGACTCACTGACATACGGGCCCCGCCCGGCTAATTAAACTAGATTAGGTTTAATCTATATTAGGATTAGCTACAGTCACTAACGTGTGGGTCCCAGCCGTCAAGTTTGACCTGGGCTGGCGCCTTTGACTTGCTGACGTCACCCCGACGTCATGCTGACGCAGTTAACCTTTTTCTGGATTTATTCTTATACAGGAAAATCTAGAAAATACTACAAACTTCAAATATTCATATAAATTAATCTGTAACTCCAAATGATAAGATTTATATATGAAAATTGATCAGAAAAATCCAATCTTTCCATCTGTATTGGTTTCATGCATGTTAGAGCAACCTAACCTTGCTGTTTAGGTGAAACAAGTTAATGCACCTTTATGACTTCATAAAATGGGTTTGCATTTGAATCTTTGGTTCAAATGGACTCATCTCAATCTGTTCTAGCTTGCATTAGCCCAAAACACATTCATATTGCCATTTCATAGCATGCATCATATTGTTGCATATCGTCATGTGTTGATGGTGTTCGACGTATCTTTCGTGGTAGGTTCTGCCTCCGAGGATACCCACGATTATCCGACTGAAGGGCAGTATCCTACCACCACTCCATCAGGCAAGCAAAACCCCCTTGTTCATTCCGATACAATCCCACTCCCTCGCTTCTGCTCTCTTTTACTGCATTAGGACAACAACAATTCATCTGTTACTTGTTGCGGTAGTTGAACCCCTTATCCTCTGCATGACCTGTCATTGCCACAGTAAATAGATGAAACCCACTAGCATGAGTAGGAGTTGTTTGAGCCCTGATGTGCCTACTCATTCATGCTTATTTGTCATGCCTGCTATTGCTTAGAGTTGAGTCGGGTCTGATTCATCGGGGATGAGTTGGAATGGTGATGAACATGTCCTACTGTGTGTGAGCTAAGTGTGTGAACACGATTTGGTAAAGGTAGCGGTGAGAGGCCATGTAGGAGTACATGGTGGGTTGTCTCATTGCAGCCGTCCTCAGGAATTGAGTTCTGTGTTTGTGATCCATGAAACAGTTACTACCATGCATTGGGCCCGAAACCAATGGACCCCCTCGGCTTCTTAATCACCCTTGTCCTCTGTCCAGGAGTTGCACGTAGTTTCTGGTGTTTGTATTAAGCTGGAGGCCGTGGACAGCGCTGACCCGAGGGGTGGGCTGTGATGCGGTAGGCTCGTGGCCCGGTGTACCGAGTCGCCCGTTTGGTGTCTCGGGAACCCTGCACACATCGTTCGGGGCCGTATGTGGAAACCTCGGCCGGACTTCCTGCGGATGGAACCTGAATAGGCGATAAACCTGGACTAGAGACTTGAGCGTTTAGGTAGGCTGTGACCGACACCCTCGCTGGGCTTCCGCTTGAAGGTTGCCGAGTACATGCTGTGTAAACGGCGGTAAGTGGTGAGAGCGTGTGTGACGAAGTACACCCCTGCAGGGTTAACATCATCTATTCGAATAGCCGTGTCCGCGGTAAAGGACTTCTAGGTTGCCTATAACAGTTCATAGACAAGTGAAAGTGGATACTCTAAAATCCGCAAGATAAGCGTGAGTGCTATGGATGGCGTTCTCGTAGGGAGACGGGAGCGGATCCATAGTGGAGCATTGATATGGTGAATATGTGGACTCGTGTGCGCCACCTCAAAAGAGTTACTTGCAGTCGTAGTTAGGATAGCCACCGAGTCAAAGCTGGTTTGCTGCAGTTAAACTCCACCACCCCCTTTGTTGATACCGATGCATATGTAGATAGTTCTGATGTAAGTCTTGCTGGGTACATTTGTACTCACGTTTGCTTATTTTATGTTTTGCAGAGAGACGTCAGTCTCGCTAGTAGTTCCGTGTGGACTTCGACGTTTAGCTTGATACCTCAGCTACGATCTTGTGCCCTCGGCAGGATCTGGTAGATAGTCAGGCTTCTCGGCCTTTTTCATTTGTAGATGTCTGTACTCAGACATGTTAAGCTTCCGCATGTGTTTGACTTGTATGCTCTGAATCCTGGGTCGAGAGACCCATGTTTGTAATATCTGGCTCTTCGGAGCCTAATGAATAAATACTCTGAGACGTAGAGTCTAGTTGTGATGCCATGTTGTATTTGCACATAGCGAGCATATTGTGTGTATGATTGAAATGCTTGGTATGTGTGGGATCCGACAATCTAGTTGTTTATCCTTGGTAGCCTCTCTTATGGGGAAATGTAGTATTGTGCTTCCATGAGCCATAGTAGTCCGCTACAGCCCGGTTCACCGGAGTCCTGCTAGCCCAGCACTACTGCTCCGGAACACTTGACTGGTCGACATGTGATTCACTTCGTTCCCGTGTCTGTCCATTCGGGGAAATGTCACGCGGTGACATCCGGAGTCCTGCCTAGCCTGCTACAGCCCGGGTTCCCGGAGTCCAGTTAGCCCAGTGCTACAGCCCAGATTCACACGTTGCTGACCGACATGCTCGATGTTGATTCATGTATGCCTGTCCCCGTAAGTTAGTGCCGCTTTGGGTTCACGACTAGCCATGTCGGCCCGAGTTCTCTGTCATATGGATGCTAGCGACACTATCATATACGTGAGCCAAAAGGCGCAAACGGTCCCGGGCCATGGTAAGGCGACACCCGTGGGAATACCGTGCGTGAGGCCGCAAAGTGATATGAGGTGTTACATGCTAGATCGGTGTGACTTAGAATCGGGGTCCTGACATCCACTGACGTACTTCTTCCTCCTATATATACCTACATACCCCCAAACGAACAGATACGGAGCCAAAAACCTAATTCCACCGCCGCAACCTTCTGTACCCACGAGATCCCATCTTGGGGCCTGTTCCGGAGCTCCGCCGGAAGGGGCATCGATCACGGAGGGCTTCTACATCAACACCATAGCCTCTCCGATGAAGTGTGAGTAGTTTACCTCAGACCTTTGGGTCCATAGTTATTAGCTAGATGGCTTCTTCTCTCTTTTTGGATCTTAATACAATGTTCTCCCCCTCTCTCGTGGAGATCTATTCGATGTAATCTTCTTTTGCGGTGTGTTTGTTGAGACCGATGAATTGTGGGTTTATGATCAAGATTATCTATGAACAATATTTGAATCTTCTGAATTCTTTTATGTATGATTGGTTATCTTTGCAGGTCTCTTTGAATTATCAGTTTGGTTTGGCCTACTAGATTGATCTTTCTTGCAATGGCAGAAGTGCTTAGCATTGGGTTCAATCTTGTGGTGTCCTTTCCCAGTGACAGTAGGGGCAGCAAGGCACGTATTGTATTGTTGCCATCGAGGATAACAAGATGTTTTTTTATCATATTGCATGAATTTATCCCTCTACATCATGTCATCTTACTTAAGGCGTTACTCTGTTCTTATGAACTTAATACTCTAGATGCATGCTGGATAGCGGTCGATGTGTGGAGTAATAGTAGTAGATGCAGGCAGGAGTCGGTCTACTTGTCTCGGACGTGATGCCTATATACATGATCATACCTAGATATTCTCATAACTATGCTCAATTCTGTCAATTGCTCAACAGTAATTTGTTCACCCACCGTAAAATACTTATGCTCTTGAGAGAAGCCACTAGTGAAACCTATGGCCCCCGGGTCTATCTTCATCATATTAATCTTCCAACACTTAGTTATTTCCGTTGCTTTTATTTTACTTTGCATCTTTATGTAACGCCCACGATGCGGCTATATCTCCCACGTGTCGAGGCACGACTTAGAGGCATAACCGCATAGTGGTTTTGTCGCAAGAAGGGTCATCTTCACACAATCCCATGTAATGAACAAGAATGGGATAAAGAGTTGGCTTACAATCGCCACTTCACACAATACATGAATATAATTCATACATCATCCAAAATACACACATATAGACCGTCTACGGTCAAGATCCAGATGAAAATAAGACAACCCCAAATGCTAGATTCCCCGATCGTCCCAACTGGGCTCCACTACTGATCATCAGGAAAAGACACATAGTAACGACCACGTTCCTCATCGAACTCCCACTTGAGATCGATCCCATCATCTGCACTGGCATCGTCGGCACCTGCAACTGTTTTGGTAGAATCTGTGAGTCACGAGGACTCAGCAATCTCACACCCGCGAGATCAAGACTATTTAAGCTTATAGGAAAGGATGGTGTAAAGAGGTGGAGCTGCAGCGGCAATAAGCATATATGGTGGCTAACATACGCAAAAGAGAGCGAGAAGAGAAGCAACGGAACGGTCGTCATCTAGCAATGACCAAGAAGTGATCCTGAACTCCTACTTACGTCATACATAACTCAGACCGTGTTCACTTCCCGGACTCCGCCGAGAAGAGACCATCACGGCTACACACGCAGTTGATGTATTTTAATTGGGTCAAGTGACAAGTTCTCTACAACCGGACATTAACAAATTCCCATCTGCCTCATAACCGCGGGCACGGCTTTCGAAAGATAATACCCTGCAGGGGTGTCCCAACTTAGCCCATCATAAGCTCTCACGGTCAACGAAGGATAAACCTTCTCCCGGAAAGACCCGATCAGTCTCGGAATCCCGGTTTACAAGACATTTCGACAATGGTAAAACAAGACCAGCAAAGCCGCCCGAATGTGCCGACAAATCCCGATAGGAGCTGCACATATCTCGTTCTCAGGGCACACCGGATGAGCAGTCCGTACAACTAAAACCAATCCTCGAGTTTCCCCAAGGTGGCGCTGCAAAGGGCTCTAGTTTGGACCAGCACTCAGAGGAACACTGGCCCGGGGGTTTAAAATAAAGATGACCCTCGGGCTCTAGAAAACCCGGGGGAAAAAGGCTTAGGTGGCAAATGGTAAAACCAAGGTTGGGCCTTGCTGGAGGAGTTTTATTCAAGGCGAACTGTCAAGGGGGTCCCATAAATCACCCGACCGCGTAAGGAACGCAAACTCAAGGAACATAATACCGGTATAACAGAAACTAGGGCGGCAAGAGTGGAACAAAACACCAGGCATAAGGCCGAGCCTTCCACCCTTTACCAAATATATAGATGCATTAATTAAATAAGAGATATTGTGATATCCCAACATATCCATGTTCCGACATGGAACAAACTTCAACTTCACCTGCAACTAGCAACGCTATAAGAAGGGCTGAGCAAAAGCGGTAACTTAGCCAAACAACGGTTTGCTAGGAAAGGATGGTTAGGGCTGACATGGCAATATGGGAGACATGATATAGCAAGCAATAGGTAGCGCAGCATGGCAATAGAGCGAACAACTAGCAAAGCAAAGATAGAAGTGATTTCGAGGGGTGGTCATCTTGCCTGCAAGGTTCTCAGAGTTGTCGAAAGCTTGATCCTCGTAAGCGTACTCAACAGGTTCCTCGTTCACGAACTCGTCTCCCGGCGCTACCCAAGACAAGAACACAAACAAACGGAACCACAATCAATCACGAGAAATGCACAAGCAACATGATGCAAAACATGTATGATATGCGAGATATGATATGCGATGCATATGCGTGCTCCGGAAGGAAAATGATGAACAAGGCAGTAACTTGGTAAACCAAGCATGCCACTGGAAAGATGAGATGATTTCGGTCGAAATCGATATAAAGATCACCGGAAACTGATGCACGGTTTGCAAATGGCAAGCAAAACAAGAATGACACGAATCTGTGATTAACAGCATGATAGCACTTAAAATGCAACAAGTAACAATGCTACAGCACTCCAACATAGCAACAAAGCATATGATAGTAATCTACAGGAGATTCTTGACAAAAGATGAACACTGAGCTACGGCTAGTTCACAACATAACAAGCTCAAAGAAGCATGGCAAAAGTGCAAAAGATAACAGGCTCCAGACTTGGTGAAATTACTGGACATGGCAGAAAACAGCATCAGGTAGCAATGTTCAGAGCACGAAATCAACATGCTACAGGAACTTAACATGGCAAAACAAGGCATGGAAGTATTCTACTAAATTCATATGACAAAAGTTCCTTACTGACCATAAGCCAAAAAGGACCAGAAGATATGATGGCAACCATGTAAACATAGCAAGTTTCGTTATCAGGTTTCAGACTTGGCAGAAAACAGAGCATGGCAGAAACAATAATATGAGGACATGTTTGTGAGCTTGATGCACTCAGCACAAAGCAATGCATGACAAAACAAGCATACCTACAGCAAGATGGCATGTTTATGAAGCTATCCATGGCAAGAACAAAAGCATAGCATATATGGATCAACTACAATAAGCTTGGCAAAAATGAATATCATGTTAAGAATCTGCCAGAAATATTTTATAGCAAAAGTAGAGCAAGATTGAGTCGTGCTACGGCACTCTATAATTGCAAACAAGGGCAGGAATGGATCAATTACAACTATATCTATAAAACATCCTCAATGAACATCTCCAAAATATGCATGGATCTCTCTGTAGCATCAAGTTTACATGGCAACAAAATAACAGCAGACAAAGACAGAAATTACTAAGTCCCTGAAATCAGAAACATTACGGGGCCTAATTTGCATGCTTGTGCTAGTCACCACAGAGATCACAAAAATACATGGTATACACCACTGGAAAGATGGCATGGCATACAACAAAACACATGTAGAGCTCATGCCTATAAGATGCACAGATTTAATGATACAAAAATGACAAATGTCCAAGTTCTGATAAGAACCAGCAGATAACAGCAACTAGCCCTCTTGCAACAGAGATTTGGGCATCAAGATGACCTCTAATGAACATGGTGCAATAGAACAAAATGTAGAGCATCATGAGACGAACAATTTGACATATTACACGCGTGAAACGGAGCTATATGCAGAGAGTTATGCAACGATGAACAAGTGCACATGCTGGAAATATAAATGACTTAGGAATTTGGGGGGGAGAGAAAAAGTCAACCTCGAGGAGCAGATCGAGATCTGGCCGGGGCCGAGCTACGGGCTCGCCGGCGGTGGGAAGCGAAGCCGGAGGCGAGGAGGGAGAGGCCGGAGGGGAGGACACGGCGCGGCGGCGGAGGAGGAGAGGCGCGCCGGCGGGCGGCGGTCGCCGGGCGAGGGCGCCGGCGGCGGAGGCGGCGGCGTGAACGGCGGCGAGCGCCGCGGCGGGGCCGGCGGACGCGGGAGACGGCGGCGCGGGGATCCGCGGGCGGGAGGCGGCTGGCGGCGAACGGGCCCGCGGGCTCGCGGCGGGCTTCGTGGGCCGGCGGCGGTGGGAGATCCGGCGGGCGACGTGGCGGCTTCTGATTCGTCGGGGTGCGGCGGCGGACGCGTCCGGTCCGGTCCGGACGTGTCCGGCGGCGGAGAGGGAACGGAGCTACGGTTGGACTGCGCGAAAATCTCGGGGTCTCACATATTTATAGGTAGAGGGAGCTAGGAGGCTCCAAATGAGGTGCGGTTTTCGGCCACACGATCGTGATCGAACGACCTACAGCATGGAAGAGAGTTTGGTGGGTTTTGGGCTGATTAGAGAGGGGGTTTTGCTGCAACACACAAATGGACTTTGCGGATGCCCGGTTAACCGTTGGAGTACCAAACGACCTCCAAATGGAACGAAACTTGACCGGTGGTCTCCGGGTGGTATACTAAGGCCACTTGACAAGCCTCGGTCCATTCCGAGAATGTTTTGACACCCGCTCACGAAAGAAAACAAGAGGGGTGCACCGGAGGAGATAGGAGCGCCGGATTGCAAAACGGACAACGGGGAAAATGCTTGGATGCAAGAGACGAACACGTATGCAAATGCAATGCACATGATTACATGATATGAAATGCTTGACAAGAACAAAATGCAAAACGAAAGACAAAACCCGACCACGAAGGGTGTATCATAACACATAGCCGAAAATGGCAAGAGTCAGAGTTACAAATATGGAAAGTTACATGCGGGGTGTTACAACACTCCACCACTACGAGAGGATCTCGTCCCGAGATCTAGGACTGAAAGAACTCCGGATATTCGGAATGGAGATGGTCCTCGCGTTCCCAGGTGGCTTCCCGGTCGGAATGGTGCGACCACTTCACTTTCAGGAATTTGATTGACTTGTTGCGAGTCTTGCGCTCAGTTTCTTCAAGAATGGCAACGGGGTGCTCATGATAAGACAAATCTTCTTGGAGGTCAATCTCTTTGAAGTTGATAGTGCGCTCAGGCGTCTTGAAGCACTTGCGGAGCTGTGACACGTGGAACACATCGTGCACGTTCGCGAAGTTGGAAGGAAGCTCAAGTTGATAGGCGAGGTCGCCTCTTTTGCCAATGATCTTGAAAGGACCCACGTTTCTAGGGGCAAGCTTCCCTTTGATACCGAAGCGACGAGTGCCTTTCATTGGAGAGACGCGGAGGTAGACATGGTCTCCGATCTCGAAAGCCAAATCACGGTGCTTACTATCATAGTAGCTCTTCTGGCGCGATTGCGCGGCTTTGAGATTATCACGGATGACTTTACACATTTCTTCAGCTTCAGTGATTAAATCATTGCCAAGAAGTTGGCGTTCACCAGTCTCTGGCCAATTAAGAGGAGTACGGCACTTTCTGCCATAGAGAATCTCGAATGGGGCCTTGCCCGAACTCGCTTGGAAGCTGTTGTTGTAGGAGAATTCAGCATATGGAAGACAATCCTCCCATTTCATGCCAAAGGAAATGACACAAGCCCTGAGCATATCTTCAAGAATTTGATTGACTCGCTCGACTTGGCCACTAGTTTGAGGATGGAAAGCTGTGCTGAAGCGAATGTTTGTGCCCATGGCCTTCTGGAAGGAGTCCCAGAACTTAGAGGTGAAGATGCTTCCACGATCTAAAGAAATCAATTGTGGAATGCCGTGCAAGGAGACAATTCTGGAGGTGTATAGCTCTGCCAACTTAGCTGCTGTGATGGATTCTTTGATTGGAAGGAAATGAGCCACTTTAGAAAGCTTGTCGATGACAACGAAGATAGCATCATTTCCGCGCTTGGACTTTGGAAATCTAGTCACGAAGTCCATTTCGATATGATCAAACTTCCATTCTGGGATAGCAAGAGGTTGGAGGAGACCAGCTGGTCGTTGGTGTTCTGCTTTCACCCTTCGACAGACATCACATTCATTCACGAATTGAGCAATTTCTCGCTTCATTCGAGTCCACCAATACGACTGCTTGAGGTCATGATACATCTTCGTACTTCCAGGATGAATGGAAAGGAGAGAATTGTGCGCTTCGTTCATTATGACTTTCCTAAGATCACCTTTAGGAACCACAATCCAGTCCTCGAAGAATAAAGTGTCTCTGTCATCAATGCGATAGCACTTGTATTTGGAAAGACCCTTGTCGATACCACGTTTCACCTTCTTCACCATGGCATCAAGGAGTTGTGCCTCACGAATTTGATCTTCCAAAGTAGGAGAGAGTATGAGGTTGGCAAGAAAGCCTTGAGGAACAGCTTGAAGATTCAGCTTGCGGAAAGCTTCACAAAGATCCGGTTGGAAAGGCTTGAGAATTAAGCTGTTGCAATAAGCTTTCCTGCTTAAAGCATCTGCAATGACATTGGCCTTGCCTGGAGTATATTCGATACTTGGATTGTACTCTTGAATCATTTCGACCCATCGAGTCTGCCTGAGGTTGAGGTTGGGCTGAGTGAAGATATACTTGAGACTCTTGTGATCGGTGAATATGTCCACTTGTCTTCCCAACAAGAGATGTCTCCACGTTATTAATGCATGGACAACTGCCGCCAACTCAAGATCGTGAGTGGGGTAGTTCTTCTCGTTGGGCTTCAACTGACGAGAGGTATAGGCCACAACTTTCTTCTCTTGCATTAACACAGCACCGAGACCTTGGAGAGAAGCATCACAGAAAACTTCAAATGGCTTGGATTCATCAGGAGGAGTTAAGACAGGAGCTGTGACTAGTTTCTCTTTGAGAGTGTTGAAAGCAACGTCACACTCAGGAGACCAGACATACTTCACATGCTTCTGGAGGAGGTTGGAAAGAGGCTTTGCAATCTTAGAGAAATTCTCAACGAATCTTCGGCAATAGCTTGCAAGACCAAGAAAACTGCGGAGCTGCTTGACATTCTGAGGAGGTTCCCAATTCACAATTGCGGACACCTTCTCGGGGTTAACAGCGATGCCCTTGGCAGAGATGATGTGACCAAGGAAAAGAACTTCATCGAGCCAAAACTCACATTTGGAGAACTTCGCATAGAATTGATACTCTCTGAGCTTGTCGAGCACCAATCGCAAATGTTTGGCATGATCCTTCTTATTCTTGGAGAAGACCAAGATATCATCGAGATACACCAGAACGAATTCATTGGTATAGGGGTTGAAGATGAAATTCATCATCCGAGAGAATACTGGAGGAGCATTGACAAGGCCGAAAGACACGACAGTATATTCATAAGAACCAAAGCTTGTTCTGAAAGTTGTCTTGGGAATATCTTCTTCACGAATGCGAATCTGATGATAACCCATACGAAGGTCAAGCTTCGAGAATACTTTAGCACCTTTGAGTTGCTCGAAAAGCTCATTGATGTTGGGAAGTGGATACTTGTTCTTGATAGTCTTCTTGTTCAATGGACGGTAGTCGACACAAAGTCGGTCCGTGCCATCCTTCTTCTTGACAAAAAGAACACCACAACCCCATGGAGATGAACTCGGTCTGATCAAACCCAGACGCTCTTGTTCATCGAGTTGTTTCTTCAATTCCTTCAGCTCGTTGGGTCCAAGCTTGTATGGACGCTTGCAAACGGGTTTAGTGCCAGGCTCTAGTTCGATAACGAACTCAACTGGCCGGTGAGGAGGCATACCCGGAAGCTCTTCTGGAAAGACATCTTGATACTCACAAACGACTGGAATTTGAGAGATGGCATTCAATTCGCCCTTCTTATTGAGAGAAAATAACTGAATGGTTTCATCACGAGCGGCATAAATGATAACATCCTCAGAAGAGTGTGTCAATTGAATTTCCCTGGCTGCACAATCAAGTTGAGCCTTGTGCTTAGAAAGCCAGTCCATCCCGAGAATTAGATCAATATCCGAGTCACCAAGAACAATTGGAGAAGACAGAAATTCATAGTCGCCCATCTTGATAGCGGAATCCCGAACGAATGCTCGAGAAGTCAGTTGTCGAGCCGGAGAAACAATAGATAGAGGACTCGGCAATACTTCAGTAACTAGATCATGCATAGCCACAAAAGGTCTAGAAATGAAAGAATGCGATGCACCAGTATCAAAAAGAACTTTTGCAGGAATATCATTAACTGGAAGATTACCCATTATCACATCAGTAGATTCCTCCGCTTGAGCTGCATTCATCATGTTCACCTTAGCAGACTTTGGATTATGCTTGACCACTGCATTGCTGGAAGATCTGACAGGAGGAGGAGGAGGAAGACGCCTTTGGTTGAAGCACTTGTTAGCATAGTGACCTTTCTACTGACACTTGTTGCAAGTCACCTCTGAGAGTGGACGGTGATAAGGAGCATTGGACTTTGGAGCTTGATTCTGAGACTTGTTCTGATAGCCAGAGTTGGAAGAGTTGGAAGAACCATGGCCACCTTTGTTCTTCTGCTGGTAAGGCTGACGAAACGGAGGAGGAGGAGGCAACCAGAACTTCTGTTGCTTAGCTGTCACAAGTGAGGAAGAAGAAGACTGAACTGCGTCTCTGACTCTTTCTTAGAAGCCTCACACTTGAGCTGAGCAGCCTCTTGCTTCAGTGCCATATTGTAGAATTGATCAAACTGAGTAGGCTCAACAAGAACGAGAGCTAACTGCAGATCCTCTTTAAGGCCACCTCTGAAGTGGTAGATCATGCTCTTTTCATCAGGAACGTCTTGTTTAGCAAAGCGAGCAAGTTTCTGAAACTGGATGTTGTATTGATACACAGACATGTTGCCTTGCTTGAGATTGTGGAACTCCTCACGCTTGCTCTCAACAACACTTTGTGGAATGTGGTGCGCTTTGAAGTCCCGACAGAAGTCAGTCCAAGTGATCACATGACCTCCTCTGGAATCTTTGTATTGCTGAAACCAATCAGCAGCTTGGTCCTTGAGCTGGAACGAAGCGAACTTGACATAGTCCTCAGGCCTGACATTGCTACATTCAAAATGCTTGTTGATGTCCACGAGCCAATCATCGGCATCCGTGGCCTCGGCACAGTAGCTGAAAGACTTGGGCTGATTTGCGAGAAACTGGTTGAGAGTAGCAAAGTGAAACTGATTGTTGCCTTGACCTTGATTGCCTTGATTGCCTTGCCCTTGAGTACGTTCTTGCAAGAGTTGCAGAATCATCTGAGCATTGGCGTTGGTGGCTGCCATGATAGCTTGCCATGCATCCGGAGGTGGAGGTGGTGGCGGAGGGTTCGCTTGACTCCCTTCATTGCGATCCGGATTCTGACGCGTTGGCGGAGCCATCCTGAAGAGGGTGACATCCGTTAGCATCTTGATAGACAAATAGATAAGTAGAATCAACAGATAGAAATTGCAACATATAGTCTTCACAATAAACATTCGAACGAAGATGAACGAATGAATTCCGTAGTAAATCAACACACTTCCATAAGTTGAGAAGCCACTTAGAAAAGATATGGAATCAACATATGACTTCGAAGCAACTCGAATATCACAATTCAAAACAACACATAGTATTGGCTTGCAGAATAAGCCGGAACAAACATATGATAGAGATTTCGTCCGAAGTTTTTGTGGTGGGGCCCACACGGGCTCAATCGTACAGCACCATCATGTACAAGGCTGTGCACATGACATATGAAGCGTCCCCGAGTCGGCATAGCCAAGGACTCTTTAAGACACTACGAGACCACTGTAAAACCAACCGTGTACAGGCGGACCACTAGACGTCGAACCCCAATCTCATATCATGCGTCTGTCGGAAAGATATCCTAAGGCTACTTGAATTCCCACTTATAAACTCCCGAAACTTTCTGGTTATGCAATCTGGTGTTGGGGATACAGGGGACACAAAATATATCACCCAAACTAGCAATCCCTAGATCCAGCTGTATCCATCCGTCAACACATAACCTAGAAAACCTTCGGAAATCGTTTACCTCACCCTTCGAAAAGCATCCGTTATACAAGTTATGGCAATACTCCCGAACTCCCGCCCCAGTACTGGGTGGCGTCGAGGTGATCTCACCAACAACTGCATAAAAGAGATTTTGATGTCGGCGAAACTCAGGTATTCCAGAACTGCAACGATAAAATTGTGACGACAACACCTCGGAGCTCAACTCCCCGGGACACTGCCACAACCCCTAAATGTCAGGAGGCACCAAGAACAATGTTCTCGTCACAAACCCATTGGAACGATTCCAAGATACCCGCGTGATCCTAAAATTTTTTTAGTGAAATTTGAGGAGAGAAGAGTCAAAACTTCTACGTCAGGAGACCTCACCAGAGCGACGAAGGGACTGAGGAGTAAAAAGAATCCTACTCTCCGATATATATAATCCTAAGACTCAAAACATTTTTGTACTAGACTCAACAACGCCAGCGATTCGATCAAGCAGGGGGCTCCTAAGTCGGGGCTGGCTCTGATTACCAACTTGTAACGCCCACGATGCGGCTATATCTCCCACGTGTCGAGACACGACTTAGAGGCATAACCGCATAGTGGTTTTGTCGCAAGAAGGGTCATCTTCACACAATCCCATGTAATGAACAAGAATGGGATAAAGAGTTGGCTTACAATCGCCACTTCACACAATACATGAATATAATTCATACATCATCCAAAATACACACATATAGACCGTCTACGGTCAAGATCCAGATGAAAATAAGACAACCCCAAATGCTAGATTCCCGATCGTCCCAACTGGGCTCCACTACTGATCATCAGGAAAAGACACATAGTAACGACCACGTTCCTCATCGAACTCCCACTTGAGATCGATCCCATCATCTGCACTGGCATCGTCGGCACCTGCAACTGTTTTGGTAGAATCTGTGAGTCACGAGGACTCAGCAATCTCACCCCGACGTCATGCTGACGCAGTTAACCTTTTTCTGGATTTATTCTTATACAGGAAAATCTAGAAAATACTACAAACTTCAAAAATTCATATAAATTAATCTGTAACTCCAAATGATAAGATTTATATATGAAAATTGATCAGAAAAATCCAATCTTTCCATCTGTATTGGTTCCATGCCTGTTAGAGCAACCTAACCTTGCTGTTTAGGTGAAACAAGTTAATGCACCTTTATGACTTCATAAAATGGGTTTGCATTTGAATCTTTGGTTCAAATGGACTCATCTCAATCTGTTCTAGCTTGCATTAGCCCAAAACACATTCATATTGCCATTTCATAGCATGCATCATATTGTTGCATATCGTCATGTGTTGATGGTGTTCGACGTATCTTTCGTGGTAGGTTCTGCCTCCGAGGATACCCACGATTATCCGACTGAAGGGCAGTATCCTACCACCACTCCATCAGGCAAGCAAAACCCCCTTGTTCATTCCGATACAATCCCACTCCCTCGCTTCTGCTCTCTTTTACTGCATTAGGACAACAACAATTCATCTGTTACTTGTTGCGGTAGTTGAACCCCTTATCCTCTGCATGACCTGTCATTGCCACAGTAAATAGATGAAACCCACTAGCATGAGTAGGAGTTGTTTGAGCCCTGATGTGCCTACTCATTCATGCTTATTTGTCATGCCTGCTATTGCTTAGAGTTGAGTCGGGTCTGATTCATCGGGGATGAGTTGGAATGGTGATGAACATGTCCTACTGTGTGTGAGCTAAGTGTGTGAACACGATTTGGTAAAGGTAGCGGTGAGAGGCCATGTAGGAGTACATGGTGGGTTGTCTCATTGCAGCCGTCCTCAGGAACTGAGTTCTGTGTTTGTGATCCATGAAACAGTTACTACCATGCATTGGGCCCGAAACCAATGGACCCCCTCGGCTTCTTAATCACCCTTGTCCTCTGTCCAGGAGTTGCACGTAGTTTCTGGTGTTTGTATTAAGCTGGAGGCCGTGGACAGCGCTGACCCGAGGGGTGGGCTGTGATGCGGTAGGCTCGTGGCCCGGTGTACCGAGTCGCCCGTTTGGTGTCTCGGGAACCCTGCACACATCGTTCGGGGCCGTATGTGGAAACCTCGGCCGGACTTCCTGCGGATGGAACCTGAATAGGCGATAAACCTGGACTAGAGACTTGAGCGTTTAGGTAGGCTGTGACCGACACCCTCGCTGGGCTTCCGCTTGAAGGTTGCCGAGTACATGCTGTGTAAACGGCGGTAAGTGGTGAGAGCGTGTGTGACGAAGTACACCCCTGCAGGGTTAACATCATCTATTCGAATAGCCGTGTCCGCGGTAAAGGACTTCTAGGTTGCCTATAACAGTTCATAGACAAGTGAAAGTGGATACTCTAAAATCCGCAAGATAAGCGTGAGTGCTATGGATGGCGTTCTCGTAGGGAGACGGGAGCGGATCCATAGTGGAGCATTGATATGGTGAATATGTGGACTCGTGTGCGCCACCTCAAAAGAGTTACTTGCAGTCGTAGTTAGGATAGCCACCGAGTCAAAGCTGGTTTGCTGCAGTTAAACTCCACCACCCCCTTTGTTGATACCGATGCATATGTAGATAGTTCTGATGTAAGTCTTGCTGGGTACATTTGTACTCACGTTTGCTTATTTTATGTTTTGCAGAGAGACGTCAGTCTCGCTAGTAGTTCCGTGTGGACTTCGACGTTTAGCTTGATACCTCAGCTACGATCTTGTGCCCTCGGCAGGATCTGGTAGATAGTCAGGCTTCTCGGCCTTTTTCATTTGTAGATGTCTGTACTCAGACATGTTAAGCTTCCGCATGTGTTTGACTTGTATGCTCTGAATCCTGGGTCGAGAGACCCATGTTTGTAATATCTGGCTCTTCGGAGCCTAATGAATAAATACTCTGAGACGTAGAGTCTAGTTGTGATGCCATGTTGTATTTGCACATAGCGAGCATATTGTGTGTATGATTGAAATGCTTGGTATGTGTGGGATCCGACAATCTAGTTGTTTATCCTTGGTAGCCTCTCTTATGGGGAAATGTAGTATTGTGCTTCCATGAGCCATAGTAGTCCGCTACAGCCCGGTTCACCGGAGTCCTGCTAGCCCAGCACTACTGCTCCGGAACACTTGACTGGTCGACATGTGATTCACTTCGTTCCCGTGTCTGTCCATTCGGGGAAATGTCACGCGGTGACATCCGGAGTCCTGCCTAGCCTGCTACAGCCCGGGTTCCCGGAGTCCAGTTAGCCCAGTGCTACAGCCCAGATTCACACGTTGCTGACCGACATGCTCGATGTTGATTCATGTATGCCTGTCCCCGTAAGTTAGTGCCGCTTTGGGTTCACGACTAGCCATGTCGGCCCGAGTTCTCTGTCATATGGATGCTAGCGACACTATCATATACGTGAGCCAAAAGGCGCAAACGGTCCCGGGCCATGGTAAGGCGACACCCGTGGGAATACCGTGCGTGAGGCCGCAAAGTGATATGAGGTGTTACATGCTAGATCGGTGTGACTTAGAATCGGGGTCCTGACATCCACTGACGTACTTCTTCCTCCTATATATACCTACATACCCCCAAAAGAACAGATACGGAGCCAAAAACCTAATTCCACCGCCGCAACCTTCTGTACCCACCGCAACCTTCTGTACCCACGAGATCCCATCTTGGGGCCTGTTCCGGAGCTCCGCCGGAAGGGGCATCGATCACGGAGGGCTTCTACATCAACACCATAGCCTCTCCGATGAAGTGTGAGTAGTTTACCTCAGACCTTCGGGTCCATAGTTATTAGCTAGATGGCTTCTTCTCTCTTTTTGGATCTCAATACAATGTTCTCCCCCTCTCTCGTGGAGATCTATTCGATGTAATCTTCTTTTGCAGTGTGTTTGTTGAGACCGATGAATTGTGGGTTTATGATCAAGATTATCTATGAACAATATTTGAATCTTCTGAATTCTTTTATGTATGATTGGTTATCTTTGCAGGTCTCTTTGAATTATCAGTTTGGTTTGGCCTACTAGATTGATCTTTCTTGCAATGGCAGAAGTGCTTAGCATTGGGTTCAATCTTGTGGTGTCCTTTCCCAGTGACAGTAGGGGCAGCAAGGCACGTATTGTATTGTTGCCATCGAGGATAACAAGATGTTTTTTTATCATATTGCATGAATTTATCCCTCTACATCATGTCATCTTACTTAAGGCGTTACTCTGTTCTTATGAACTTAATACTCTAGATGCATGCTGGATAGCGGTCGATGTGTGGAGTAATAGTAGTAGATGCAGGCAGGAGTCGGTCTACTTGTCTCGGACGTGATGCCTATATACATGATCATACCTAGATATTCTCATAACTATGCTCAATTCTGTCAATTGCTCAACAGTAATTTGTTCACCCACCGTAAAATACTTATGCTCTTGAGAGAAGCCACTAGTGAAACCTATGGCCCCCGGGTCTATCTTCATCATATTAATCTTCCAACACTTAGTTATTTCCGTTGCTTTTATTTTACTTTGCATCTTTATGTAACGCCTACGATGCGGCTATATCTCCCACGTGTCGAGGCACGACTTAGAGGCATAACCGCATAGTGGTTTTGTCGCAAGAAGGGTCATCTTCACACAATCCCATGTAATGAACAAGAATGGGATAAAGAGTTGGCTTACAATCGCCACTTCACACAATACATGAATATAATTCATACATCATCCAAAATACACACATATAGACCGTCTACGGTCAAGATCCAGATGAAAATAAGACAACCCCAAATGCTAGATTCCCGATCGTCCCAACTGGGCTCCACTACTGATCATCAGGAAAAGACACATAGTAACGACCACGTTCCTCATCGAACTCCCACTTGAGATCGATCCCATCATCTGCACTGGCATCGTCGGCACCTGCAACTGTTTTGGTAGAATCTGTGAGTCACGAGGACTCAGCAATCTCACACCCGCGAGATCAAGACTATTTAAGCTTATCGGAAAGGATGGTGTAAAGAGGTGGAGCTGCAGCGACAATAAGCATATATGGTGGCTAGCATACGCAAAAGAGAGCGAGAAGAGAAGCAACGGAACGGTCGTCATCTAGAAATGACCAAGAAGTGATCCTGAACTCCTTACGTCATACATAACTCAGACCGTGTTCACTTCCCGGACTCCGCCGAGAAGAGACCATCATGGCTACACACGCAGTTGATGTATTTTAATTGGGTCAAGTGACAAGTTCTCTACAACCGGACATTAACAAATTCCCATCTGCCTCATAACCGCGGGCACGGCTTTCGAAAGATAATACCCTGCAGGGGTGTCCCAACTTAGCCCATCATAAGCTCTCACGGTCAACGAAGGATAAACCTTCTCCCGGAAAGACCCGATCAGTCTCGGAATCCCGGTTTACAAGACATTTCGACAATGGTAAAACAAGACCAGCAAAGCCGCCCGAATGTGCCGACAAATCCCGATAGGAGCTGCACATATCTCGTTCTCAGGGCACGCCGGATGAGCAGTCCGTACAACTAAAACCAATCCTCGAGTTTCCCCAAGGTGGCGCTGCAAAGGGCTCTAGTTTGGACCAGCACTCAGAGGAACACTGGCCCGGGGGTTTAAAATAAAGATGACCCTCGGGCTCTAGAAAACCCGGGGGAAAAAGGCTTAGGTGGCAAATGGTAAAACCAAGGTTGGGCCTTGCTGGAGGAGTTTTATTCAAGGCGAACTGTCAAGGGGTCCCATAAATCACCCGACCGCGTAAGGAACGTAAAACTCAAGGAACATAATACCGGTATAACAGAAACTAGGGCGGCAAGAGTGGAACAAAACACCCGGAATAAGGCCGAGCCTTCCACCCTTTACCAAATATATAGATGCATTAATTAAATAAGAGATATTGTGATACCCCAACATATCCATGTTCCGACATGGAACAAACTTCAACTTCACCTGCAACTAGCAACGCTATAAGAAGGGCTGAGCAAAAGCGGTAACTTAGCCAAACAACGGTTTGCTAGGAAAGGATGGTTAGGGGCTGACATGGCAATATGGGAGACATGATGTAGCAAGTGATAGGTAGCGCAGCATGGCAATAGAACGAACAACTAGCAAGGCAAAGATAGAAGTGATTTCGAGGGGTGGTCATCTTGCCTGCAAGGTTCTCAGAGTTGTCGAAAGCTTGATCCTCGTAAGCGTACTCAACAGGTTCCTCGTTCACGAACTCGTCTCCCGGCTCTACCCAAGACAAGAACACAAACAAACGGAACCACAATCAATCACGAGAAATGCACAAGCAACATGATGCAAAACATGTATGATATGCGAGATATAATATGCGATGCATATGCGTGCTCCGGAAGGAAAATGATGAACAAGGCAGTAACTTGGCAAACCAAGCATGCCACTGGAAAGATGAGATGATTTCGGTCGAAATCGATATAAAGATCACCGGAAACTGATGCATGGTTTGCAAATGGCAAGCAAAACAAGAATGACACGAATCTGTGATTAACAGCATGATAGCACTTAAAATGCAACAAGTAACAATGCTACAGCACTCCAACATAGCAACAAAGCATATGATAGTAATCTACAGGAGATTCTTGACAAAAGATGAACACTGAGCTACGGCTAGTTCACAACATAACAAGCTCAAAGAAGCATGGCAAAAGTGCAAAAGATAACAGGCTCCAAGTTCTGATAAGAACCAGCAGATAACAGCAACTAGCCCTCTTGCAACAGAGATTTGGGCATCAAGATGACCTCTAATGAACATGGTGCAATAGAACAAAATGTAGAGCATCACGAGACGAACAATTTGACATATTACACGCGCGAAACGGAGCTATATGCAGAGAGTTATGCAACGATGAACAAGTGCACATGCTGGAAATATAAATGACTTGGGAATTTGGGGGGGGAGAGAAAAAGTCAACCTTGAGGAGCAGATCGAGATCTGGCCGGGGCCGAGCTACGGGCTCGCCGGCGGTGGGAAGCGAAGCCGGAGGCGAGGAGGGAGAGGCCGGAGGGGAGGACACGGCGCGGCGGCGGAGGAGGAGAGGCGCGCCGGCGGGCGGCGGTCGCCGGGCGAGGGCGCCGGCGGCGGAGGCGGCGGCGTGAACGGCGGCGAGCGCGGCGGCGGGGCCGGCGGACGCGGGAGGCAGCGGCGCGGGGATCCGCGGGCGGGAGGCGGCTGGCGGCGAACGGGCCCGCGGGCTCGCGGCGGGCTTCGCGGGCCGGCGGCGGTGGGAGATCCGGCGGGCGACGTGGTGGCTTCTGATTCGTCGGGGCGCGGCGGCGGACGCGTTCGGTCCGGTCCGGACGTGTCCGGCGGCGGAGAGGGAACGGAGCTAGGGTTGGACTGCGCGAAAATCTCGGGGTCTCACATATTTATAGGTAGAGGGAGCTAGGAGGCTCCAAATGAGGTGCGGTTTTCGCCCACACGATCGTGATCGAACGACCTATAGCATGGAAGAGAGTTTGGTGGGTTTTGGGCTGATTAGAGAGGGGGTTTTGCTGCAACACACAAATGGACTTTGCGGATGCCCGGTTAACCGTTGGAGTACCAAACGACCTCCAAATGGATCGAAACTTGACCGGTGGTCTCCGGGTGGTATACTAAGGCCACTTGACAAGCCTCGGTCCATTCCGAGAATGTTTGACACCCGCTCACGAAAGAAAACAAGAGGGGTGCACCGGAGGAGATAGGAGCGCCGGATTGCAAAACGGACAACGGGGAAAATGCTCGGATGCAAGAGACGAACACGTATGCAAATGCAATGCACATGATGACATGATATGAAATGCATGACAAGAACAAAATGCAAAATGAAAGACAAAACCCGACCACGAAGGTAATATCATAACACATAGCCAAAAATGGCAAGAGTTGGAGTTACAAATATGGAAAGTTACATGCGGGGTGTTACACTTTATCATAAAAATACCAAAAATATTATCTTATCATATCTATCAGATCTCACTCTCGTAAGTGACCGTGTAGGGATTGACAACCCCTTATCGCGTTGGTTGCGAGGATTTATTTGTTTTGTGTAGGTGCGAGGGACTCGCGCGTAGCCTCCTACTTGATTGATACCTTGGTTCTCAAAAACTGAGGGAAATACTTACGCTACTTTGCTACATCACCCTTTCCTCTTCAAGGGAAAACCAACGCAGTGCTCAAGAGGTAACAAAGAGGCACTAGAAGTTGAGGCCTTCCAGGAGCCGACGGGGAACCACGACGATCGCGCTTGCAACAACAACTACAGGGTACCACTAATCTCTCAGGAGCAGGCTTACGCTAACCATGGGCTGCAAGTGAATCAGGTTGCAACGTCGGCCGACGACCCCGGCGCAGCAGCCCCCTTCCGCTAGGGGAAGCACGCTGGGGGCTGCATGGATGGAGCCAGGAGCAAGCCCCCTCCCTACGTCGCGCGAAGCCAGGCGTCACCCGGAGGTAGGCCCTCTGCCGGGGAGGCGCCGGCGAGCCTTCCCCCAGCAGAGGACCCATGGTCGTCGAGGGCGCCGCTGGCGTCCCCTTTCCCCCCATTGTGTCGTCCTGGTTGTCGGTTGTCTCAAAGGTGGTCGAGGGTGGCGCAAGGCGGGGCCCTCGCCTGGCGATATGAAGCAAGGCCGGTACCTGTGAAGAAGGCCCAGTGCTTCTGAAGATCGCCGCCCGTGACACTCTCACGTAACAATGAGTGGGGTTGTACACGCCCCGGAGTCTACGGAGAGCCGCCCTCGGGCCTCGGGGGCTCCCTCCCACGCCTAGTGGCAGCACTTAGCTCCGCGCTGGTGAGAAGACTAGAAGACTAGACTAGGCGCCGGACGCGGCCATTTGCTTTGGATCTCTTTTCTGTAACCTTGCCTTCTGGATTTGGATTTAAGTTGAAGTTGAATTTTCATTGATGCGTGCGGGGGTGCCTTTTCTCGTTCGAGCGATTTTTTTCTATCTGGTTCTTGCCTTACTGATACGTCTCCAACGTATCTATAATTTAGGAAGTATTCATGCTATTATATTATCCATCTTGGATGTTTAATGGGCTTTACTATGCATTTTTATATTATTTTTGGGACTAACCTATTAACCCAGAGCCCAGTGCCAGTTTCTGTTTTTCCCTTGTTTCAGTGTTTTGCAGAAAAGGAATATAAAACGGAGTCCAAACGGAATGAAACGTTCGGGAGCATGATTTTTGGAACGAATGTGATCCAGGAGACTTGGAGTTCAAGTCAGGGAAGCTTCGAGGTGGCCACGAGGCAGGGAGGCGCGCCTGCCCCCCTTGGCGCGCCCCCACCCTCGTGGGCCACTCGTGGCTCCCCTTACCGACTTCTTTCGCCTATATATGTCCATATACCATAAAAACATCGAAGAGCAGAATAGATCGGGAGTTCCGCCGCCGCAAGCCTCTGTAGCCACCAAAAACCAATCGGGACCCTGTTCCAGCACCCTGCCGGAGGGGGGGATCGCTCACCGGTGGCCATCTTCATCATCCCGGCGCTCTCCATGACGAGGAGGGAGTAGTTCACCCTCGGGGCTGAGGGTATGTACCAGTAGCTATGTCTTTGATCTCTCTCTCTCTCGTGTTCTTGATTTGGCACGATCTTGATGTATCGTGAGCTTTGCTATTATAGTTGGATCTTATGATGTTTCTCCCCCTCTACTCTCTTGTAATGGATTGAGTTTTCCCTTCGAAGTTATCTTATCGGATTGAGTCTTTAAGGATTTGAGAACACTTGATGTATGTCTTGCATGTGCTTATCTATGGTGACAATGGGATATCACGTGATCCACTTGATGTATGTTTGGGTGATCAACTTGCGAGTTCCGTGACCTAGTGAACTTATGCATAGGGGTTGGCACTTTCGTCTTGACTCTCAAGTAGAAACTTTGGGGCACTCTTTGAAGTTCTTTGTGTTGGTTGAATAGATGAATCTGAGATTGTGTGATGCATATCGTTTAATCATACCCACGGATACTTGAGGTGACATTGGAGTATCTAGGTGACATTAGGGTTTTTATTGATTTGTGTCTTAAGGTGTTATTCTAGTACGAACTCTATGATAGATCGAACGGAAACAATAGCTTCGTGTTATTTTACTACGGACTCTTGAATAGATCGATCAGAAAGGATAACTTTGAGGTGGTTTCGTACCCTACAATAATCTCTTCGTTTGTTCTCCGCTATTAGTGACTTTGGAGTGACTCTTTGTTGCATGTTGAGGGATTGTTATATGATCCAATTATGTTATTATTGTTGAGAGAACTTGCACTAGTGAAAGTATGAACCCTAGGCCTTGTTTCCTAGCATTGCAATACCGTTTCTGCTCACTTTTATCATTAGTTACCTTGCTGTTTTTATATTTTCAGATTACAAATACTCATATCTATCATCCATATTGCACTTGTATCACCATCTCTTCGCCGAACTAGTGCACCTATACAATTTACCATTGTATTGGGTGTGTTGGGGACACAAGAGACTCTTTGTTATTTGGTTGCAGGGTTGCTTGAGAGAGACCATCTTCATCCTACGCCTCCCACGGATTGATAAACCTTAGGTCATCCACTTGAGGGAAATTTGCTACTCTCCTACAAACCTCTGCACTTGGAGGCCCAACAACGTCTACAAGAAGAAGGTTGTGTAGTAGACATCAAGCTCTTTTCTGGCGCCGTTGCCGGGGAGGTGAGTGCTTGAAGGTATATCTTTAGATCTTGCAATCGGATATTTTTGTTTCTTGTTTTATCACTAGTTTAGTCTATAAAAGAAAACTACAAAAAAATGGAATTAAGGGTGCCTCATATGCTTCATCTTTTTAATGTCTTTCGTGAAAATGATGGGAAGGAAAATTGTGCTCAAGTACTAGAAGAAGAATTACATAGAATGCTTGGCATAAAATATGTGAATGATGAGTATGATTGCAATGTTGTTAGTATGAATTCTTTGAATACCCATGATGCTAATGATATGCAAAGCCACAAGCTTGGGAATGCTATGTTTGATGAAGATGATATGTTTAGTCCCCTAAGTTTTGATGAGCAAATTTATTATGATGATAGCATGCCTCCTATTTATGATAATTATTGTGATGACACGTATGCTATAAAGAATAAAGATAACCATGAAACTTGTCATCATGATTTTAATTTTCAATTGGATTATGCTTCACATGATAGTTGTTTTGTTGAGTTTGCTCCCACTACTATTCATGAGAAGAAATTTGCTTATGTGGAGAGTAGTAAAAAATTTATGCAAGTAGATCATGAAAAGAATGCTTTATGTGCTGGTTATATGGTTGAATTCATTCATGATGCTACTGAAAATTATTATGAGGGAGGAATATATGCTTGTAGGAGTTGCAATAATATCAAGTTTCATCTCTATGTGCTTAAAATCTTGAAGTTATGCTTGTTTTGCCTTCCTATGCTAGTTGATTTTTGTTCCCATAAGTTGTTTTCTCACAAAATCCCTATGCATAGGAAGTGGGTTAGACTTAAATGTGTTAGTCATATTCTTCATGATGCTCCCGCTATGTTTCAACTCTTATCTTTTATGTGAGCATCATTGAAATCATCATGCCTAGCTAAAAAGGCATTAAAGAAAAGCGCTTGTTGGGGGACAACCCAATATTTACCCCTACTGTTTTTGTGTGTTCACATGATTAAGCTACTGTAGTAATCATGTTTTATAGCTTTTGTTTCAATAAAGTGCCAAGTAAAACCTATAGGATATTCTTGGATGATAGTTATTTGATCTTGCTGAAAAAGTCAGAAACTTTCTGCTCACGAAAACAATTGTTAAAATCACCAGAACGTGATAAAATACTGATTCCAATTGCAGTAGATCAATAACCAAATTATCTAGGTCCTCCTATTTTGGTAGATGTTTCTGATTTACAGAAGTTTGCGTTAGATACAGATTACTACAGACTGTTCTGTTTTTACAGATTCTGTTTTTCGTGTGTTGTTTGCTTATTTTGATGAATCTATGGCTAGTGTCGGAGGGTATGAACCATAGAGAAGTTGGAATATAGTAGATATTACACCAATATGAATTTAGAATGAGTTCACAACAGTACCTTGAAGTGGTGTTTTGTTTTCTTTCGCTAACGGAGCTCACGAGATTTTCTGTTAAGTTTTGTGTTGTGAAGTTTTCAAGTTTTGGGTAAAGATTCGATGGACTATGGAATAAGGAGTGGAAAGAGACTAAGCTTGGGGATGCCCAAGGCACCCCAAGGTAATATTCAAGGACAACCAAGTGTCGGTGTCAAAACCGGCGGATCTCGGGTAGGGGGTCCCGAACTGTGCGTCTAGGATCGATGGTAACAGGAGACGGTAGACACGATGTTTACCCAGGTTCGGGCCCTCTCTATGGAGGTAATACCCTACTTCCTGCTTGATTGATCTTGATGAATATGAGTGTTACAAGAGTTGATCTACCACAAGATCGTAATGGCTAAACCCTAGAAGTCTAGCCTGTATGACTATGGCAATGTGTATCCGCCTATCCGGACTACGCTCTCCGGTTTATATAGACACCGGAGAGATCTAGGGTTACGTGGAGTCGATTACATAAGGAGGAATCTACATAGTCAGTTGCCTAGCTTGCCTTCCATGCCAAGTAGAGTCCAGTTCGGACACGAGTACAGTCTTCGGCCTTCATGTCTTCATAGCCCATCAGTCCGGCCCAATAGATAATAGGCCGGACGCCGGAGGACCCCTTAGTCCAGGACTCTCTCATTAGCCCCTGAACCTGGCTTCAATGACGAGGAGTCCGGCGTGTAGATTGTATTCGGCATTGCAAGGCGGGTTCCCCTTTTTCCGAACTCCAAGAGTCTTCGGATGCGATGATAATATCCGGACCTGTCACACACCATACACAACCGCAGAGAGGATATATTTTTACACGAGTTCCATCCGCTGACGGCTTTTTACAACGTAACATCACGTCTATCCGGCCATAATTTAGAACCGTTTTTCGTCTGCCGCTCCACGTTTCGAGACGCGGTTGCTATTGGCACGTCTTGTCGAAGCAGAGATCGTGTCCCCTTATTGCGGGATTCTCATCAATGAGGGCGTGGGTGACCCAACCGTGCCGTTTGCACGGCCCTTGGGAATAGGCGAGTTTAAGGCGAGTGGGGAGGCGCTTGATATTCATGGCCTTTATAAGGGGATAAGGGCTCCCTTTCTTCACCCACACCTCGGTTCCTCCTCGGCCCTTTCGTCCCTGAGCTCCAGCGCCCAAGCTTTAGCTTTTCCTTCGTCCGAGAAAGCACTCCAAAGATGTCCGGATCCGGAGCTGGAGGTAAGTGGATGGCCTCTTCTGTCAAGAACAGGGATATCAAGGAGCTCCGGGAGGCCGGATATCTGGCCAAGGAGATCGCTCACCGACTCCCAGCCAAGGGATAGATCGTCCCTACTCCAGAGCCCCACGAGAGGGTTGTGTTTCTTACACATTTTGTCCATGGGCTGGGGTTCCCTCTTCACCCATTCGTCCGTGGGTTGATGTTTTACTACGGGCTGGATTTCCATGACCTGGCCCCCAACTTCATTCTCAACATCACGGCATTCATTGTCGTGTGTGAGGCCTTTCTCCGCATCCCACCTCATTTTGGCTTGTGGCTAAAGACCTTCAATGTAAAGCCGAAGGTAGTGAATGGCCAACAAGCAGAGTGCGGAGGCGCCATGGTAGGCAAGATGCCCAACGTCACCTGGCTCGAAGGCTTGTTCGCGGAGACGGTGAAGGGATGGCAATCGGGGTGGTTCTACATCACCGAGCCGCACGACGCCAACTGGGCGGCGGCCCCCGAATTCCGATCCGGAATCCCAATGCGGCTCACCTCCTGGCAAGAGAGGGGCCTAACCTGGGGTCCTTCGGATGAGCTGACTGGGCTCCAGACATGCGTCCAGAACATGATAGACGGGAAAATCAAGCTCGTCAATGTGGTCCAGGTCATGCTCATTCATCGGGTCCTTCCGTGCCAACGCCGGACTTGCTATCTGTGGGAGTTCGATCCGGCTAAGCACCAGACGCTACTAGGGCTCTTCGGCACGACGCACGAAGAAATCTGGAAAGTGCTCTTCAAGGCCGGCGAGACACCGCCGCCAACGACCGAAGATTGCGGGCTTAGCTTAAAACGCCAGGCTAACCCGGTAAGTTCTTTTAATGTTTTCAAGGAGTACCCTCTACTAGCATATTTTGAGAGGAAGCCTAAGCTTTCCTCCCCTTGTTTTCAGGCCTGGATCAAGGTAGCAGAGGAGATTAACTGTCCGGCTCCGCTGCCCGAAGACCAAGAATTCCCATTACTGGCGAAAATGCTGTTCCCTGCACCTTATGAGGTGCCGGAGAAGACGGTTAAAAAGGCGGCCAAAGGGGCCAAGAAGGGCCTTCGCCGAAAAGGCACTCCGGACAGGACGTCCGGAAGCGAGACTTCCTCTTCGTCTGCTGATGACGACGACGAAGAGGAAGAAGAAAACGACTCCCCACCTGAAGTGGGGAGGAAGAAAAGAGCGGCCCCCACAAATTCGGAGGCGAAAGCGCCTAAGAGGGTTAAAGGCTCCCTCGCGGATAACTCCGCGTGGGATGCTGATAGCAGTCTGGAGCGACCTCGCCGGACCAAGCCTCGGGCCGCCTCGTATGTACCAGAATCCGAAAACGTCTGGCCTTTCTGGTCTGTAATATTGATATATCATAAGCCTTGTTATTGCAGTCCGGCGCACGATGGCTCCCCACGATCCTCGACAGAGGGATCGCTAGACTCAAAGGAAATGGCTAGCATGTCTCCGCCACCTGCCCATTCCGTCTCTCCCAAGGGTGATGACGAGGTGGTGTCGCAAAGGTCCTTCCCCAACCAGGGGGAGCTTCCGGAGATCATCAGGGAGGCGCCCCGAGATGATTCCTCAGCCGCCGGACACATGGGGGTGAAAGCTGTTGGGAATCGTAGCATAATTTAAAATTTTCCTACACTCACCAAGATGCATCTATGGAGTCTACTAGCAACGAGGGGAAAGGAGTACATCTACATACCCTTGTAGATCGCGAGCGGAAGCGTTCCAATGAACGTGGATGACGGAGTCGTACTCGCCGTGATCCAAATCACCGATGACCGAGTGCCGAACGGACGGCACCTCCGCGTTCAACACACGTACGGTGCAGCGACGTCTCCTCATTCTTGATCAGGCAAGGGGGAAGGAGAGGTTGATGGAGATCCAGCAGCACGACGGCGTGGTGGTGGATGTAGCGGGTCTCCGGCAGAGCTTCGCCAAGCTTCTGCGAGAGAGAGAGAGAGGTGTTGCAGGGGAGGAGGGAGGCGCCCAAGGCTGTGTATTGCTGCCCTCCCTCCCCCCCCACTATTTATAGGACCCCTGGGGGGCGCCAGCCCTTGGGAGATCAGATCTCCAAGGGGGGCGGCGGCCAAGTGGGGGGGAAGGGGTGCCTTGCCCCCCAAGGCAAGGGGGAAGCTCCCCCCTAGGGTTCCCAACCCTAGGCGCATGGGGGGAGGCCCCAAGGGGGGCGCCCCAGCCCACTAAGGGCTGGTTCCCTTCCACTTTCAGCCCACGGGACCCTCCGGGATAGGTGGTCCCGGTACAATACCGGTAACCCCCGAAACTTTCCCGGTGGCCGAAACTTGACTTCCTATATATAATTCTTCACCTCCGGACCATTCCGGAACCTCTCGTGACATCCGGGATATCATTCGGGACTCCGAACAACTTTCGGGTTTCCGCATACATATATCTCTACAACCCTAGCGTCACCGGACCTTAAGTGTGTAGACCCTACGGGTTCGGGAGACATGCAGACATGACCGAGACGCCTCTCCGGTCAATAACCAACAGCGGGATCTAGATACCCATGTTGGCTCCCACATGTTCCACGATGATCTCATCGGATGAACCACGGTGTCGAGGATTCAATCAATCCGTATGCAATTCCCTTTGTCAATCGGTATGTTACTTGCCCGAGATTCGATCGTCGGTATCCCAATACCTTGTTCAATCTCGTTACCAGCAAGTCTCTTTACTCGTACCGCAATGCATGATCCCGTGACTAACGCCTTAGTCACATTGAGCTCATTATGATGATGCATTACCGAGTGGGCCCAGAGATACCTCTCCGTCACACGGAGTGACAAATCCCAGTCTCGATCCGTGCCAACCCAACAGACACTTTCGGAGATACCCGTAATGCACCTTTATAGTCACCAAGTTACGTTGTGACGTTTGGCACACCCAAAGCACTCCTACGGTATCCGGGAGTTGCACGATCTCATGGTCTAAGGAAAAGATACTTGACATTGGAAAAGCTCTAGCAAACGAAACTACACGATCTTTTATGCTATGCTTAGGATTGGGTCTTGTCCATCACATCATTCTCCTAATGATGTGATCCCGTTATCAATGACATCCAATGTCCATAGTCAGGAAACCATGACTATCTGTTGATCAACGAGCTAGTCAACTAGAGGCTTACTAGGGACAGGTTGTGGTCTATGTATTCACACATGTATTACGATTTCCGGACAATACAATTATAGCATGAATAATAGACAATTACCATGAACAAAGAAATATAATAATAACCATTTATTATTGCCTCTAGGGCATATTTCCAACAGTCTCCCACTTGCACTAGAGTCAATAATCTAGTTCACATCACCATGTGATTAACACTCACTGGTCACATCACCATGTGACCAACATCTAAAGAGTTTACTAGAGTCAACAATCTAGTTCACATCACTATGTGATTATCACTCAATGTGTTCTGGTTTGGTCATGTTATGCTTGTGAGAGAGGTTATTAGTCAACGGGTCTGAACCTTTCAGAACCGTGTGCTTTACGAATATCTATGTCATCTTGTGGATGCTACCACGCGCTATTTGGAGCCATTTCAAATAATTGCTCTACTATACGAATCCGGTTTACTACTCAGAGTCATCCGGATTAGTGTCAAAGTTCGCATCGACGTAACCCTTTACGACGAACTCCTTTCCACCTCCATAATCGAGAAAATTCCTTAATCCACTAGGTACTAAGGATAAGTTCGACCGCTGTCATGAGATCCTTTCCCGGATCACCATTGTACCCTCTTGACCAACTCATGGCAAGGCACACTACATGTGCGGTACACAACATAGCATACTATAGAGCCTATGTCTAAAGCATAGGGGACGACCTTCGTCCTTTCTCTATCTTCCGCTGTGGTCAGGTCTTGAGTCTCACTCAATACTCACACCTTGTAACACAGCCAAGAACTCCTTCTTTGCTGATCTATTTTGAACTCTTTCAAAATCATGTCAAGGTGTGCTGTCTTTTGAAAGTATCATCGGGCGTCTTGATCTATCTCTATGGATCTTGATGCCCAATATGTAAGTAGCTTTATCCAGGTCTTCCTTTGAAAAACTCCTTTCAAACAACCCTTTATGCTTTCCAGAAATTTTACATCATTTCGGATCAACAATATGTCATTCACATATACTTATCAGAAATGTTGTAGCGCTCCCACTCACTTTATTGTAAATACAAGTTTCTAACAAACTTTGTATAAACCCAAAAACTTTGATCACCCCATCAAAGCGTATATTCTGACTCCGAGATGCTTGCTCTAATCCATGGAAGGATCGCTGGAGCTAGCATACCTTTTAGCATCCTTAGGATCGACAAAACCTTTCTGATTGTATCACATACAACCTTTCCTTACGAAAACTGGTAAGGAAACTTGTTTTGACATCCATCTGCCAGATTTCATAAATGTAGCTAATGCTAACATGATTCCGACGGACCTAAGCATCGCTACGGATGAGAAAAACTCATCGTAGTCAACTCCTTGAACTTGTGAAAATACTCTTTGCCACAAGTCGAGCTTCATAGACGGTAACATTACCGTCCATGTCCGTCTTCTTCTTAAAGATCCATTTATCTCAATGGCTTGCCGATCATCGGGCAAGTTCACCAAAGTCCATGCTTTGTTCTGATACATGGATTCTATCTCGGATTTCATGGCCTCGAGCCATTCGTCGGAATATGGGCCCACCATCGCTTCTCCATAGCTCGTAGGTTCATAGTTGTCTAGCAACATGACTTCCAAGGCAGGATCACGCATTACTCTGAAGTAGTGCGCATCCTCGTCGTCCTACGAGGTTTGGTAGTGACTTGATTCGAAGTTTCATGATCACTATCATAAGCTTCCACTTCAATTGGTGTAGGTGCCACAGGAACAACTTCCTGTGCCCTGCTACACACTAGTTGAAGCGACGGTTCAATAACCTCATCAAGTCTCCACCATCCTCCCACTCAATTCTTTCGAGAGAAACTTTTCCTCGAGAAAGGACTTGTTTCTAGAAACAATTACTTTTGCTTCCAGATCTGAAATAGGAGGTATACCCAACTGTTTTGGGTATTCTATGAAGACGCATTTATCCGCTTTGGGTTCGAGCTTATCAGCCTGAAACTTTTTCACATAAGCATCGCAGCCCCAAACTTTTAAGAAACGACAACTTAGGTTTCTATAAACGGTGTCGTCTCAACGGAATTGCGTGGTGCCCCTTTTAAAGTGAATGCGGTTGTCTCTAATGCCTAACCCCTAAACGATAATGGTAATTTCATAAGAAACATCATGGTATGCACCATATCCAATAGGGTGCAGTTATGATGTTCGGACACACCATCACACTATGGTGTTCCAGGCGGTATTAATTGTGAAACACTTTCCACAATGTCTCAATTGTGTGCCAAACTCGTATCTCAGATACTCATCTCTATGATCATATCACAGACATTTTATCCTCTTGACACGACGATCTTCAACTTCACTCTGAAATTACTTGAACCTTTCAATAATTCAGACTAGTGTTTCATCAAGCAAATACACTCAGCATCTACTCAAATCATCTGTGAAGTAAGAACATAACGATATCCACTGCATGCCTCAGCACTCATTGGACTGCGTACATCAAAATGTATTACTTCCAATAAGTTGCTCTCTTGTTCCATCTCACTGAAAACGAGGACTTTCAGTCATTTTGCCCATGTGGTATGATTTGCATGTCTCAAGTGATTCATAATCAAGTGAGTCCAAACGATCCATCTGCATGGAGTTTCTTCATGCATATATACCAATAGACATGGTTTGCATGTCTCAATCTTTTCAAAAACCGAGTGAGTCCAAAGATCCACCTACATGGAGCTTCTTCATGCGTTCTACACCAATATGACTCAAGTGGTAGTGCCACAAGTATGTGGTACTATCATTACTATCTTATATCTTTTGGCATGAACATGTGTATCACTACGATCGAGATTCATTTTAAGTGCAAGACCATTGAAGGTATTATTCAAATAAACAGAGTAACCATTATTCTCCTTAAATGAATAACCGTTTTGCGGTAAACATAATCCAATCATGTTCAACGCAAACACCAAATCTCGATGGTAGAGGGAGCATGCCATGCTTGATCACATCAACCTTGGAAACACTTCCAACACATATCGTCATCTCACCTTTAGCTAGTCTCCATTTATTCCGCAGCTTTTATTTCGGGTTACTAACACTTAGCAACCGAACCGGTATCTAATACCCTGGTGCTGCTAGGAGTACTAGTAAAGTACACATTCATATAACGTATATCCAATATACTTCTGTCGACCTTGCCTGCCTTCTCATCTACCAAGTATCTAGGGTAGTACTGCTTCAGTGACCGTTCCTCTCATTACAGAAGCACTTAGTCTCGGGTTTGGGTTCAACCTTGGGATTCTTCACTAGAGCAGCAAACGACTTGCTGTTTCATGGAGTATCCCTTTTGCCCTTGCCCTTCTTAAACTAGTGGTTTTACTAACCATCAACAATTGATGCTCCTTCTTGATTTCTTCTCTCGCGGTGTCAAACATCGCGAATGGCTCAAGGATCATCATAATTATCCTTGATATGTTATAGTTCATCACGAAGCTCTACTAGCTTGGTGGCAGTGACTATGGAGAACTATCACTATCTCATCTGGGAGATTAACTCCCACTCGATTCAAGCGATTGTGGCACTCAGACAATCTGAGCACACGCTCAACGATTGAGCTTTCCTCCCTTAGTTTGCAGGCTTAAGAAACTTGTCAGAGGTCGCATACCGCTTGACGTGGGCACTAGTCTGAAATCCCAATTTCAGTCTTTGGAACATCTCACATGTTCTGCGACGTTTCAGAAACGTCTTTGGTGCCACAATTCTAAACCGCACCGAACTATCACGTAGTTATCAAAACGTGTATGTCAGATGTTTCGTAACATCTACAGACGACGCTGAGGTTCAGCACACCGAGCGGTGCATTAAGGACATAAGCCTTCTGTGTAGCAATGAGGACAATCCTCAGTTTACGGACCCAGTCCGCATAATTGCTACTACCAACTTTCAACTAAATTTTCTCTAGGAACATATCTTAACCAGTAGAACTAAAGCGCAAGCTATGACATAATTTGCAAATACCTTTTTGACTATGTTCATGATAATGAAGTTCATCTGATTATGAACTCCCACTCAGATAGACATCCCTCTAGTCATCTAAGTGAAACATGATCCGAGTTTAACTAGGCCGTGTCCGATCATCACGTGAGACGGACTAGTCAAGATCGGTGAACATCTCCATGTTGATCGTATCTTCTATACGACTCATGCTCGACCTTTCGGTCCTCCGTGTTCCGAGGCCATGTCTGTACATGCTAGGCTCGTCAAGTCAACCTAAGTGTATTGTGTGTGTTCCGAGGCCATGTCTGTACATGCTAGGCTCGTCAACACCCGTTGTATTCGAACGTTAGAATCTATCACACCCGATCATCACGTGGTGCTTCGAAACAACGAACCTTCGCAACGGTGCACAGTTAGGGTGAACACTTTCTTGAAATTATTATAAGGGATCATCTTACTTACTACCGTCGTTCTAAGCAAATAAGATGCAAAAACATGATAAACATCACATGCAATCAAATAGTGACATGATATGGCCAATATCATTATGCTCCTTTGATCTCCATCTTCGGGGCACCATGATCATCTTCGTTACCGGCATGACACCATGATCTCCATCATCATGATCTCCATCATTGTGTCTTCATGAAGTCGTCACGCCAACGATTACTTCTACTTCTATGGCTAACGCGTTTAGCAACGAAGTAAAGTAATTTACATGGCGTTATTCAATGACACGCAGGTCATACAAAATAATAAAGACAACTCCTATGGCTCCTGCCGGTTGTCATACTCATCGACATGCAAGTCGTGATTCCTATTACAAGAATATGATCAATCTCATACATCACATATATCATTCATCACATCTTCTGGCCATATCACATCACATAGCACTTGCTGCAAAAACAAGTTAGACGTCCTCTAATTGTTGTTGCAAGTTTTTACGTGGTTTGTAGGTTTCTAGTAAGAACGTTTCTTACCTACGTATGACCACAACGTGATTTGCCAATTTCTATTTACCCTTCATAAGGACCCTTTTCATCGAATCCGTTCCGACTAAAGTAGGAGAGACAAACACCCGCTAGCCACCTTATGCAACTTGTGCATGTCAGTCGGTGGAACCTGTCTCACGTAAGTGTACGTGTAAGGTCGGTCCGGGCCGCTTCATCCTACAATGCCGCCGAAACAAGAAAAGACTAGTAGCGGCAAGAAGAATTGGCAAACTCAACGCCCACAACTGCTTTGTGTTCTACTCGTGCATAGTAACTACGCATAGACCTGGCTCATGATGCCACTGTTGGGAATCGTAGCATAATTTAAAATTTTCCTACACTCACCAAGATGCATCTATGGAGTCTACTAGCAACGAGGGGAAAGGAGTACATCTACATACCCTTGTAGATCGCGAGCGGAAGCGTTCCAATGAACGTGGATGACGGAGTCGTACTCGCCGTGATCCAAATCACCGATGACCGAGTGCCGAACGGACGGCACCTCCGCGTTCAACACACGTATGGTGCAGAGATGTCTCCTCCTTCTTGATCCAGCAAGGGGGAAGGAGAGGTTGATGGAGATCCAGCAGCACGACGGTGTGGTGGTGGATGTAGCGGGTCTCCGGCAGAGCTTCGTCAAGCTTCTGCGAGAGAGAGAGAGAGGTGTTGCAGGGGAGGAGGGAGGCGCCCAAGGCTGTGTATTGCTGCCCTCCCTCCCCCCCCCCCCCCACTATTTATAGGACCCCTGGGGGGGGCCAGCCCTTGGGAGATCAGATCTCCAAGGGGGGCGGCGGCCAAGTGGGGGGGAAGGGGTGCCTTGCCCCCCAAGGCAAGGGGGAAGCTCCCCCCCCTAGGGTTCCCAACCCTAGGCGCATGGGGGGAGGCCCAAGGGGGGCGCCCCAGCCCACTAAGGGCTGGTTCCCTTCCACTTTCAGCCCACGGGGCCCTTCGGGATAGGTGGCCCACCCGGTGGACCCCCGGGACCCTTCCGGTGGTCCCGGTACAATACCGGTAACCCCCGAAACATTCCCGGTGGCCGAAACTTGACTTCCTATATATAATTCTTCACCTCCGGACCATTCCGGAACCTCTCGTGACGTCCGGGATCTCATCCAGGACTCCGAACAACTTTCGGGTTTCCGCATACATATATCTCTACAACCCTAGCGTCACCGGACCTTAAGTGTGTAGACCCTACGGGTTCGGGAGACATGCAGACATGACCGAGACGCCTCTCCGGTCAATAACCAACAGCGGGATCTGGATACCCATGTTGGCTCCCACATGTTCCACGATGATCTCATCGGATGAACCACGGTGTCGAGGATTCAATCAATCCGTATGCAATTCCCTTTGTCAATCGGTATGTTACTTGCCCGAGATTCGATCGTCGGTATCCCAATACCTTGTTCAATCTCGTTACCGGCAAGTCTCTTTACTCGTACCGCAATGCATGATCCCGTGACTAACGCCTTAGTCACATTGAGCTCATTATGATGATGCATTACCGAGTGGGCCCAGAGATACCTCTCCGTCACACGGAGTGACAAATCCCGGTCTCGATCCGTGCCAACCCAACAGACACTTTCGGAGATACCCGTAATGCACCTTTATAGTCACCAAGTTACGTTGTGACGTTTGGCACACCCAAAGCACTCCTACGGTATCCGGGAGTTGCACGATCTCATGGTCTAAGGAAAAGATACTTGACATTGGAAAAGCTCTAGCAAACGAAACTACACGATCTTTTATGCTATGCTTAGGATTGGGTCTTGTCCATCACATCATTCTCCTAATGATGTGATCCCGTTATCAATGACATCCAATGTCCATAGTCAGGAAACCATGACTATCTGTTGATCAACGAGCTAGTCAACTAGAGGCTTACTAGGGACAGGTTGTGGTCTATGTATTCACACATGTATTACGATTTCCGGACAATACAATTATAGCATGAATAATAGACAATTACCATGAACAAAGAAATATAATAATAACCATTTATTATTGCCTTTAGGGCATATTTCCAACAAAAGCCCCTATGGGGACTGGTGACGGGTGCCGAGTTCCCTTCGGCCCTCAGCCGGATACCACTCCGGAGATCTATGCGGCTCCGGAGTCCAGCGAACGGTATTCCCCAAAAGGAGGGAATGTGCATGTTCCTCCGGTGACCTCTGTCCAACCAGAGACACCGGATAATCTACTAGAAGCGCTACTAGGCACTTCTATTGTAGATGAACACCATGCCCTTATGGGCACGGTAATAGAGAAGGTTCGGTTCATCAAAAATGGACTGACCGAAGCCTGCACTAGCCTTCTAACAGGCTTTGAGGTAAGTCATGTGGTTTGTAGGAAGAATATCACAGTATAGACAGTAGCCCCTGATGCTATGTTTGATGTTCGGGAAGAAAAAGCCGAACATAGGATCAAGAATAAATATCGCAAGAGTCTAACGTAAGTTGTCTATGTGAATAAGCAGGTATCGCTGCAGGCTGCCACCGCTCATGCTGCGGAGGTCTCCGGACTGAAGCAGAAATTGGAGCGGGCCGAGGAGGAGCTCGGCCTTGTGAAGAAGCAGTTGGAGGATAGCCAAGGTATGCGGTAACCTGCGGGTACATTTTTAAAAATGAATAGTCCGTCCGGACTAAGGTGTCATAAACTTTGTTAGGGGCCATGACCGAGGTGGCAGCCCTCAAGAAGGCGTTAGCCGAGGCCGAGGACAAAGCGGCCAAGGAACGCGTTGCGCGCGAGAAGCACGAGGTTGTGGTTAGCAAGGCCCAGCAAGAGCTGCGGGACGCCGTCGAGAAACTCGAGTCCTTGGAGCGCGATTTTAAGACGCAAGAGTCCAAACTTGCGAAGGCCCGCCAGAGTATACAGGATGCCCGAGCCGAAGCCCAGAGCGCCCTCCAAGAAATTCAGGCGGCCAAGGAGATTACGGCGGGTAAGTCTTTTGCTATGCAAAGCAAGTATGTGAAGGAAACATTCCTTTTACTCACCCAAATTTGGGTTTTCCAGGGCGTTTAAGAATCTGCCGCGCAGCATATCAGATGCCGCCGAGTTTTATCGAGCCGAAGAGGGGATGTCTATGGAGAAGTTATTCTGGTCCCAATATCTGGGACCTGAACATCTGGTGCCCTTCAGTGACCAGCTAAAGCAGTTGGTCGAGCTGCACAGGTCGGCGGATCTAGCCATGAAGGACCTGATAGTCCGGCTGTGGCCTGCCGAGTCTATACCTAGCAGCTACTTCGGACTTGTTAAGCGTCTTGTAAGTGCCTGTTCGCGGCTCGAAGCCGTGAAGTGGTCGGTCTGTATTGAAGGTGCGCGTATGGCCTTTGCCCGCGTCAAGACGCATTGGGCGAAGCTGGATGCCAAGAAGCTGATGACCAAGGGACCGCCGGAAGGCAAGGAGCATCGTCGACCCGAGCTCTATTTTGATGGTGTCCTGGAGGGCTCCCGCCTTGTGGCGGAGCAATGTTCGAAGGATGTAATATTCCCATGAGAACATTTGTATTATCTTGTCCTGTAATATGGAACAATGATGTTATGTATTGTGATGCTTGCGATTTATATTTTACCTCCTGTGCGGGCGTTTATGAAATCTGAGGGTTGACCAGTCGTCGGCTTCTGCCCCCCACGTAGATAGTACGGGGGTGTTCGGGATAAATCTAAACACTCTTTACTCCACATTATGGTCCTTAAAGGAGGTGTTTAGCGCAACGAACAAGGCAATCAGACTATGCGGCCTTGACCGCCCTCACTTAGCCATAGGAGTTTGACAATTAAGAAAGTTGGCGAAGCCCCTGGTGTTCGGAAGGCCGAATTAGGGGCGTTATACACGCCTAATCAGAAGAACCGATTCTTTGCAAGAAGCGGAAAAAATCTCCAACGATTTGGAACCTCTGGAACAGCTGACTGGCTCTCGCCGCATCATGACAGTCAGTTTTCGGCTTTCTCTACTGAGGTGCTCGTCGGGAAGAACCGGGACACAATCGCAGTAGTTCTCCCTTTACTACCCTAGCCGATATAGCGGAACGTAAGGTAGTAAGCACAGGAACCGGGCAACCCAACTATTGACCAAAGACATGATTCGGAGCCGATGCATATAATGCTATAAGTTCGGGGTGCCGAACTATACTGTAAAAGTGTTCGGACTTTTATTGCCGTAGTGTGGGGTGTAATGGAGCCCCTTGCATAATAATACGTACCGTGGTGTACGTGTGCAATGAGTAATAAATAACAAGGTGAGGAAACGGGAAAATGAAATAATAAGCTGACGCTACCGTGTATTCACCATTGTGATGTAACTAGTACGTCGAGGCGTACTTTGTACAAGTAATGCGATAAGCAAGTAAGGCTATTTAACATGCCGCAACCAGGGCGAGCTACGTGTGGGTATATAAAGCAAGTATGGCAATCGTTTAGTAGAGACCACCTGAGGATTCCCTTGTAAGCCAGAGCTCCTTGCCTCCTTGGTGTGTTCTGCGAGCGGGTCGTCCGTATAAACCTCGAAAAGAGAAAAAAATCGTAATAAAAAGAAAAAAGTGAAAGCGTGCAAATCCAGGGTTGGTCGAGCCGCACTGTGGATTGCGAGCGAGTTATGCTTCCATCAGTACCCATGGGGTTTTGAGTGCGTAGTTATGTACGCGCGGTACTAGTGCCCTTTCCTCAGCGGGGCTGGGATGGGGGCAGATTTTACTAATTCAGCTATTGACTAGCTGGGCTGCCCTGTTGCAGTGTAGTCCGGACCTTCTTAACGATATCCGGGGGCTCGGCGGCCGGAGTATGGTGCCGCTTGAGAAGGCCGCTCTGTACTTCTGCTGCTAGGGCTGCGGTGTGTTCCTTTGTGCGGAGGGAACGTTCCGTGTTTCCGTTTACTGTAATGACGTCGCATGGACCGGGCATCTTGAGCTTGAGATAAGCGTAATGTGGCACCGCGTTGAATCTAGCAAATGCGGTTCGTCCGAGCAGTGTGTGGTAGCCGATGCGGAAGGGGACGATATCGAAGATTAACTCTTCTCTTCAGAAGTTGTCCAGGGAGCCGAAGACCACCTCCAGTGAGATTGAGCCCGTGAAGCGGGCCTCTATGTCCGGTATGACTCCTTTAAAGGTAGTCTTCGTGGGTTTGATACGTGAGGGATTAATGCCCATCTTCCGTACTGTATCCTGATAGAGCAGGTTTAGGCTGCTGCCACCATCCATTAGGACTCGTGTTAGGTGGAATCCGCCGATGATTGGGTCGAGGACCAGTGCGGCTGAACCGCCATGGCGGATGCTGGTTGGATGATCTCGGCGGTCGAAGGTGATCGGGAATAACGACCACGGATTGAATTTTGGGGCAACTGGCTCTACCGCATAGACGTCCCTGAGTGCACGCTTGCGCTCCCTTTTGGGGATGTGTGTAGCGTATATCATGTTCACCGTTTTGACTTGAGGGGGAAATTTTTTTGCCCCCCGGTGTTCGGCTGCCGGGGCTCCTCGTCATCGTCCTTGCTCTGTGATTCCCCTGCTTTGTTTCTGCTATTTACCTTGCTGGCTTGTTTAAAGACCCGGCAATCTCTGTTAGTATGGTTGGCCGGTTTGTCTGGGGTGCCATGTATCTGGCAAGGACGATCGAGTATGCGGTCCAAGTTGGATGGTCCTCCGCTGCTCCTTTTATAGGGCTTCTTTCGCTGGCCGTACTTGGAGCCCCTGAATCCGGCGTGAACTGTAGTGTCATCGGTGTTATCGCCATTGCTTCGGCGTTTGTTTCTGTTGCGCCGGAGCTTGCCGGTGCTGTTTTTGGCCTCGGAGGGGCCCGTTTTGTTGGTTGTGTTTGTACTGCGAGCCAGCCAACTATCCTCTCCCGCGCAAAAGCGGGTCATAAGTGTCGTGAGGGTTGCCATGGACCTCGGCTTTTCTTGGCCGAGGTGGCGGGTGAGCCATTCGTCCCGGATGCTATGCTTAAATGCCGCTAGGGCTTCGGCATCCGGACAGTCGACGATCTGGTTCTTTTTGGTTAGGAACCTAGTCCAGAATTTTCTGGCTGATTCTCCGGGTTGTTGAACTACGTGGCTTAAGTCATCGGCATCTGGTGGCCGGACATAAGTTCCTTGGAAGTTATCAAGGAAAGCCTCTTCCAAGTCCTCCCAACTACCGATGGAATTCTCACACAGACTATTTAGCCAGTGTCGAGCTGGTCCTTTGAGCTTTAATGGGAGGTATTTGATAGCATGGAGGTCATCTCCTCGGGCCATGTGGATGTGGAGAATAAAATCTTCGATCCATACTGCGGGATCAGTTGTTCCGTCGTATGATTCTATATTGATGGGTTTGAACCCCTCGGGGAATTCGTGATCGAGCACCTCGTCTGTGAAGCAGAGAGGGTGTGCGGCGCCTCTATAGCGGGCCGCGTCGCGGCGCACCTCCGATAAAGTCCGCCTGCGGTTATCGGCCCGGGTGTGATTAAGTTTGTCGCGTCCGAATAGGTAGCTGTCATCCCGAGTAGGGAAGCGTCCTCGCGACCCGTAGATTGATCTGGTGTGTCCTGCTGTGACGCCCCCGATTTGACCGTACACTAATCATGCACGCAAATGTGTACGATCAAGATCAGGGACTCACGGGAAGATCACAACACAACTCTACAACATCTATAAGTCATATAAGCATCATAATACAAGCCATGGGCCTCGAGGGCTCGAATACAAGTGCTCGATCACAGACGAGTCAGCGGAAGCAACAATATCTGAGTACAGACATAAGTTAAACAAGTTGCCTTAAGAAGGCTAGCACAAACTGGGATACAGATCGAACGAGGCACAGGCCTCCTGCCTGGGATCCTCCTAACTACTCCTGGTCGTCGTCAGCGGCCTGCACGTAGTAGTAGGCACCTCCAGTGTCGTAGGTGTCGTCGTCGACGGTGGCGTCTGGCTCCTGGACTCCAACATCTGGTTGCGACAACCAGATAGAAAGGAAAGGGGGAAAAGAGGGAGAGAGGCAACCGTGAGTACTCATCCAAAGTACTCGCAAGCAAGGAGCTACACTACATATGCATGGGTATATGTGTCAAGGGGCATATCAGTGGACTGAACTACAGAATGCCAGAATAAAAGGGGGATAGCTAGTCCCGTCGAAGACTACGCTTCTGGTCATCTCCATCTTGCAGCATGTAGAAGGGAGTAGATTGAAGTCCTCCAAGTAGCATCGCATAGCATAATCCTACCCGGCGATCCCCTCCTCTTCGCCCTGTTAGAGAGCGATCACCGGGTTGTATCTGGCACTTGGAAGGGTGTATTTTATTCAGTATCCAGTTCTAGTTGTCATAAGGTCAAGGTACAACTCCGGGTCGTCCTTTTACCGAGGGACACGGCTATTCGAATAGATAAACTTCCCTGCAGGGGTGCACCACATAACCCAACACGCTCGATCCCATTTGGCCGGACACACTTTTTTGGGTCATGCCCGGCCTCGTAAGATCAACACGTCGCAGCCCCACCTAGGCTCAACAGAGAGGTCAGCATGCCGGTCTAAACCTATGCGCACAGGGTCTGGGCCCATCGCCCTATGCACACCTGCACGTTGCGTACGCGGCCGGAAGCAGACCTAGCCCCCTTAATACAAGCGCGAGCTTACGGTCCAATGCGGCGCGCGCCACTCAGTCGCTGACGTCAAAAAGAGCTTCGGCTGATACCACGACGCCGGGATACCCATAACTACTCCCGCGTAGATGGTTATCGCGTATAGACCAAATGGCCAGACTCAGATCAAATACCAAGAACTCGTTAAGCGTGTTATTTTGAAGTAACCGCGGACGCCGTCCAGGGCCAGGCCCACCTCTCACCTAGGCGGTCTCAACCTGCCCTGTCGCTCCGCCACAAAGATCCACTCGCGGGTACTCCTACGAGCCGACCCGACTTTAGTCATCACATGTGTCCTGTATATAGTATATAAGTATATACCCGTGATCACCGCCCAGATGATCACGGCCCGATAGTATAGCACAGCAGACGGACAAGAATGTAGGGCCACTGATGGAAAACTAGCATCCTATACTAAGCATGTAGGATTGCAGGTAAAGGTAACAACAGTAGTAGCAAGGATAGGCTATGCATCAGGATAGGATATCGGAAAGCAGTAACATGCTACACTACTCTAATGCAAGCAGTAAAGAGAAGAATAGGCGATATCTGGTGATCAAGGGGGGGGCTTGCCTGGTTGCTCTGGCAAGTAGGAGGGGTCGTCAACTCCGTAGTCGAACTGGGCAGCGGCAGTGTCGGTCTCATAGTCTACCGGAGAGAAGAGGGGGGAAGAAACAGTAAATACAATGCAAACATAAGCATGACGATGCGTGACATGACAATGAACAGTGCGAGGTGTGTCCTAACGCGACAGTAGGTGGTACCGGCGAAGGGGGGAACATCCGGGAAAGTATTCCCGATGTTTTGCGTTTTCGGACAGATGGACCGGAGGGGGAAAGTTGCGAGTTCGATAGGTTAGGGAGGTGTGGTGGACGAACGGACTGCGTATCCGGATTCGTCTCGTTGTTCTGAGCAACTTTCATGTAGAAAATATTTTCATCCGAGTTACGGTTTAAAGATATGAATTTTCAAAGATTATTTGAATTTCTGGAATTATTTGAATTTAGCAAAAATGAATTATGACGTCAGCATGAGGTAACGCTGACGTCAGCAGGTCAACAGGTCGGCTGACCAGTCAAACCAGACAGGTGGGTCCTACCTGTCATAGACAGTGGACTAACAGAAGATTAAATTAACTAAAATTAGATTAATTAACTACTGGACCCCACCTGTCATTGTCTAATCATCTAAACTAATTAGTTTTAATTATTAGAATGTTTTAATTACCGGATTAAGTGGTGGAGCCCGCACGTCAGTGGCTGGGGCCTGCCCAGTCAGCCCAGTTGACCAGGTCAACTGGTCAACAGGTCAACAGGGGGCCAGAGGGCCCACTGGCAGTGACCCAGGGGGTGGCCCCAGGTGTGCCAGCTCAGCGCGGCCGGCGGCTCAACGCCGGCGACGCCAAACGCGGCGGCGCGGCTCGGATCTCGCCGGAAACGGGCTACGGGGCACCGTTTGGCCCGCGCTATAGCGCGTTCGAAAGCGGAGGCGAAGCCGCGTCGTTCGGGGGCTACGGCACGGTCGGAGCGGGGGTGCCTCGACGGCGGCGACCTCAACGGCGGAGGTCGGAGGTCGGGCACGGGTGGAACGGCGCTAGGGGGTACGGTGAGCGGCGCGGATCTGCTCTACGGGGCCCTTGGAGCCCCAGGAGCATGGGGCCGAGCTCGCTTTCGAGATCAGGGGACCGAGGCCGCGACGGCAAGGCGAACTGCAACGGCGAGCTCTCGGACGCGGTGGCGGGGCTAGCTCGGGGGCGCGGGCGAGCGAACGGCGAGGGAGAGGAGAAGCGGAAGCTCACCACTGTTGCTGAGAAGATCCGGGGAAGACGCGCGGCTGCCGGAGTTGTTGGCGAGGCGGCGGTGGTTCGAGGAGGAAGAAGAAGGCTGGGGCGAACGGCGAGGGACTTTCGGCTCCTGCGTGCGGGCGTGGACGACGGAGTGGACAGCGGCGGTCCTTGGAGACACCGTGGGGCGGCGAGGTGGGCACGGTGGCCGTGGCTAGGCCGGAGGCATGGCGGCGGTGGCGTTCGGGCGAGGTGGGGAAGGGGATCGGAGAGGGAGGAGAAGTGGATCTGGGCGGGAGGGGCGTCGAGGGGGAGTGGGGGCAGGGGGCCAGGGGGTGCAGGGCGTCGCCCTTATCCCTTCGCCGACGGGGACGGCGAGAGGGTTCGGCGGCGACCGGCGAGCGCGGTCGCCGGGTCGGGTGAACAGGGAGGAGGGAGGCGACCGGGGGAGGTGGGCTGGCCTGCTGGGCCAGCTGGCTCGGGTGGGCCGAAGCCCAAGTGGGGCAGGGGCCTTCTCCTTTTCTTTTTTTTGTTTGTTCTGTTTTCTTTTGTATTTTCTTTTATTTATTTATTTTCTTTTCTGTTTTAATTCATTTAAACGCATTTAGGCATTTTATAAAAATATGTTTTCTTTAGTATAATTACCCTTGTAATATTTGGCACCCACCGAACATTTTGTTTCAATTTTTGAAAAACCTTTTTTGTCGGCATTAATTTAAATTTGAATTTTGAAACGGTTTTGGATCATCCCACGGTTAACAACAGTAACCGAGGTGACGTGGCATGATTAGCGGGGAATTACTGTAGCTTGATTATCCGGGCGTTACAAATCTCCTCCACTACAAGAAATCTCGTCCCGAGATTTAGGAGGTAGAAGGAAACAGTGCGGGGTATTCTTCGCGCAGACGATCCTCTCGTTCCCAAGTGGCCTCATCTTCAGAATGGTGCGACCACTGGACTATGAGAAACTTGATCGCCTTCTGACGTGTGCGGCGTTCAGCTTGGTCGAGAATGCGGACCGGATGCTCCTTATAGGAGAGGTCTTGCTGCAATTCGAGCACTTCATGATCCACTGCTCGGATCGGGTCCTTGAAGCAACGGCGGAGCTGTGACACATGGAACACATCGTGAACCTGAGAAAGGTTCGGCGGAAGCTCCAGTTGGTATGCCACTTTTCCACGCCTTTCGAGAATAGTGAATGGGCCAATATATCGAGGAGCTAGTTTGCCCTTGATTCCGAAGCGGTGAGCACCCTTCATAGGTGTGACTCGAAGATAAGCCTTTTCGCCAGGTTGATAGACCATGTCTTTATGATGACGGTCATACTGACTCTTCTGACGTGACTGAGCAGTCTTGAGATTCTCGCGAATAATGCGGACTTGTTCTTCGGCATGTTGGATAATATTCGGACCAAAGAGTGGACGTTCCCCAGTTTCTGACCAGTTCAGAGGGGTTCGGCACTTTCGTCCATATAACACTTCGAAGGGGGCCATCTTCAGACTAGCTTGATAGCTATTATTATAAGAGAACTCAGCATACGGGAGAGATTCCTCCCATTTCTTGCCGAAGGAGATAACACAAGCTCGAAGCATGTCTTCGAGAACTTGGTTGACGCGTTCAACTTGCCCTTGCGATTGAGGATGAAACGCAGTACTGAATGACAGATGAGTTCCCATAGCTTCTTGGAAACTTGCCCAGAATCTTGAAGTGAATAAGCTGCCACGGTCTGAACTGATAGAATACCGTGGAGTGAAACAATCCTGGACATATAGAGCGTTGCCAGTTGACTAACAGTGATCGTTTCCTTGACCGCCAGGAAATGTGCAACTTTGGAAAGCCGGTCAATGACGACAAGAATAGCATCATTACCTTTCTGTGACTTGGGAAATCCAGTGACGAAGTCCATCTCAACATGGTCCCATTTCCATTCAGGTATAGAGATAGGTTGCAGAGTTCCAGCAGGCCTTTGGTGTTCTACTTTGATACGACGGCAAACGTCACACTCAGCAACATAACGAGCAATGTCTTGCTTCATATTAGACCACCAGAATCTCTGGCGGATGTCTTGGTACATCTTTGTACTACCAGGATGGATACATAGAGGCGTATCGTGAGCTTCTTTCATAACTTCCTATGTCATATCCAGGTTTTTCTCTGCACATGGCACCACTAGGCGGCCCTTGAAGTATAGGGTGCCATCTTCAGCAATGGTGAAGAATGAGGGCTTTCCTTCTGCGAGGTAGCGCTTAATCTTGTGGGCTTCAGGGTCATACTTCTGTAGCCTTTTGATGCTGTCCACGAGATCTGGTTTAGCAACTAGGGTATTGAGGGAACCCTGGGTAACAACATGGAGGTTCACTTTGCCAAACTCCTTAGGAGGGGGAGCGAGTGCACCCGGAGGAACAATATGGAGGTTTAGCTTCCTGAATTCTCAACAAGCGAGGGCTGAACTTTATGAACCTGGAGGTGGTTGCAGTAGGACTTGCGGCTCAAGGCATCAGCCATTACATTAGCCTTGCCTGGCGTATAGGAAATACCCAAGTCAAAGTCTGCAACAAGCTCCATCCATCTCTGTTGACGGAGGTTCAGATCTGGCTGAGTAAATAGATACTTCAGACTTTGGTGGTCAGTGAAGATCTCGCAACGATTACCGAGAAGGTAATGTCGCCACTGCTTCAGCGCATGAATGACAGCAGCAAGTTCGAGGTCGTGAACTGGGTAGTTCTCTTCGTGAGGGCGCAATTGCCGAGAGGCATAAGCAATCACTTTGCGGTCTTGCATTAGGACACAGCCTAATCCTTGACGGGAAGCGTCGCAGTAAATGACGAAGTCCTTCTTAGTATCAGGTGGAGCTAGAACTGGAGCAGAAGTCAACTTGTCTTTGAGTGCCTGGAAACTTTCCTGACATTTGTCTGTCCATTGGAACTTGACGCCCTTATGCAACAGGTTAGTCAGAGGCCTGGCGATCTTGGAGAAGTTATCGACGAATCGACGGCAATAGCTGGCGAGACCGAGAAAACTTCCGACTTGCTTAACGTTCTTGGGAGAAGTCCAATCAAGAATAGCCTGAACTCACTCGGGGTTGACGGCAATACCATCCTTAGAGATGACATGCCCAAGATAGGTTACTTCCGTAGCCAGAATTCACATTTGGAGAACTTGGCATATAGTTGATGCTCTCGTAGCTTTTCCAGCACAAGTCGAAGATGTTCAGCATGTTCTTCTTCGTTCTTGGAAAATACCAGGATATCATCCAGATAAACCACGACGAACTTGTCGAGGTAATCCATGAATATATAGTTCATCAGACGAGAGAAGGTGGCTGGAGCATTGGTTAAACCGAAAGACATGACGGTGTACTCGTATGAACCATAGCGAGTCACGAAGGCGGTCTTTGGGATATCCTCTTCGCGAACACGGATCTGGTGGTAACCCAACCTCAAGTCGAGCTTAGAGAACACTGACGAACCCGCCAGTTGATCATATAGATCATTGATCCGAGGAAGAGGGTATTTATTCTGAATGGTAGCTTGGTTTATAGGACGGTAGTCTTGAACTAACCGGTTTGTCCCATCCTTCTTCTTGACAAAGAGAGAAGGTGCTCCCCAAGGAGAGCAACTTGGGCGAATGAATCCTTTGCGAAGAGATTTGTCGATTTCCTCCTTAAGCTCAAGGAGTTCATGCGGCGGCATTTTGTAGGGTCGCTTGGCTATAGGAGTGGTGCCTGGTTTCAAGTCGATGATGAATTCGACAGCTCTAGCAGGGGGAATCCCTGGAAGTTCTTCAGGGAAGACGTCGAGGAATTCACGCACAACGGGAATGTTTTCAATGCCCTCGAGTGGTGCAGCGTTCAATGCATTCAATGCATAGAGCCTTGCCTCGGCATTTTGCACCAGATGGGCTTGGTAAGTAACTATTTCATCTGAAGGGTGTAGCAGATGGACGGTCTTAGTGGCGCAAACTATAGAAGCATTATGCGCTTTCAACCAATCCATACCCAAAATGAGGTCGATGTTAGACGACTTCAGGATAATGGGAGAGGCATAGAATTCCAGCCCTTCGATTTCCACGGGGACATCGATGCCAACCAAGGAGGTTTGACACTATCCCACGGGGGTTTTGACCAATACAGAGGTGTTCATCTCCTCACATTTAACGTCGTGCTTGTATGCAAAATCTTCTGACATGAATGAATGCGATGCACCTGTATCAAACAAAATGGATGCTGGTACTGAATTTACGAGGAGTGTACCCATGACAGTAGCAGGCTAGTCTTGAGCTTCGTTGAGATCAACGTGGTTGGCATGAGCACGACCATAAGACTTAGCATTGTTGTTGCGGGGCTGGTTGTTACCACGGCCCGTTGCTGGAAGGGCAAGTTGATTCTGATTCTGATTGCAGTCCCTGGCACGGTGACCTGGTTGTCCACACTTGTAGCACAGACCATTATTGGGAGTGGGAACAGGAGCTTGGGATGGTGGAGCTGGAAGTCTTGACTGCCTAGATGGTGGTGGAGGCAGACGAGGTGCAGCATAGGTCTGCCTTGGGGCAGATGCATTTGGACGGTACATGCTGTTCGGGATCCATATCTTACGCTTCTGTGAGGGCGAGCCCGAAGATGAGCCCGTGTCACGGTTGCGCCTGTGAGAGCTCTGGTATTCCTGCAGACCAGTTTCGACATTGATGGCCTTGTTCACCAAGGTGGCGAAATCAGCAAAGTCATGCACTAGAAGTGCGAGCTTGATGTCAGCTTGAAGGCCATCACGGAACTTCTCCTGTCTGCGTGCATCAGTTGCAATGTCCTCTTCAGCATAGCGGAACAAGTCCAGAAACTCCCGCTGATAAGCTTCAACAGTTTTGTTGCCTTGGGTGAGGTTGCGGAACTCACGCTTCTTCCGGTCCATGACTCCCTGAGGAATGAAGCGGGCACGGAAAGCTGCTTGGAAGTCTGGCCATGTGATGATTGTTCCAGCTGGCAGAGTACGCCTGTGGCTGTCCCACCATTGAGCTGCGGGTCCCTTCAAGAAGAAGGAAGCAAAGGTGACATAGCTGGCAGGGGCTACATCAGCAGACTCCATCTCATAGGTGATGTCACGGAGCCAGTCATCAGCATCCAGAGGCTGAGTTGAGCTGCGGTAGATGGTTGGGTTGAGGCGTATGAAATCTTGAAGAGTCACTTGGGCTGGCTGCTGGTTCATATTGGGGCGAGGAAACTGAGCCATCATATTTTCCATGAATTGGCGGTTCAGTTCAAACTGTTGGATCATACCAGCCATGTACTCAGGTGGTGGTGGGGCATCGCCACCACGACCACGACCACCCGGTCTAACCATCCTACTAATATATAACAGGGGTAGTTCAGCATTGAGAAATATTTGCAAAGACAAGAATCATTCATGATGAAACATGCATAACGAGAGGAGCACGACAGCTACTACATAGTAGTCGGCATAACTTACAAAAGGGGTCATGCATAGAGTTCAGTACATAGAGTTCAGTACATAGACTAAAACATCATAGGCGGCACACAGGCTCGCGGCGAATGCATCTAACTCTACAAGCAAGACTACATCAGTCCCAAGAGGTACTGTGGAGGTAATCGTAGCCCGACAGCTGGTAGTGAGGCAACGGATAGCCCTCCACGTCAGCAGACTGGGGGCCGCGGATACTCAGGTGTAGAGCCCGACGCTCAGGTGGCAGAAGAGGACCAAGTGCGGGGGAGTAGCCTCCCACCTCTGGCCAACCGACACCGTGGGGCATCACGGTCCTGGCTGGGTAGATCGCAGTACGCGGTACCTGTCCAGATCGGACAAAGGGGTGCAGCAGCGTCAGAGCACGGTAAAGGTGCTGACGGGTGGCGTACATCTCGTGGCGAAGAGCTCGGTTAGCTCGATCCAGCCCATCAGCATGCAGAACCAGGTTCTGATGGTAGAAGGGCTCTCGGGTGACAGTGGAGTAGGCAGCAGTATAGTATCCCTCCGCACCAACATCAGATGCGATAGCAATGTGCCTGAAAGGGGAGGTGTCCAACTCCCGATACTCTCCACGAAGACGTGTCAGAGCAGCATAGGCAGCATCGTGGACAGCCATATCGATGGTCACACCAACACCATGTGCGGTGTGCAGCACAGTAGTGGAGTCATACTCCCGAGAGTAGAGGTGGACGATGGCACGGTACTGCTCCTGGTTAAAGTCCTGGTACTCCTCGTAGACGGTGTACTCAGGGTGCCAGCGATAACCCAGATAGGTCATCATCTCAGCTAGCACAGCCGGTGATCCCGAGGCACCAATGGCCGTCGTGTGGCGCACGACCTGCCTCGTGGGTTCCATATGAAAGCAAAGACGTTTCAAAGGAGTCAAATGATAGTGTGTGAATTGTTCAAAATTACTATTCCAAGAAACAACTACGGCTTATCCAACTTTGGGGTGAATGCGGTCACGGGATCCTAGTGTTAGAGTTAGTAAATTCGTTTAACCCGAGTAGAAGAGAGTTCAGAGTCCCAGAGTAAAGGTCGAGGAGTAAAAGATCCTAGTACCACCCAATGGCGACATGGGCCCGTAAGACACACAGCCATGTTAGTAAAAGTTTTGTAAAGTCTAGAGTCGACTTCGGCCAAGGAGTGTGGAAAGGGGGATTCCTACAGGCAGTCGGCTCTGATACCAACTTGTGACGCCCCCGATTTGACCGTACACTAATCATGCACGGAAATGTGTACGATCAAGATCAGGGACTCACGGGAAGATATCACAACACAACTCTAAAACATAAATAAGTCATACAAGCATCATAATACAAGCCAGGGGCCTCGAGGGCTCGAATACAAGTGCTCGATCATAGACGAGTCAGCGGAAGCAACAATATCTGAGTACAGACATAAGTTAAACAAGTTGCCTTAAGAAGGCTAGCACAAACTGGGATACAGATCGAACGAGGCACAGGCCTCCTGCCTGGGATCCTCGTAACTACTCCTGGTCGTCGTCAGCGGCCTGCACGTAGTAGTAGGCACCTCCAGTGTCGTAGGTGTCGTCGTCGACCGTGGCGGCTGGCTCCTGGACTCCAACATCTGGTTGCGACAACCAGATAGAAGGGAAAAGGGGGAAAAGAGGGAGAGAGGCAACCGTGAGTACTCATCCAAAGTACTCGCAAGCAAGGAGCTACACTACATATGCATGGGTATATGTGTAAAGGGGCATATCAGTGGACTGAACTGCAGAATGCCAGAATAAAAGGGGGATAGCTAGTCCTGTCGAAGACTACGCTTCTGGTCATCTCCATCTTGCAGCATGTAGAAGAGAGTAGATTGAAGTCCTCCAAGTAGCATCGCATAGCATAATCCTACCCGGCGATCCCCTCATCGTCGCCCGGTTAGAGAGCGATCACCGGGTTGTATCTGGCACTTGGAAGGGTGTATTTTATTCAGTATCCAGTTCTAGTTGTCATAAGGTCAAGGTACAACTCCGGGTCGTCCTTTTACCGAGGGACACGGCTATTCGAATAGATAAACTTCCCTGCAGGGGTGCACCACATAACCCAACACGCTCGATCCCATTTGGCCGGACACACTTTTCTGGGTCATGCCCGGCCTCGTAAGATCAACACGTCGCAGCCCCACCTAGGCTCAACAGAGAGGTCAGCACGCCGGTCTAAACCTATGCGCGCAGGGTCTGGGCCCATCGCCCTATGCACACCTGCACGTTGCGTACGCGGCCGGAAGCAGACCTAGCCCCCTTAATACAAGCGCGAGCTTACGGTCCAATGCGGCGCGCGCCACTCAGTTGCTGACGTCAAAAGAGCTTCGGCTGATACCACGACGTCGGGATACCCATAACTACTCCCACGTAGATGGTTAGTGCGTATAGACCAAATGGCCAGACTCAGATCAAATACCAAGATCTCGTTAAGCGTGTTTGAAGTAACCGCGGAACGCCGACCAGGGCAGGCCCACCTCTCACCTAGGCGGTCTCAACCTGCCCTGTCGCTCCGCCACAAAGATCCACTCGCGGGTACTCCTACAAGCCGACCCGACTTTAGTCATCACATGTGTCCTGTATATAGTATATAAGTATATACCCGTGATCACCGCCCAGGTGATCACGGCCCGATAGTATAGCACAGCAGACGGACAAGAATGTAGGGCCACTGATGGAAAACTAGCATCCTATACTAAGCATGTAGGATTGCAGGTAAAGGTAACAACAGTAGTAGCAAGGATAGGCTATGCATCAGGATAGGATATCGGAAAGCAGTAACATGCTACACTACTCTAATGCAAGCAGTATAGAGAAGAATAGGCGATATCTGGTGATCAAGGGGGGGGGCTTGCCTGGTTGCTCTGGCAAGTAGGAGGGGTCGTCAACTCCGTAGTCGAACTGGGCAGCAGCAGTGTCGGTCTCGTAGTCTACCGGAGAGAAGAGGGGGAAGAAACAGTAAATACAATGCAAACATAAACATGACGATGCGTGACATGACAATGAGCAGTGCGAGGTGTGTCCTAACGCGACAGTAGGTGGTACCGGCGAAGGGGGGGAACATCCGGGAAAGTATTCCCGATGTTTTGCGTTTTCGGACAGATGGACCGGAGGGGGAAAGTTGCGAGTTCGATAGGTTAGGGAGGTGTGGTGGACGAACGGACTACGTACCGGATTCGTCTCGTCGTTCTGAGCAACTTTCATGTAGAAAACATTTTCATCCGAGTTACGGTTTAAAAGATATGAATTTTCAAAGATTATTCGAATTTCTGGAATTATTTGAATTTAGCAAAAATGAATTATGACGTCAGCATGAGGTAATGCTGACATCAGCAGGTCAACAGGTCGGCTGACCAGTCAAACCAGACAGGTGGGTCCTACCTGTCATAGACAGTGGACTAACAGAAGATTAAATTAACTAAAATTAGATTAATTAACTACTGGACCCCACCTGTCATTGTCTAATCATCTAAACTAATTAGTTTAATTATTAGAATGTTTTAATTACCGGATTAAGTGGTGGGGCCCGCACGTCAGTGGCTGGGGCCTGCCCAGTCAGCCCAGTTGACCAGGTCAACTGGTCAACAGGTAAGGGGCCAGAGGGCCCACTGGCAGTGACCCAGGGGGTGGCCCCAGGTGTGCCAGCTCAGCGCAGCTGGCGGCTCAACGCCGGCGATGCCAAACGCGGTGGCGCGGCTCGGATCTCGCCGGAAACGGGCTACGGGGCACCGTTTGGCCCGTGCTATAGCGCATTCGAAAGCGGAGGCGAAGCCGCGTCGTTCGGGGGCTACGGCACGGTCGAAGCGGGGATGCCTCGACGGCGGCGACCTCAACGGCGGAGGTCGGAGGTCGGGCACGGGTGGAACGGTGCTAGGGGGGTACGGTGAGCGGCGCGGATCTGCTCTACGGGGCCCTTGGAGCCCCAGGAGCATGGGGTCGAGCTCGCTTTCGAGCTCAGGGGATCGAGGCCGCGACGGCGAGGCGAACTGCAACGGCGAGCTCTCGGACGCGGTGGCGGGGCTAGCTCGGGGGCGCGGGCGAGCGAACGGCGAGGGAGAGGAGAAGCGGAAGCTCACCACCGTTGCTAAGAAGGCCGGGGGAAGACGCGCGGCTGCCGGAGTTGTTGGCGAGGCGGCGGTGGTTCGAGGAGGAAGAAGAAGGCTGGGGCGAACGGCGAGGGACTTTCGGCTCCTGCGTGCGGGCGTGGACGACGGAGTGGACGGCGGCGGTCCTTGGAGACACCGTGGGGCGGCGAGGTGGGCACGGTGGCCGTGGCTAGGCCGGAGGCATGGCGGCGGTGGCGTTCGGGCGAGGTGGGGAAGGGGATCGGAGAGGGAGGAGAAGTGGATCTGGGCGGGAGGGGCGTCGAGGGGGAGTGGGGGCAGGGGGCCAGGGGGTGCAGGGCATCGCCCTTATCCCTTCGCCGACGGGGACGGCGAGAGGGTTCGGCGGCGACCGGCGAGCGCGGTCGCCGGGTCGGGTGAACAGGGAGGAGGGAGGCGACCGGGGGAGGTGGGCTGGCCTGCTGGGCCAGCTGGCTCGGGTGGGCCGAAGCCCAAGTGGGGCAGGGGCCTTCTCCTTTTCTTTTTTTTGTTTGTTCTGTTTTCTTTTGTATTTTCTTTTTATTTATTTATTTTCTTTTCTGTTTTAATTCATTTAAACGCATTTAGGCATTTTATAAAAATATGTTTTCTTTAGTATAATTACCCTTGTAATATTTGGCACCCACCGAACATTTTGTTTCAATTTTTGAAAAACCTTTTTTGTCGGCATTAATTTAAATTTGAATTTTGAAACGGTTTTGGATCATCCCACGGTTAACAACAGTAACCGAGGTGACGTGGCATGATTAGCGGGGAATTACTGTAGCTTGATTATCCGGGCGTTACACCTGCTCTACTGTCCAATTCCTGCCGAAGGCCGTATGTATGATCCCGGGCTGTTCTGTCCCTATTTTTGCTAGGCGGTGGGGCGGGCTGCTGTTCGGCCTGAGTTGCCGTTTTATCCCGACCGCGGGGTGGTCGGTCCGCCGCACTATCCCAACCACGTAGTGGTCGGTCCGCATTGCATGAGGGAGGTATGGGATCTGGCGCCTCCTCATCGAACTGAGGTAGCAGTCTGCGTTTTGGGTAGCTCTTGGCTGGGCACTTGAGACCATATTATTTGGCTGCCAGGACATCGGTCCATCTATCGATGAGTAGGTCTTGATCTGCTTGGAGCTGCTGCTGCTTTTTCTTTAGGCTTCTTGCAGTAGCTATGAGCTGGCGCTTGAAGTGCTCCTGCTCGAGGGGTGCCTCGGGCACGATGAAGTCCTCATTGCCAAGGCTCTCATCATCCTCGGAGGGTGGATGATAACTATCATCCTCCGGGTTTTTGGGCGTGGCCTGTTTATCAGGGTTATCCTGCCCGTTGTCATGTTCCTCCTGTTCAGATGCAGCCCCGACAGGGTCTTCATTGTTTTTGGCATCGCCCGGAGTACTATTTTCTCCGGTGCCAGTGTTGCCATCTTTTGAGCGACGAGGCTTAGAACGGCGTTTGGGGCGCCGGCGCTTGGACTGCATCTCGGAGGGTTTATTCACATCTGGCTCTTCTTTGTCATCGCCAGATCCTTTAGGTGTATCTACCATGTACACGTCGTACGAAGAGGTGGCCGTCCAATGTCCAATGAAAGACGGGTCTTGGCCTTGCTCCTTGTCGGCATCGTCGTCCATACCGTCGATGTCTTCGGAGCCATAGTCAAGCACGTCGGTTAAGTCATCGACAGTGGCTATGAAGTGGGTGGCGGGTGGGAAGCAAAATTCCTCGTCATCCGCCTCTAGCTCGAACCGAACATAGTTCGGCTGTGAGTCCTCCTCCAAGGACAAGTTCTTTAAAGAGTTTAGCACGTCACTCAAAGGTGAATGCTGGAAGATGTCTGCGGCACTAAATTCGACAATCGATAACCGATCCAGCTCGGTGTCCGCAGGCATGCATGGTCTGGAACTTATAGCCGGAGACGAGTCCGGAGTTCCATTGACGCGAATATTGCAGGATGTCGAGTCCGTGTGTGGCTCCAACGCCGTGGACTTCGTAGCCTCGGAGGGCATGATCTGCTTTGGTTCTAAGTCCGTTGCAGCAACAGGAACCATCTCCTGGATGTGATCCGATGACAGATCTAAGTCATGCTCATCGGGGCGAGGGAGAGCGATCACCGCGGTCTCAAACCCATTGAAGATCAAGTCTCCAAGGGTATCCGCGACGTAGTTCGAGCTTCCAAATCTGACCTGATGGCCAGGGGCGTGGCTGTCGATCTGCTCCAGACGGCCAAGCGAGTTGGCCCGCAGTACGAAGCCGTCGAACACAAAAATCTGTTCGGGGAGGAAGGTTCCTCCTTGGACAGCGTCATTATCGACGATTGAAGGGGCCATCGAACCTCTTGTCGACGGCACAGTGGAACTCTCAATGAAAGCACCAATATCGGTGTCAAAACCGGCGGATCTTAGGTAGGGGGTCCCAAACTGTGCGTCTAGGATCGATGGTAACAGGAGACGGGGGACACGATGTTTACCCAGGTTCGGGCCCTCTCTATGGAGGTAATACCCTACTTCCTGCTTGATTGATCTTGATGAATATGAGTGTTACAAGAGTTGATCTACCACGAGATCGTAATGGCTAAACCCTAGAAGTCTAGCATGTATGACTATGGTAATGTGTATCCGGCTATCCGGACTACGCTCTCCGGTTTATATAGACACCGGAGAGATCTAGGGTTACATGGAGTTGATTACATAAGGAGGAATCTACATAGTCGGTTGCCTAGCTTGCCTTCCACGCCAAGTAGAGTCCAGTCTGGACACGGGTACAGTCTTCGGCCTTCATGTCTTCACAGCCCATCAGTCCGGCCCAATATATAATAGGCCGGACGCCCGAGGACCCCTTAGTCCAGGACTCCCTCACCAAGAGCCTAAGCTTGGGGATGCCCCGGATGGCATCCCCTCTTTCGTCTTCGTTCATCGGTAACTTTACTTGGAGCTACATTTTTATTCACCACATGATATGTGTTTTGCTTGGAGCGTCATTTTATTTTTTTAGTATTTGCTTGCTGTTATTTAGAATAATGTTTTTCATCTTTGTTTTCAATAAAAATGTCAAGGATAGCCTTTACCATGCTTATTTTGCAAGTATACATGTTGCTGTTTCAAAACAGAAAGTTTACCGTTGTTGGAAAAATTCCCTAGAAAAGTCAGAATATGATAAAATGTTGAAACTTTTTGCATATTGAGCTATGATAAATTTTCTACAGTGTGGTAGAATTTCATAATGTTTGGAGTTAGGGAAGTATGATGAATCTTGCATTCTTTACAGACTGTACTGTTTTGGCAGATTGTTGTTATGTTTGCATTGTTTGCATATGTTTGCTTGTTTAATGATTCTATTTGAGGATAGGAGTATTAAATATGCAGAGGCATTTAGTATGCAATGTTTAATAATAATTTTAGTGATTTGTTACAGTAGAACATGATAAGGTTTTTGCATTGGTTTATACTAACTTATCTCACGAGTTCTTGTTGAGTTTGGTGTGGATGAAGCTTTCGAGATTCAGGAAACCGTGATATGAGAGGAATTAAGGAGACACAAAAGCTCAAGCTTGGGGATGCCCAAGGCACCCCAAGATAATATTTCAAGAAGTCTCAAGAATCTAAGCTTGGGGATGCCCCGGTAGGCATCCCACCTTTCTTCTTCAACAATTATCGGTTAGTATCGGTTGAGCCTAAGTTTTTGTTTCTTCACATGATGAGTGCTATCCTTGAAATGTCATTTTATTTTGTTTTGCTTGTTGTTTGAATAATATCCCAAGATCTGAAATTCTTAAATGAGAGAGAGTCTTCACATAGCTACATAATTATTTAACTACTCATTGATCTTCACTTATATCTTTTTGGAGTAGTTTGTCATTTACTCGTGTGCTTCAATTATATCCTATGAGTAAATGGTTGAATGATTTGAATATCATAAATCTGAAATTATATATGTTTCATATGCTTATCCCATGGGGAGTAATGACTTGACATATAAGAAGTAGAGGTGGTAAATTTATTGAAGGTTAGCAAATATTGTATTGGTCACTTGAACAATTCATGGAAGAATATTGAAGGAAGAGAGATTTCACATATAAATATACTATCTTGGACATCTTCTATGATTGTGAGCCCCATTAATTATTTTCAAACCTGAGCAAATTAGTTGAAGTTGGACAAGGAAGACAACATAATGAGTTATGCTTGGGTATATTTGTATAGAAGTTATATTGTTATGGATCCTCTAACATGTGGTGCTTGCTATTTAGAATCCTTTGCTAGCCAGAATATCTGTACTAAGCAGGAATACTGCTTGTGCATCCAAATTCCTTGAACCAAGTTTCTTCCATGAGTGTCCACCATATCTACCTATATGTGGTATTTACCTGCTGTTCCAAGTAAATTTGCATGTGCCAAACTCTAAACCTTCAAATAATATTCTGTTTTGTATGCCCGAATCGCTCATGTAGCGACTAGGGGCTGTCAGTATCTTCCATGCTAGGTGGGTTATTCTCATGATGAGTGGACTCCGCTCATCATTCACGAGAAAATGGCTCGTAACTGGGATGCCCAGTCCTATGATCAAAAGATCAAAAAAAATTCGCAAATAATTTAAACAAAACTCCCCCAGGAATGTTGGTAGTTGGACGGTACCCGTTGTTTCAGACAAGCCGTGGAGTGTGAATGTTGGTGGAGGGGGAGTAAAAACTTTACCTTTCTGCGTGGGAACCGCCTATAATGTATCTAGTATGGAAAATATTGGGAACTCTTGGTCGTTATGTTGACAATGAAAGCATACCTCTCAAAATTATTTTCATCTCTGTTTTGGCTTTGATCTCTGGCACCTCTGCAAATCCCTGCTTCCCTCTGCGAAGGGCCTATCTTTTACTTTTATGCAAGAGTCAGTAGTATTCCTTCTCATTCCAACCTACTTTTTAGTTGGCAAGCATCATGTGATGGAAAGATCTAAGCATATATGGCCATTCAAATATATTTGAGCATGAATTATTATTGTTGACATTACCCTTGAGGTAAAAGGTTGGGAGGCGAAACATTAAGCCCCTATCTTTCTCTGTGTTCGATGAATACTATTTGTTCTAAAAATATGCTTTGAGTGGTAGCAATCATGGAAGACTAAATGATAGTTGAGTATGTGCAGTTTGCTGAATCAAAGCTCTGACATAGACTCTTCCTGAAAATAAGATGAACTATAATTGTTTGATGACTAATAACACGGTTTGTTAGTTTTCAAGAAAGTTTATGATCTATGCTTTAACATGTGAATAGCTTGTTACTTGATCATGCAAAGTTTTATGAGATGAGCTACTGTTATGACATATAATGATGCTAGAAAAGGTGATTGAAATTATCATTGATCAAACTTGTGCACCTGCCACCATTCACACTTCATAAATTATTTCTTTTATCATTTACCTACTCGAGGATGAGCAGGAATTAAGCTTGGGGATGCTGATACGTCTCCAACGTATCTATAATTTATGAAGTATTCATGATATTATATTATCCATCTTGGATGTTTAATGGGCTTTACTATGCATTTTTATATTATTTTTGGGACTAACCTATTAACCCAGAGCCCAGTGCCAGTTTCTGTTTTTCCCTTGTTTCAATGTTTTGCAGAAAAGGAATATAAAACGGAGTCCAAACGGAATGAAACCTTTTGGGAGCATGATTTTTGGAACGAACGTGATCCAGGAGACTTGGAGTTCAAGTCAGGGAAGCTTCGAGGTGGCCACGAGGCAGGGAGGCGCGCCCCCACCCTCGTGGGCCACTCGTGGCTCCCCTTACCGACTTATTTCGCCTATATATGTCCATATACCCTAAAAACATCAAAGAGCAGAATAGATCGGGAGTTCCGCAACCGCAAGCCTCTGTAGCCACCAAAAACCAATCGGGGCCCTGTTCCGGCACCCTGCCGGAGGGGGGATCCCTCACCGGTGGCCATCTTCATCATCCCGGCGCTCTCCATGACGAGGAGGGAGTAGTTCACCCTCGGGGCTGAGGGTATGTACCAGTAGCTATGTCTTTGATCTCTCTCTCTCTCTCGTGTTCTTGATTTGGCACGATCTTGATGTATCGCGAGCTTTGCTATTATAGTTGGATCTTATGATGTTTCTCCTCCTCTACTCTCTTGTAATGGATTGAGTTTTCCCTTCGAAGTTATCTTATCGGATTGAGTCTTTAAGGATTTGAGAACACTGGATGTATGTCTTGCATGTGCTTATCTGTGGTGACAATGGGATATCACGTGATCCACTTGATGTATGTTTTGGTGATCAACTTGCGAGTTCCGTGACCTCGTGAACTTATGCATAGGGGTTGGCACACGTTTTCGTCCTGACTCGCCAGTAGAAACTTTGGGGCACTCTTTGAAGTTCTTTGTGTTGGTTGAATAGATGAATCTGAGATTGTGTGATGCATATCGTTTAATCATACCCACGGATACTTGAGGTGACATTGGAGTATCTAGGTGACATTAGGGTTTTTATTGATTTGTGTCTTAAGGTGTTATTCTAGTACGAACTCTATGATAGATCGAATGGAAAGAATAGCTTCGTGTTATTTTACTACGGACTCTTGAATAGATCGATCAGAAAGGATAACTTTGAGGTGGTTTCGTACCCTACAATAATCTCTTCGTTTGTTCTCCGCTATTAGTGACTTTGGAGTGACTCTTTGTTGCATGTTGAGGGATTGTTATATGATCCAATTATGTTATTATTGTTGAGAGAACTTGCACTAGTGAAAGTATGAACCCTAGGCCTTGTTTCCTAGCATTGCAATACCGTTTCTGCTCACTTTTATCATTAGTTACCTTGCTGTTTTTATATTTTCAGATTACAAATACTCATATCTATCATCCATATTGCACTTGTATCACCATCTCTTCGCCGAACTAGTGCACCTATACAATTTACCATTGTATTGGGTGTGTTGGGGACACAAGAGACTCTTTGTTATTTGGTTGCAGGGTTGCTTGAGAGAGACCATCTTCATCATACGCCTCCCATGGATTGATAAACCTTAGGTCATCCACTTGAGGGAAATTTGCTACTCTCCTGCGAACCTCTGCACTTGGAGGCCCAACAACGTCTACAAGAAGAAGGTTGTGTAGTAGACATCACTTACCCTGAGCCTTACGACCGTTGCCTCCCCCTCGTGGGCTCCTCGCGAGCGGGGCAGGGCGCAGCATACGCGCCGCGCGCGTCGGCACCACGATCGGCGCCGGATTCTCGTGAAGCCCTCTTGGGTAGCCAGCAGACCCCCCAGGAGTTCCTCAGGAGCTCAAGATCTCACGACCCAGCATGGGGGATTACTTGGCTAAGGTAAGCCGCATCAGCAAGCTTGCCGCCGGGCCCGCGGATCCTCGAAGGTGCATACTGCTTGACATAAAGGAATAAAGATAGTGGTTTGTTTACACGAGGGGCTCCCCCTCTGAAAATGCTCTGACAATCTTTAGGGGCCGCGCCCGAGTTTTTGCACATAGGATAAAACAGTAGGGGAACATGGGATCAGCCGGATATGTCGCTCGCCGCATCGCCTTCGGACACGTCGCTCACATCGTCGTCACCTTCGCCGGCATCGTCGTCACCTTCGACGGCGCCTCCATCACCATCGTTGACCACGTCACCTTCGTCTGCCGCGACCACCACCGCGTCGTCCTCGGAGGCGAAGGCCCTGACCAGCGCATCCACGTTGTCCTCCACCCACCGCGCTAGGTCGCCCCGGATGACCTGCGGTACGGGGGCAATGGCGGCATCAAAGTCGAAGTCGGGGAAGGTGTTCCGAAGATGACTGAAGACACGTGAGAACGCGCGCCCGAGCAGGCCCCGGCTCCTCTCTTCCACGAGCTGGCGAGCTCTGTCAGACCGGGCTTCCAGGCGCGTCACCACGTCGGTGAAGAAGCGGAGGTGGCTGGCGTAGTCGTCCGCGTGGGGGTGAGGGGCGTCCTCATCGCAAATGTGGCCCAGGGCGGTATTGGCCCTGTTCCGAAGGTCCTGGAGCATGGGAGCATGCACGCGCTCCAGCGTCCGCCGCTGGAGCACCTCCTCCCTGTTCTGCCGCGCAACGGACTCGGCGTCAGCTACCCGCTTCTGGAGAGAAAGCAGCTCGGTGCGGGCAGAGGCCAAGTCTGCCTGCGCCGTGACCAGGGCGGCGGCCGTGGCCTCCTCACGCCTCTCTGCCTCAGCTAACCTGGGCCTAAGAGCGGCGGTCCTGCCCGTTGCCTCCGTTTCCGCAAGCTTCAGCTTCAGGTCGTGCTAACCCTCGAGATCCGCGTGAACCTCGGCCACCCGACGGTCGACCTCCTCCTGGAGCTTGGCCTCGCGAGCCCCAACGGCATCTTCTGCTTGGGCAACTTGACGCTCCCTCGTCTCCAATTGCTCAAGCTCGACGCTATGCTCCACGGCTTCCAGAGCCAACGCCTCCTCGCGCTTCCGGACCTCTTCTTCCTCGGCGGGCGTCCCCCTCAGTGACGCAAGGACGGCTTTGCGCGCCTCCACCTGCTGCTCGAGGGACGGACTCCAGGCCTGGAGCTCCCACGCGCGCTTCTCCGCAGCCTCGCGACGGCGGTCAGCCTCGCGAGCCTCCTCCAGAGCTCGAGAGCAAGCCTCACGAGAAACCTCGAGGGACGCCTTGGCTTTCGCGTTGTCGAGATCGCGCTGATGGCGGCCCAGGTTGATGGCCACCTTCAGCTTGCGTCGTTCCTCCACCAGCCGAAGACCCTCAGCCTTGAGGCGTGCGTCGACGTCTGCAAGTTCACTGCCGAGTCGGTTCATCGCGCCCATCGCCTCCTGGAAGAGCTCATGACGAACGACGGTTCGCCCGTGCTCTAACTCAAGTGCACGGCCCACCTCGTCCTCCGCCTCGGGGGCTGCACGCGGGACGTGAAGCGGCGTATACCCTCCCGGCAGGGGGCCGGGGGCTGGTGCTAGCCGGGCCTCGCGAGGAGCCCTGGCCAGTCGGGCCCGCTACTTGAAGAGGAACCGAAGACCGAAGCCAACCAGCCATTGTCCATGACCAGAGGAGGGGTCCTGGGCACGCCCGCCAAGCTCCACGCTAGGCCGTGGGGGAGGGACACGAGGCCGCAGATTCAATGCGCCATGGAGGCAAGCGCGCCTCTCCAACCAGTGGCGGTGCCAGGATTCAGACCTTGTGATGTCAAGATTTACTAACAAAAGAATTCCGACTCCCCCGGACGACGATCTTGGTGAGCTCCAGCACCGCACCTCGCCACCACCTCTCCCATCAATGATCTCCTTCCACCGCCTTGCCGACAACAGCCTGCCGCCACTCTCCTTGTCGCTCCGCCAAATGGCGATTGCTTGATCCTCTTGGTCATTGCACCACCGTGCAACTTCATGGCCCGGCCCCAGGCGCTAGTAGATCGCCACCCCGGGGCAAGTGCGGCTTCAAATCGACCTTACTCTAGACCAGGAAAAAGTGCATATGTTATTACAACCATATTTCTGGTAACAATCCTTTCCACCTGTGCATATTTTGGTAGGTATGGATAATAGCATCATGCTAATAGATTGGATTACATTGGTTTCAACATAGGTATGATAAGATAATTATACAAGAAATCATCGCCAATTTATTCCGCAAACCATAATTGGTATATTTTATTATGCCGGAAATGCTATCTCAACTGTCACTGTCGTAATCGGCAAAATCACTGCCAACTTCACCAATACATATACTAGAGGAAAATTGGTATTACTCAAGACCCGATATATTTATCCATAATCCATTTATCAACTGAAGATCCGCCAAAACAAGATATTGCTAAGGAAAACGACACATGAAATTGTTAATGAAGAAGAACCTCTTAATTCCTAATGTTGGCCATGATAGAAGAAATTTGGAAGAGAATGAAGATAGAGCTTACAAATGAAAGGAGAAGGGCCTCGCCATGGTGTTGGATTTGATGTGTCGTACCATGGGTATCATATCGCTTGGGGTTCGCCGGAGGCGAACGGACAATGGACTGTGGGTCAGCTCGCTGGAGATGGACGTGCCTGAGGCCCAGTCCAAAGATTACACCTAAGTTTTCTATTTTGGAGAGGCTTTTAGACGGGAAGCCAAAAATTGAAAAGGTGGAGCCCCCCCCCCCCAAGGATTGGCACGTGCAGGTATAAATTTTTCAGAGAGAGATTAGATGGTCAAATTTAGTGTGTTTGCCCCCCCCCACTAGCTCATATATTCTATTTAGCCCCCCCCCCAACAAACTTCGTCAAGCTCCGCCACTAGGTGGAGAAGTTTGAATTGTAGAAGAAATCACGGGATTTCAGGGATCAGCCGATCAAGGAAGTTATTAGGATTGTTCTTTTTTCCTTGTCAAATGTTACCCCAAAGGCCCAAATACATGACAAGTGGGCCACTATATTCAATTTTCATAATTTGCTTGTTCAGCGGGTGGTGTACGCACACATAGTAGTCTTGACATGCTAAATTCCTGTGTAGTCAAGTGACTACACAGCCAAAACGTGGCTTCGCCACTGTCTCCAACCAACCCTGCTCTAGGAACAGCATGCAGACTCATAGCGCTCAAGGCCAGTGGGGGAGTCGAGGAAAGAGGGGGCTGCTTCTCGGGGGACACAGCGGCCTTGACAGAAGGGACCCTGAAGAACTAACGTCAGGAAGGGAAGCAGCACTCAAGAAGACCCAAAGATGAGGTACTTACTCGTCAACAGCGATGTACTTCCTCCGCTTCAACGGCCCGAAGATACCGCTGCTGCTCGAGGATCCTTTCCTCTTGTGGAGCTCCTCGAAGTCCACGCAAAGCCGACCGAAGCGTTGGACGTGGCGGCCGGCACGGGGCGCAGCCAGGGAAGCGCTCGGAGGGGCAACTTCAGGAGCGCCGAGCTGAGGAGAGCAGTCGGGTGCCGTTTGACCGCGACCCCCCGAGGCCTCCGGAGCTTCGGCCTCGGGAGCCACGTGATGCGTTGCCTCCGCAACCGATGCCCCAGGGAAGGAATCACGAGCTCTCGTGGACGACGCCCCAAGATCCCCAGGCGGCGCATGCACCTCAGCACTCAGGCTACCAGCTTCCGTCGGAGCTTGCCCCCCTGCACCCACACTCGGGACGAGCTCGGTGCTGGCGGCAAAGAAGGGAGCCACATCGACGAGGTTCTCGCGGGACCCCACCAGGCCGTCCGGGCGCAGTCCCCACTCATCAAAGGAAGGCATGCTCTCTACAAATTCAGCCTTGTTCATGCAGCGGTACAGTAGACAGCTCTTCCCAGGCATGTCGTCCGGCGAAGGGACACCTATCAGGACCTCGAGCACTATTTGTCGCGTCTTAAGAGGGAGCCCGGACTCCTGAAACCTCATATGGTCCTGACTGCTGAGCAAGGCCCACATCGGGCGAGAATGGCACTGAAGCGGAGCGACTCGGCGTCTGACGAACTCCTTCACCACCATAGGCGCAGTCACGCCGCGGTCCTTCAACCTCCTCAGCCTGAGCCAAACGGGGACGAGACAGGGGCTCGCAAGCTTCTCGTGGCCCCAACCGGAGTTGGGAACGACAGGTGCTGACGGAGAGTGGAGCAGAGGGCTGAGCACCCCGGCGTCGACAAACACCCACCGTGGCCGAAACTCGCTCGTGGATGGAGGAAGCTCGAATTCGATCCCCGCTCTCGCCGTCGCGGCCACAGCCTGGAAGCTCACGCACCCCGAGCTTTGCCGAGGATCCATCAGATGCAATGAGAAGAAATGACGGAGAAGGGCCACGAAAGGAGCGATGACCACCATGGCCTCACACACAAAGGCGAAGACGGCAAGGAGAGACACGGATTGGGGGTCGAGATGCAGCATGTGGATCTGGTAATGTTCATGCACCGCGTTGAAGAAGGCAGAGAAAGGGGGAATCGGGCCGGCCCAAAGGGCATCGATGAAGATTGGGACCTCGGTGGCTGCCCGGGCAATGCAAGCGTGAGACGCAGGCCAAGCCACCATCTTCCCCCACTCGTTGAAGCTGGTGGCGAGCATGGGACGCACCTTGCCCATGGCCTCATCGTTGAGCACCAGGGATCGGCCGACTGCAGGCTCGACGGCTGGAGGCGCACTCGGCGAAGACAGAGGCTTCTTCCCCTTGTCTGCTTGTTTCGGCGCCATGACGATGAAGTGGGCAGAGTGCAGGTCGGATTGGACAAGAGGAGCAGAGTCTCGAGGAAGCAGAGGGATTGGGAAGGTAAGGCGTGGGCGATGGAAGAATAACTGTGTAGGTAGCGGGGGCCGCATAGCCGGGCGGACTCCAAGGCAGCGTGGGGAAGCGAAGACGCCCATGTCCAATCAACCGCCACGCGTCGACCAAGACCGCAGGCTTTTGGGGCCCGCGGCGCTCCGCGCTTGACCTTTGGCTTCGCCTCGAAGCCAAGCCCGAGCGCGCCTTGGGCCTGGGGGCTACTGTCGGCGTTCTGGGAACGGGGGTCCCCAGACTTGCCTGCCTACGGCCCACGACGTGGCTCTGCGCGTGGGCCCCTACGGCCCATCTTCATCAACAAGGCATTCAAGACCCTCGCGAGGGGCCAAGCCTAGCGAGGCGGACGACACAAGACCGCCTCATGAGCGGCCTCACCTGGTTGGCTCGCGAGGAGCGGAGAGATCAAGGTAGGGCAAACCTCGTGAGGTTCTCGTGACATGAGCCATGACGATCGAGACCAGGCGGGCGCCAGCGCGCAGTGTCCTTGTTTCCCCTTTGGTGCTAAGGAAGCAAGCGCAGGCGCGGAGTACCAAGGCGTTGAGCAAAGGTTTCCATATCGGTGCAACGAGACCAGGACCAGCAGGATGGCAAGACTGAGGTCACCATGGAGCCCAAGGCAGCGTCACCACCAGAGCCTTTTGCAGCCGAACACTACTTTTGTCAGGATAAGCTATACTAGTTGTCCCCTTTCAAATTGGCCGTTGTTGGCTCCCTTCCGCTCAATATTTGGGAAGAGGACCAGGGCCTATATAAGTAGAACTAGCCACCACAGTAGCGGGCATCTGATCTTTAGCCAATCTTTAGCCACACACCGAGCTCAAGAACACCTCATCCTCAGGAGGCTGTTCTTCCCCTTGTACTGTTCATCATCAGCCCAAGAGGCAATCCACCACCACCACACTGGAGTAGGGTATTACACCACAACGGTGGCCCGAACCAGTATAAATCTTGTGTCTTTGTGTTGTGAGTTCGTCGAGTTCGTCCGCGAGATCTTAGCAAACCTAGGGCGTGGATCGGTAGGGAGGAAAGAACTTCGCGCGCACCCCAGAGTTCGGACCTTAAGGGTTTTGCCGGAACCCGTGATCCGACAGTTTTCTTGTGTACTAGCAAATCAAGGTTTTTTCATGTTGCAGTGTGGAGCACGCATGTCTTCCGCCGCACGGTGTAGTAAAGTTATGCAACGCAAGTATGCTCCATCGCGGACCACATGTGTGCTCCCCCGAGGAAGCGTGTCACATCCTAAATTTTTTAAATTAGGATGTGAACATGTCATTCATATGTATAACATATTTTCAGTGCATTTTTTTAAAAATGAATTAATTTGGCTATTTTAGAAACCATAAATCATTTTAGGGAATTATTTAATAGTCTATATTAAATCCATTTGCATGAAATGATTTTACAAACATGCATCAAGGTTGGAAATGCTTTTCCTATGATCTATTATATCCCGACTATTTTTGTGCAGCTTTTTAAATATTTGAATTGATATTACTTTGGGCTACTTCAAATTCATATTCAAATATGTCCAAATTAGGAAAATAAAAAATAAAAAAGAAAGAAAAAAGGACCAAGCCAGCCAAGCAAGGTGCGACCCACTTAACCCCCTCCTGAATCGATGCGGGGAGTACTAATCTCTGCCACACGATCTCCATCCAACAATGCATTAACTTGATCATCAATGGCTTCCCTTGGGGTAAAGCTTGAGGGGTCCTTGGACTTGAAACCATTGACAATCACCCACCGTAGTTGCGCCGAGGCACTATGAATGAGACTACATAGCGAGTTTCCATTTAGCAAACGCGCTAGCATTCAAAGGGTGCAGAGCTCCAACATGATTAATATGCAGATGTTAGATAGGTTTTGGAGAGTATTGAGACTGCAGCATTGTAGAGAGGTGTGAAAGTAAGCTTGGGGCGAACAAGACGCTCTCTTGTATCGTCCACATCACGGGCCTCACTTGGAGCAAATGAGGATAATGCGGAAGTGAAGGCTTTCAGTTTTGTATCCACTTCTTCCTTGACAATGGATCAGATTTCCTTTGATGAAGGCAGATTTAAATTCCGTCACCGAGGATGCCAAATTCACCATGATAAGGTAGCAGTGGATGCAAGAGCAACGAGTTGTGTGGCGGCAAGAAGTTCGGGCGGAGGCGTTGGAGGCCCTCCACCTTGTTGTGGTAGGTCCACATCCCATCCGCTAGATCGATCATATCTCTTTAGGTGATTAAGCCCTAATGAAGAGCCATAGCTTGGACACCAATTGAAGGATTGAGAGGTCGACTAGAGTAGAGGGGTGAATAGGAAAGTATATATTTTAAGCTTAACTTCCAAATTTTAGGTCAATGTGGACAATTAGGTTCTCTAGAAATACAACTAGGTGAACACAACATATATGATACACAAGCTCAATGCAAGGCATGCTATGCAACAATCTAACAAGCCAACAAGCATACAAAGCAAGTAAAGCTACGATAAAGGAATGACCACAAGTGAGTCGTTGACGTGGATTTTATCCCGGAGTACTCTTTGGGGAGTGATAATCTCTCAATTCACTCGTCGTTGGTCTTGAAGGTGGCCACCAACCTTTTACAAACTTGTTCGGAGCACACCACGATTAAAGAAGCTTTCATAGGATCCTCTACCGCCTAGGAGCCCAAACACCAAGAGTAAAAAGTGTGGATGGAGAAATCAAGTGGGGAACACAAATTGGTTTGGTTGAAGTGTTGTCTTCCTATTTGATTGAATTAGTTTTGCATGTAAGTTAACGTTGTTTAGTTCATGGTTCCTGGGTAAATCGGGTCTTGCTCTCTCAAATCCCAAAGAATCAACAAGTTTGAGTGGATGGATTGAGTGTATTGAGAAAATCAAGGTGTGGGAATGGGGATAGGCTCACAATACACTGGAGTTAAGCGTTATAGGTGGATGAATGGCTTTTTATACCCAACCCCTTAAATGCAGCCTTTGCCACACAAGGCCCCGTGCTAATGCGCTAAGTGGGCTCTGTGTGCACGGAGTCACCCGAGAGAAAATCCCCAAACCTCATGGGCACGGGTCCAGAGACTTAGCCAAGACCCCATGGACATGGTATGCAAGAAGCCCGTGCGCATGGGGTATCCGGAGACTCAACCCCCGACACCATGGAAACGACCTCTAGCCCCCTGTGGGCACAGGGTATGTAGATCATTGACACTTGATGGTAGGTTTTGAGCATTTTCTTGGATATTGTGTTGGGAAGGCTGGTATATGAGTTTGTTGTGTTCCCACACTTTCTTTCGATCAGCTCAACCCCTCTTAATAATTTTGCCTAAGGATTCAAATAAACCGAACCCAAAGCTTCGAGTTGTTGGAAAATTACACCTTTATCTTTTTTGAAGTGAGAGGTCAACCATCTACTTAATAGTCCTTTGAGGAACCAATGACCTGAAATAGTCTTTTAACAACTGTCATTTGGTTTAACTAATCATATTACCATCACACCAAAAAAACTTTTAGGGATAAATGCACTTTCAATGGGGAGGGATGCAGATGAAGCTAGGGAGCGAAACACTTAGGGTGGAGCAGGCACCTTACGTCTTTTCTTTAATATACCATATAATTACTCATGTATTGCAACGGAGCAGAAATGTTTTAGTATGTTAGCCTGTGATTTACATGCACATGTTAATGTGATTGTGTTAAAAAGGAATTTTATTTGGTAAACACTTATTTGATAAATACTTATTAGCTTACCAAGTAAAACATAACTTATTTGATAAGTCAATAAGTGGTCTGGTAGGTTAGATGGCTTTAAGAGGAAACCAATGAAAAAAACTAGAGATTACAAGAACAAACTTAAAACAAGGATAGGGAGGGGAAACATGGAGGGGAATGAATGGAACCTTGGTGTGGGTGCACCTGTTTTTCAAAATAATATTAGTAATTTGAAAAATGGTTCAAAAATCATGAATTTGATGGCAACAAACTTGATATAGCGTTACACTCGCATAAAAAAGTTTGGGGACAAAATGAATTTTGGGGTATTGTTGGCGAAAAATACAAAATCAACACTATATAGAGGTACTATCCACTCTATATTGTCTTGAAAAATTTGTTTTTTATGCCCAGATTTCTTACGGTAGTTTTTCTTTGTCGAAATTTTTATACAAGTACGTCAGTGGGTCAAGTTTGTTGCCAAAAAAATCAAAGTTTTCTGACCTTTTCCTGAATTGTCTACGATTTTTTATGAGGTGCACATACAACCAAGTGTATCTGGGTATTTTCCAGAGAAACATTACATATACTTGGACGAAGGACCAATGGAGGAGATAAGTAGAGATAGAAAAGAGATTTAGATTTAGAGTTGGATTTAGATTAGACTTAGATTTAGATTTATAAATATTTAGATATACCATTAGATATTAGAGATTTTCTCTACTATTCCCTCCGTTTACAATTATAAGATCTTTTGAATATTGTAATATGGACAGACTGAAATAAATAAACAAACGGACGTGAACATGGCTCCACGCGCACCCCTTGTGAATAGTAAATTCTAAAAAAATACTATAAAAATTAATAAAAAATCTGAATTTTTTTGTAATATACATAATTAACCGGTATATTCATGTATGAAGTTTCATGATGAAATCACATCCATGATGAAACCGATACCTACTCGCTCAACCCGTCTGTGCGATTGCTCGACAGTTTGACGCAAAATGAGTCAAATAGGGATGGGACAGTCATTAGTCATATAATTTTTTTTAGAATAATTCGTCATATAGTTAGGCAGACGCAAAAGGCGCTCACTATCATGGGCCGGCCCAGTCAGCAACTCGCACCCTGTCTTTGTTACTGAGCTCTTCCCCAATACTTTTCCAGTGAGTTTTCTTCTAAGTTTTTTTTGTGTTTTCTTTGGTTTTTCAGTCTGCTTTCTTTGCTTTTCATTAAAAAAAATCTTATTTCTAGAAAAATGTGAACGCTTTCTTAATTACGTGAACATTTTTGAAATTATATATATGAACACTTTTGTTTACAAGGAATTTTTACGTGTGTAAACATTTTAAAAATATTTATCGTGTATTTATAAAAGTGCCTATCTTCTGTAGAAAAAAATCACCATGCGTGTGAAAAATATGGATCATGAATGTCCATAGAGACAGAAGAAATGTTATTTTACTAATAAAAAAGGAAAAAAGGGAAAAGGCTGGGAGAACAAGAATAAACCGGGAAGCAGGCTAGTAATTTGCAATTTGCGGCCCACCGTAGCAGGCTGGCAGCCCACTTCCCACTGCCTCCTCACCCGAGCGACACAGTCACAGACTCACAGCAACCACCCATCCGTAAAAAACACACGCAGCGACCTAGCGGGAGACACAGCCGCCGCCCCTCCTGGCCCCTCCCATCGTCGCCGCCGGCCCTACCATCGTCGCTCCGGGCTCCAGCGCTCCCCTCCCCTCCAGGAAACCGCCGCTCGCCCGCTCTCTTCCCCTAGCTTCACACCGCTCGGCCAGTTCCCTCCCAGGAGCCGGTCACTGGCTTGTGGGAAGTGGCTACCCTCGCCTGCTCGCCGTCCTTCGCCGTCGCCGGTCTCCATTCGCCATCCCCTGTTGGCTGCCGCCCTCAGCCCCTCACTGCCGCTCGGTTCAGTGAGTTAACTGGCTTTTGTACTGGTATAGCCCCAGATGTGGTTGGGACGTAAGTTTGTCTATCTGTTGTTGTCCTGGTCATTTACCATACTCCTAAGTTCCTCTGTTGGTGCCCTCACTGGAATTATGCTTATGGTTTTGGCAGATACAACGACCTTCGTGATCGAATATTTTCTAAACATCTAGATTTGTTCCCCGAGAAGGTATGCTTTGCAAACGCTGCTATATTATTTGTTCAAACTGATGAAGATAATAGGGGGGTTGGACAACCATTGGAGGAGTATGTATGTATGGGGTGAATGTGAACAAGAATGAAAATATTCAGCTTCATCTCTCACTCGCTCAATTCTATGAATTCAATTATACCCTTTCTCGACATTCATTAGTAGTAATTTTATGACACTAAGATCGGTGTTTAGCAATTGTTTTCCCTTTTTGAGAACTATAATGGGCTAGCAAATGTCTTGGTTACTTATGGTTCTGCTTTCTGGCCTACCCTTTACGGGCTGCTATTTGTTGCAGTAGGCTTCTACTATAGTACCCAACGAAGAACCCCGTAAAAGGCGCCTCCTCATCCGTCATTCTGTCGAGCAACTCAGACGCGCCGCCGTTGCTATGCTTCTCCGACCCCGCCCCTTCCTCCTGCAGGCCCTCACACCGCTTCCCTTCTCCTGTGGCCCCCTCGCGGTCCGCCGCACGCTCTCAGCGCACGCCGCGGCAGCCGGGGCCGCCCCCCGCGGCGATGCGCCCGCGCCGGCGCGAACCCGCCACAAGAACTCCCGGAAGGCCGAGCCGCCTAGGGTGCCCACGGATACGGCGCTGTTCTTCCCGCCGGGGGTAGACCGTGACGCGGCTGTGGCGGCGGAGATGTTGATTCCGGGGTCGAACATCGTGGTGGGACCGTACGCCGGGGACGCGAGGGTAAAGGAGGCTGAGTTCATCGGGTGCAGCGCGCACGCCCGGGACTGCCCGAAGGACGACCGCCCCGAGTTCGCCGTCCTCGGCCGCTCCAACGTCGGCAAGTCCTCTCTCATCAATACGCTCACGCGCCGCAATGAAGTCGCACTCACCTCCAAGAAGCCTGGTAATCATTTTCATTCCTTTGGTTGTAGAGGTGGTTTGTGGTGCCAGACATAGCAAAATGTGTTTGTTTCTTCTAGAGTAGCTAGTGGTTAAAATTGCTGAAGTGAGTTGGCCTTTTCAATGATACACGTGTTCTAGTAATTGCTCTCGGCTTGAGATGAAAATGTAATTATGCTGCAGACTTGATAATGCTCTGTTTGTGTTATGGGGATTTTCAACTGTATTATCGGGATAATTGTGAATTGTACTTTTAGGTATGGACAGGTTTATCGCCTTATCAATCTGTTTTGACGAGGGTGTATTATTTCATTGATCCTATAGCAAATTTCCTGGATTTAAGCTACTGCCTTTTTTTCCTTTTCCGAAAAGGACGGTAAACCCTCTAACTCTGCATCGGCTGATGCATGCAGTCATCTTATTGCAAAAGTTCTTCTCCCAGCTTCTGCACCTAGCATTAGGGATGCACACAGCCTTTGAATTATGAGTGCCAACATTTTTATCTTGATGGGTGGATTAGTGCACACATTCCTCCACCATGCTAGGTACTAACCCTGATCCTCATGAAAATAAATGGAGAAAAGCCCCTGTGCATCACTAGTCTATTTCTGAGAATTGAACCTGTCTGGGCAGGCTGCACAACTGCATGCCCAACCACTGAGCCAAAGCTCCATGTTTAAATTTACTTTACTTTACTGCTACAAACTTGTCCTTTTATTGTTGTTAAATATCATATCTGGGGCTGATATCATATATTTTGCAGGGAAGACTCAAACAATTAACCACCATTTGATTAACAAGAGTTGGTACCTTGTGGATTTGCCTGGTTACGGGTATATTCACTTTCTTCACCCGCACTACTAGTTTATTGCATTTTCTGAAGCTGCAATTGATTAATTTGAAGGAGCTTAGTTTTCATAAGAACATATGATTAATAAGTAAAAACAAGCTCATGTTCTTCAGGAGTTGAATAGTACCATCCTCTGTTTTTTTTCTTATTCTTTTGCATACTGTTCTTGATGCAATGCCATTTGTGTGTTCATGTGTGATGTAAGTGAATGTCAGCGTATGTATACATACATAATGCCTTGGAAGTTCAATACATTATGTCCTGCTCCAGTAGTACCAATTATTTCTGCTTCAAACTGCAGACACTGAATAGCATATATATGCCTAAAGAAATAGAATAGGATATGCCACAAGTCTTCTAGATAAATTTCGTTCTTTTGAAAGCATCTCTTCTTTTTTGGGGGGAAAGCCATCATGGCAAATAAATTTCATTCTTTTGAAAGTACGTCTTGTTTTTAGGGAAAGCCATCATGGCAACTTTATCCATTGGGCATAGTTGTTACATTGTTCACTAGTTGTGCTAAGATTGCATCAGGTGGATCCTACAGCCACAAGTTGGCAGATGGTCCAACAGAATTGCTAACCAGAGTTGACCATGAATCTAGTACATCCTACTTGTCCCGCCAAAACCAGACCATCCCGCAGAGCTCTTGCTTCTGCCATGGCGGCTGAATCAATATAGGGTATAACACAGTTTCTAGCTGATATGAAATCTCCATGGTCATCAGGACGTATTGCACCAGTAGCTCCACTCTCATCATCGTCATCGAAGCCTGCATCCGCATTCAGTTTCACATAGTTCTGTGGCGGCTTCTTCCAGCCTCCTCTCCGAATCCCTTCTGCCCTCTTCTTAGCTCTACCGTAATTGGGACATAAGGCCAGGATGGCTTGTGCTGAATGAACCGGAGCTTGAACTGGTTCAGATCGGTTAGCCTGCCTCCTCTCCCACCATACATACCATGAAGCTACCGCCAGAAGCTCTTCCCATCCGATATCTGGAGGTGGCCTAGCTGAACCGACCTCTCCTGCATCATAATTTCCAACATAGGGGCTTCGGCTCGGTCCAACAAACAGACTTCTGCAATCGCCACTCTCACACCTAAGTGCTCCCAAATTTCTGACCCGTGGACAGATGATTTCACATTCAACAGCACATAGTGGACGTTGGCCATTTGTATCATATGCCTACTTGCCAATACGGGTGTGTTTGGTTTGAGCCCCAACTAGCACGACCAAAATTTTGGCACGGCCAAAAAAATTGGTGAGTTGATGTTGTTTGGATTACAACATTTGTACCTACCAACATTTTGGCAAAAAAATTAGGGCTCTATTTGGTTTGCAACCTATTGATTTCGCATGGCCGCTTAAATTAGGAAAAAGACTATTGGGCTTCGTTGAACAAGATAATTACAGACGTGCTGCACATATTTAAATAGGCCATGGCCGCTTAAATTAGGAAAAAGACTATTGGGCTTCGTTGAACAAGATAATACACAGCCGCTTAGATAGCTGCGTCAGATCTGCTACCTAAAAGTCTGAGAGGTGCCGCTTGGGCTCACGCTGTCAGCGCGTAGTCAGTTGGTTAATCTGTGTTTCACAACGACAAATGAGAACGCACGATGAAGAAGACCGGGCGAGCCTCGTCCATTATTTGGTGAAGTTTTTTGGTGCCCTCTGCTCACCCGCGCGTTGGCGAAATTAACACAGGCGCGTCCCAGGTGGGCTGGGCAAGGCAAAGTTTTGGAGCCAATCCAAACGAGTACCAAATCAGCCGGGCGAGCTGGTATGGCTAGCGTTGGCTGAAAACCAAACAGACCCTACACCTTTACATGGAATAGCTCCTTCACCACTCTCCAGACAAAGATCTTTATGTTGAAAGTATGTCTTGGAAGCCTTTCATATTTTGGTTTTCTTGTCAACTCCAACATTAGATTTAGAACAGACATAAGCTCTGTCAACTTCTGAATAAGTTGCTGTCTGATTGTAATCTCTGAGGATATAGCAATTCTACACACTAAATGAAGCAACAATGTTTTAAGTAGGAACTCAAAAGAACTTTTAGTGTTAATTTTCCATTCTCAAATTTTACATTATTTTTTCATACTCATTAGGGCATTTTCCCAGCAAGAACTACTGAGCATAGTTTAGGATTTACCTGGCCTACGCAGTAAACATGATCAGATCAAGTTCTTCCTGCATGTAGGTTTGCAGCTGCGTCCAAGACAGCTCGAACGGATTGGTCTTCATTTACCAAGGGGTATTTCTTGAACAGGGACACTTTGGTCGGTGTACTGCTCCTTGTTGATGCTAGTGTTCCAACTCAACAAATTGACCTCGACTGTGCTAACTGGCTTGGTCGTAACAATGTGAGACAACTTACCCTTTCACCTGAAAATGTATATTACATGCTGGTTATGGATTTAAATGTCAAGTGACTTGTATCTTCAGGATTGATTGTACATGTGCCCTATAATAATACTGATCTCCAGCAACTATCTGCTATTCTATTGTTTTGGTGTCACAGGTCGGGCTAACCTTTGTGTTCACCAAGTGTGACAAAGTAAAGAAAGGCAAAGGGGGTCGGCCTGATGAGAACATCAAAGTGTTCCTGGAGAACATCGGTTCGCTCTATCCAAGGCCTCCTCCATGGATCATGACGAGCAGCACCACAGGACTAGGCCGCGACGGGCTGCTCCTCCATATGTCGCAGCTGAGGAACTACTGGGACAATGAGGCAACCTAGGTCAGTGCTTCTTCAGGCTTGGGACAGCTAAAGCTAGGAGCAACAGTACTTGCAGAAGAGAGCAGCACAAACCGATCATCCTGCCTGACGAACTTCAGTTTCTGGACTTCACCGATGGATCGTGCTTTGCATAGACTTCAGGTTCAGTTTCATTGCGCTGGCCTCTTGATGTATAGCGGAAGATGATTCACGATACGCAGACATGATACAGTAATACCGCGCCCCTTCTGGTCCATGTTTGTTGTAGTAATATTTGGCTCACCTGCGGAAGTAAAGTCTCGTCCACTTGTTACGATATCTGAACGCAATGGGCCGATCTGGAACTGTACATTTATACCACTACTCGTATGGCGAAGGCAGCCCAGCAAATTCAATGTACTGCTGCACACATTGAATTGCACGGAAATTAATTTGTTGCGCACGCTTTACTGCCCGACAGACTACATGGTCTAGTACGACTGGCCATTAAAATTCGATTAAATCCAGATTTCCGGTGGTGGTACTGGTACCACTGTACCGTGGTACATAAGCGCCGGCCTTTTTTGTGGCGCTCTCGCTTTGAACAGCGGAGACACGGACACAGTTACCATGTCCCACCGGAACTGCGGAGCCGGGCAGGCAGGGAAAACGGAAAGCGAGGCGTGCACGGACGACTGGTGACCGGAGATGTTTCTCTTTCGCCGGGCCTGGCTGGCTCGCCGATCCCCCAGCTCCGCTGGCCCGGTGGCTCCACCGGCAGCGAAGAGGTGAGGCCCATGGCATGCCATCCATGTGTTTCTTTGGTTTTATTTGGGTTTTCTGAAGCAGGCGGCGGCCGGAGTAGGAGTACAGAGCCGAGCTCTGAAAGGCCAGGAGAATGGCCAGCGTCAACTCGCGGGAAGTGTTTTGTAGGAGTAGTTCGTTGCTTTGCTGTGTTCAGAAAAAAATGTTCGTTGCTGGGCGAGAGGTGGCTTGGGAGAGGGAGACCGGGGGTCAATCAAGCGGCCCCATGCCCTGCTGCCGCTGACTGTGGGGGCAGCCGCAGGTGGGCTCATGGGCCACATGCCCCCACCCTTGTCCCCTTTCTCATCAGGCCTCTCCTCCTCCGTCCCTCTCTGTCCCTGGCTCTATCGGGCCCAGTGCACAGGGACTGAGGGTGCCCTTGTCCTTGTGCGACCACATCGCTACGGTGCTCCCTAAAAAAAACATCGCTACAAGTAAAATTGCAAAGTTAATAATGCTCAAGTACAAAGATGGAGTAAGCCAGGTCCCAAATTTGTGAAACTGAACGTGGACGCTTCTTTCCATGTGGAAGAAGGAGCAGGAGCAACGGCTGCTGTAATCAGGGACGAGAGAGGTAACTTCTTAGCAGGCCATTGCCGCTTTATGTCTTATGTAGTTGATGTCGTGACAATGGAGACCATGGCGATGCGGGCTGGCCTCATTTTTGCAAATTCACTTGGATTTCCTCGAGTGGAAGCGGTGTCTTTCTACAGCGGTGATTGAATGTTGCACCGAGCAAACAAGATGGTGGGATGCTGCAGCGGCAATCTTTGCGGAGTGTGTGGACACGTCTTTGTTTATTGGGAATGTTATTTTTAAACACTGTAATCGTTCTTCAAATAATGCGGCTCATGTGCTAACTAGTCATAGTTTCTGTAAAAAGACTTCTAATAGCTGGATGGGAGAGCCTCCAAGCTTTCTAGTTTCCGGACTCGTGGAAGATGTAATACCTGTTTAATTCAATAAAGCTAGTCATGATGGCCTTTTCTAAAAAGATATAGTAGCCAAAATTGCCTGAAAAAAAAAGTTGGCGAATCACACATGCCCACTAAAAGGAAAGCCAAGTAGACAAGAGTTTACCGACGGGGATCTCCACTACTACCAGGGAGGGAGGCAGAAACCCAAAGAGGAAGCAAGGGAGCACCAACCAATCCTATCGCCCAAGCTGGAGTAAATTGTTGGTGTGCGACTAGACGAAAAGTTGTATAGTAGTAATGCTGTTACTGTGCTAGCTATCTTGCTTCACAATCACAACACGGCAGCAGCCAGTCAGCTCCTTTCCCCGCACGCCACCAGTATATAAACATATACTGATCTGGTTTGAAACTGGTTCTCACGTTTATTATCGGTCAGGGGTACCAACATGGCTTGTCAGATCTACAGCTTATAACTGCCATGAGCAGCATGGAAGCTGGGGGTAAGCTGACTGATTTGCGGGGATTCGTAAAGAATATTCAGGCGTCATACAATGGAATTTCCAACGCCTAACGGTTTACAATGAAATTCAAACTGCTGCTGACAAGATCAGATGAGCAAGACAAATGAAGAAGGAAACAGAGGAGTGTGGACTGCTGCTCGTGCTGCTTCAGGTTCAGGCCATGCGCATGCGTCGCATCGCCTCGCATGCGCGCCGACTCGATGGATCAATCAGCCTCTGTCGCTGGCTGCGATGCGGGCGTCAGCTCTTCCCGATTTGGTCCGCTCCTTTGCCAAACTGCAGGTGCCCGGTGCCTTGGTCAACTCAAGCACTCAGGCTTTGTCCCCCATGCACGCATGGACACGCGTGGCGTGCGTTGCACTCCCGCGGCCGCGGTGCCATACTGCCATACCCAAGAAGCGATGCGACGCACGAGTGACAAGACATGTACGTACCCGCACGCTCTCATTCTCTATCCACCGGATAGTTTTGGAGCTTGATTTTGGCTGGTCTCCTGGAGCGAGACGATTTGGATGGAGCTCGGGCTCCCAGCCAGAAATTTTAAACACTTCCAATATTTATATTTAAAGGTTTGAAAAAAAAGTTCTAAAAGTATTTCCACATCTGTATATAAATGTATTGTGTATATGTATAAAGTTTTTTAAAAAAATATCAGATCTATTATAAAGATTCACCGAAAGTACAAAGCACACCAAACATAATAAAAATTACATCGAGGTTCATGGACAACCGAACAACCATTGTCGTCGCCAGAACGAGCCGCCGACACGCCCTTGTTGCCGCTCCCATACCGGAGCCGGTCTGACCTTGTCGATGACAGCGAGGAAGTCTTCGTACATATGTCCCAAAGGACCATCGTTCAGGACCCGCAGTCGTCGCCATTGAATCCTTGAATCGATCTAAAGAACCTAACACCAAATCTCGCCGTTGCATACGCACGACGAGAAACTCTAACCTCGCAACTCCGATGAGCTTGCAGGAATCTATGCCGGAGCTCCGTCTAATCCGTCCTGATGAACGAACTTGAGGAGGATCGAAGCCCAATATACTAACTCGAAGAAGAATCGTCGCCATCCGTCCGAGCGCCGCCCTTGCGAGAACCAAAACCCTACCTATGTAAGCCGAGGCACCAGGAATACCCTCCCCACCCCAGCCACCGGTGCGGCAGGCGGAGGGGAGGCGAATCCACGGACTCGCCTGCGGAGATTCACTTTTCTTCTTCACAGAATCAGGCTTACTAGAGCATGGGCTCCAGAACGTATCTCCGTCCTTGGGTAACTAGGACGGGGTGTTCGATGTAATCGAACCGATTGGCTCTTTAAGAATTTTGGTTCTTAAAAAATGAAGACTCGTCGGTTCATAGCAGATCAAGAACCAAAATATCTAGTATTGTTCTCGGTTTTAACCGATTCGTGAAGAACCAGAGTAGATTAACAGCTAGGGATGGCAATATTATACATAGATACCGGTATCCATGGATATCCAGCCCGTTCGGGAAGGGTGTGGAGAACCTTATTTATCCATGGATTTCTGCAGATGGTTACCCACAAACTCACGGGTTGAGCATGGATTCAGAACTTGCTTCATGGATACCAATCTAGCAAGGGGAACTCACGTAAGAGTGGCACATGTCATATAATATGTCCTAAATCTGAATTGTAGGATACCACCGAATCAAGGTCACCAAAGATCAGGGGGGTTGTTCCTAGCTAAAGCATTTAACTCAACAAATCTGATGTGTTGCATTGGCGTGCCATAATGTTATCTTATTTTCACTCACCAATTGTTGAGTTCTAGTAAGAAATTGTGACTATGCAAGACCTTTTATATGTTGTCGCAAACTTGTAATTTTGTATTGACCATATTATGTTGTGCCATTCATGCTTGTGATGCTTGTAGAATTGAATGTTTATATTATGGATTGTGTTATGTGATATTTGAAGGAAATATGCCCTAGAGGCAATAATAAAGTTATTATTTATTTCCTTATTTCATGATAAATGTTTATTATTCATGCTAGAATTGTATTAACCGGAAACTTAGTATATGTATGAATACATAGACAAAACAAAGTGTCCCTAGTATGCCTCTACTTGACTAGCTCGTTTATCAAAGATGGTTATGTTTCCTAACCATAGACATGTTTTGTCATTTGATGAACGGGATCACATCATTAGGAGAATGATGTGATGTACAAGACCCATTCGTTAGCTTAGCATTATGATCGTTACAGTTTCATTGCTACTGCTTTCTTTATGACTTATACATGTTCCTCAGACTATGAGTTTATGCAACTCCTGAATACCGGAAGAACACCCTGTGTGCTCTCAAACGTCACAACGTAACTGGGTGATTATAAAGATGCTCTACAGGTGTCTTCGATGGTGTTTGTTGAGTTGGCATAGATCGAGATTAGGATTTGTCACTCCGTGTATCGGAGAGGTATCTCTGGGCCCTCTCGGTAATGCACATCACTATAAGCCTTGCAAGCAATGTGACTAATGAGTTAGTTGCGGGATGATGCATTACGGAATGAGTAAAGAGACTTGCCGCTAACGAGATTGAACTAGGTATGATGATACCGACGATGGAATCTCGGGCAAGTAACATACCGATGACAAAGGGAACAACGTATGTTGTTATGCGGTTTGACCGATAAAGATCTTCGTAGAATATGTAGGAGCCAATATGAGCATCCAGGTTCCGCTATTGGTTATTGACCGGAGATGTGTCTCGGTCATGTCTACATAGTTCTCGAACCCGTAGGGTCCGCACGCTTAACGTTCGATGACGATTTGTATTATGAGTTATGTGATTTGATGACCGAAGTTTGTTCGGAGTCCCGGATGAGATCGGGGACATGACGAGGAGTCTCGAAATGGTCGAGAGGTAAAGATCGATATATTGGAAGGCTATATTCGAACATCGGAAAGGTTCCGAGTGATTCGGGTATTTTTCGGAGTACCGGAGAGTTACGGGAATTCGTCGGGAGAAGTATTGGGCCTTATTGGGCCATACGGGAATAGAGGAGGCAGGCCAAAGGGAAGGAGGCGCCCCCCCATAGGTCTGAATTGGACTAGGGGAAAGGGGGCGGCGCCCCCCTGCCCTTTCCTACTCCCTCTCTCTTTCCCTCTTTCTTCTCTCCTACTCCGGAAAGGAAAAGGGGAATCCTAATAGGACTTGGGAGTCCTAGTAGGACTCCCCACACTTGGCGCGCCCCCTCTAGGGCCGACCTCCTCCTGCCTCCTTTATATACATGGCCAGGGGGGCACCCCAATAGCACAATAGACAATCTCTTAGCCATGTGCGGTGCCCCCCTCCACAGTTACACACCTCAGTCATATCGTCGTAGTGCTTAGGCGAAGCCTTGCGCCGGTAACTTCATCATCACCGTTGCCACGCCGTCGTGCTGACGGAACTCTCCCTCGGCCTCAACTGGATCAAGAGTACGAGGACGTCATCGAGCGAACGTGTGCTGAACACAGAGGTGCCATACGTTCGGTGCTAGGATCGGTCTGATCGTGAAGACGTACGACTACATCAACTGCGTTGATGAAATACTTCCGCTTTCGGTCTACGAGGGTACGTGGACACACTCTCCAGCTCGTTACTATGCATCACCTAGATGGATCTTGCGTGTGCGTTGGAATTTTTTTGAAATTACTGCGTAGCCCAACAGTGGCATCCGAGCCAGGTCTATGCGTAGATGTTATTTGCACGAGTAGAACACAAAGAGTTGTGGGCGATAATAGTCATACTGCTTACCAGCATGCCATACTTTGATTCGGCGGTATTGTTGGATGAAGCGACCCAGACCGACATTACGCGTACGCTTACGCGGGACTGGTTCTACCGACGTGCTTCACACACAGGTGGCTAGTGGGTGTCTGTTTCTTCAACTTTAGTTGAATCGAGTGTGACTACGCCCGGTCCTTGTTGAAGGTTAAAACAACACACTTGACGAAAAATCATTGTGGTTTTGATGCATAGGTAAGAACGGTTCTTGCTAAGCCCGTAGCAACCACGTAAAACTTGCAACAACAAAGTAGAGGACGTCTAACTTGTTTTTGCAGGGCATGTTGTGATGTGATATGGTCAAGACGTGATGATATAAATTGTTGTATGAGATGATCATGTTTTGTAACAGAGTTATTGGCAACTGGCAGGAGCCATATGGTTGTCGCTTTATTGTATGAAATGCAATCGCCATGTAATTGCTTTACTTTATCACTAAGCGGTAGCGATAGTCATAGAATCAATAGTTGGCGAGACGACAATGATGCTTCGATGGAGATCAAGGTGTCAAGCCGGTGACGATGGTGATCATGACGGTGCTTTTGAGATTGAGATCAAAGGCACAAGATGATGATGGCCATATCATATCACTTATATAGATTGCATGTGATGTTTATCCTTTATGCATCTTATTTTGCTTAGTTCGGTGGTAGCATTATAAGATGATCTCTCACTAAATTTCAAGGTATAAGTGTTCTCCCTGAGTATGCACCGTTACGACAGTTTGCCGTGCCGAGACACCACGTGATGATCGGGTGTGATAAGCTCTACGTTCACATACAACGGGTGCAAGCCAGTTTTGCACACGCGGAATACTCGGGTTAAACTTGACGAGCCTACCATATGCAGATATGGCCTCGGAACAATGGAGACCGAAAGGTCGAGCGTGAATCATATAGTAGATATGATCAACATAGTGGTGTTCACCATTGAAAACTACTCCATCTCACGTGATGATCGGACATGGTTTAGTTTATATGGATCACGTGATCATTTAGATGACTAGAGGGATGTCTATCTAAGTGGGAGTTCTTAAGTAATATGATTAATTGAACTTTAATTTATCATGAACTTAGTCTTGATAGTATTTGCATATCTATGTTGTAGATCAATAGCTCGCGACGTAGTTCCCCGTTTATTTTTTGATATGTTCCTAGAGAAAAATAAGTTGAAAGATGTTAGTAGCAAAGATGCGGACTAGCTCCGTGATCTGAGGATTATCCTCATTGCTGCACAGAAGAATTATGTCCTTTATGCACCACTAGATGACAGACCTATTGCACGAGCAGATACAGACATTATGAACGTTTGACAAAGCTCGATATGATGACTACTTGATAGTTTAGTGCACCATGCTTTACGGCTTAGAACCGGGACTTCAAAAATGTTTTGAATGCCACGAAGAATATAAGATGTTCCAAGAGTTGAAATTGGTATTTCATAATCATGCCCGTGTAGAGAGGTATGAGACCTCTGACAGTACTTTGCCTACAAAATGGAGGAGAATAGCTCAACGAGTGAGCATGTGCTCAGATTGTCTGGGTACTACAATTTGCTTGAATCAAGTGGGAGTTAATCTTCCAGATAAGATAGTAATTGACAAAGTTCTCTAGTCACTATCACCGAGTTACTAGAACTTCGTGATGAACTATAATATGCAAGGGATAATGGAAACGATTCCCAAGCTCTTCGCGATGCTGAAATCGGCGAAGGTAGAAATCAAGAAAAAGCATCAAGTGTTGATGGTTGACAAGACCACTAGTTTCAAGTAAAAGGGCAAGGGAAAGAAAGAGAACTTCAAGAAGAATGGCAAGCAAGTTGCCACTCCCATGAAAAATCCCAAAGCTAGACCCAAGCCTGAAACTGAGTGCTTCAACTATGAAGGAAATGGTCACTGGAAGTGGAACTGCCCCAAAGACTTGGCGGATAAGAAGGATGGCAAAGTGAACAAAAGTATATATGATATACATGTTATTGATGTGTACTTTACTAGTGTTCATAGTAGCCCCTAGGTATTTGATACTGGTTCAGTTGCTAAGAGTAGTAACTCGAATTGGGAGTTGCAGAATGAACAGAAACTAGTTAAGGGTGAAGTGACGATGTGTGTTGGAAGTAGTTCCAAGATTGATATGATGATCATCGCACACTCCCTATACTTTCGGGATTAGTGTTAAACCTAAATAAATGTTATTTGGTGTTTGCGTTGAGCATGAAAATGATTTGGTCATGTTTATTGCAATACGTTATTCATTTAAGTTAGAGAATAATTGTTGTTCAGTTTACATGAATAAAACCTTCTATGGTCATACACCCAATGAAAATGGTTTGTTGGATCTCGATCGTAGTGATACACATATTCATAATATTGAAGCCAAAAGATGCAAAGTTAATAATGATAGTGCAACTTATTTGCGGCACTGCCGTTTAGGTCATATTGGTGTAAAGCGCATGAAGAAACTCCATGCTGATGGGCTTTTGGAATCACTTGATGCTTGCGAACCATGGGCAAGATGACTAAGACTCCGTTCTCCGAAACAATGGAGCGAGCACCTGACTTATTGGAACTAATACATATTGATGTATGCGGTCCGATGAGTGTTGAGGCTCACGGCGGATATCGTTATTTTCTAACCTTCACAGATGATTTGAGCAGATATGCATATATCTACTCGATTAAACATAAGTCTGAAACATTTGAAAAGTTCAAAGAATTTCAGAGTGAAGTGGAAAATCATCATAACAAGAAAATAAAATTTCTACAATCTGATCATGGAGGTGAATATTTGAGTTATGAGTTTGGTCTTCATTTGAAACAATGCGAAATAGTTTCGCAACTCACGCCACCTGGAACACCACAGCGTAATGGTGTGTCCGAACGTCGTAACCGCACTTTATTAGATATGGTGCGATCTATGATGTCTCTTACCGATTTACCACTATCATTTTGGGGTTATGCATTAGAGACAGCTGCATTCATGTTAAATAGGGCACCATCTAAATCCGTTGAGATGACACCGTATGAACTGTGGTTTGACAAGAAACCTAAGCTGTCGTTTCTTAAAGTTTGGGGCAGTGATGCTTATGTGAAAAGGTTTCAACCTGGTAAGCTCGAACCCAAATCGGAGAAATGTGTCTTCATAGGATACCCAAACGAAACTGTTGGGTACACCTTCTATCACAGATCCAAAGGCAAGATATTCGTTGCTAAAAATGGATACTTTCTAGAGAAGGAGTTTCTCTCGTAAGAAGTGAGTGGGATGAAGGTAGAACTTGATGAGGTAATTGTACCTTCTCCCGAATTGGAAAGTATTTCTTCAATGAAATCAGTTCAAGTGATGCTTCACCAATTAGTGAGGAAGTTAATGATGATGATCATGAAGCTTTGGATCAAGTTACTACCGAACCTCGTAGGTCAACCAGAGTACGTTCCGCACCAGAGTGGTACGGTAATCCTATTCTCGAGTTCATGTTACTTGACCATGACGAACCTACGAACTATGAGGAAGCGATGATGAGCCCAGATTCCGCGAAATGGCTTGAGGCCGTGAAATCTGAGATGGGATCCATGTATGAGAACAAAGTGTGGACTTTGGTTGACTTGCCCGATGATCGGCAAGCCATAGAAAATAAATGGATCTTCAAGAGGAAGACGGACGCTGATAGTAGTGTTACTATCTACAAAACGAGACTTGTAGAAAAAGGTTTTTGACAAAGTTCAAGGTGTTGACTACGATGAGATTTTCTCACTCGTGGCGATGCTTAAGTCTGTCCGAATCATGTTAGCAAATTGCCACATTTTATGAAATCTGGCAAATGGATAACAAAACTGCATTCTTTAATGAATTTATTAAAGAAGAGTTGTATATGATGTTGTAAGGACATATTTATCCCTAAGGTGTTTTGGTGATTGATGACAATGCCTTTGCGGACTAATCGTGTGCCTTGAGCTTCTCAGACGTTTCATCGCTAGGCACAAGACGGTTTGGTGCCCCTCGAAGACTATTGAAGACGGCGTTTTTCTACGTTTCTTTTCAGTGGATTTGAGTCGTAGGGAAGCCGTACTATTAAGAGGGGGTCCGCGTCGGAAAGGTTCGGGTGGAATCATCACGTACACGTTTTCTTCCTCTGCACCTCCTTTCCCTTTGCCCTTGGAGCATCCTCCGTTTTCCTCATCTCTATGCAAAGAGAAGGATTCCTAAGTGTTGCTGTTCTGGGGCATGCGGTAGTACTGCTCCACAAAGCGGTAGTACCGCAAGTCCATGCGGTAGTACCGCTCCTACGGAGCTGTACTACCGTGACCTCAGACCAGACTCAGCCGCCCGTGCGGCTGTAGGGGCGGACATAATTTTTTACGTCCGCGCCCTACGCGGTAGTACCGCCCCATGCGTGCGATAGTACCGCGAGTCCTGGTCTCGCACAGCTACATGAGCGGAAGTAGGGGCAGATGTAATTTTTTACATCCGCTCCCTGCGCGGTAGTACCGCACGCCATATGCGGTAGTACCGTGTCAGATTTTTGCATCGAGTGTTTTTCAGCGGAAGTTGGCACGGATGTATTTTTATTCATCCGCGTCCTTCCCAGGCCAGTCCAGACCTGCCTTGCGGTAGTACCGCAAGGGGGAGCGGTAGTACCGCACCAGTGGCAGTACTGCCCTCCGCCTCTGCGTGTCAGGCTTGTCCTCGCTTCTGTCGTGACTGCGGTAGTACCGTGGGCCGTCACGGTAGTACCGTGAGGCCTTGCGGTAGTACCGCTTGCCTGGTGCGGTAGTACCGCAAGTCGCGGGCTGGTTAGGTGGATAACGGTTGGATTTAGTTCTCGACTATATAAGGGGTGTCTTCTTCCTCTAGTTGACCACCTCTTCCAACCCTAAGCTCCATTTTTGCTCTAAGCTCCATTTTCGCCCGATCTCACTCCCTAGCCAATCAAACTTGTTGATTTGCTCGGGAGTGGTTGAGAAGGCCCCGATCTACACTTCCACCAAGAGAAATTTGATTCCCCCCACTAATCCCTTGCGGATCTTGTTACTCTTGGGTGTTTGAGCACCCTAGACGGTTGAGGTCACCGCGGAGCCATAGTCCATTGTGGTGAAGCTTTGTGGTGTCGTTGGGAGCCTCCAATTAAGTTGTGGAGATTGCCCCAACCTTGTTTGTATAGGTTCGGTCGCCGCCTCCAAGGGCACCAATAGTGGAATCACGGCATCTCGCATTGTGTGAGGGCGTGAGGAGAATACGGTGGCCCTAGTGGCTTCTTGGGGAGCATTGTGCCTCCACACCGCTCCAACGGAGACGTACTTCCCCTCAAAGGGAAGGAACTTCGGTAACACATCCTCGTCTCCACCGGCTCCACTCTTGCTTATCTCGTGCCTTTACTTGTGCAAGCTTATTTGTGTTATATCTCTTGCTTGCTTGTGTGCTTGTTGTTGTTGCATCATATAGGTTGCTCACCTAGTTGCATATCTAGACAACCTACTTTGATGCAAAGTTTAAATTGGTAAAGAAAAGTTAAAAATTGTTAGTTGCCTATTCACCCCCCTCTAGTCAACTATATCGATCCTTTCAATTGGTATCAGAGCCTCGTCTCTTTATTAAGGACTTTACCGTCCGAAGAGTATGGTTGACGTCGTAGACGGTGTGGAGGAGCACTCTGGTGCGAATCCGGTCTCGTCTACGGGAGATGGGGGAACCGCGGTCTCTCGTGAGGAATTCAATGTGGCGTTGGACACATTGAAAACCTCCATGACGACCGAGGTCGAAAGCATGTTTAATAAATTCTTATAAGGGCTTAAACTTTCCACCGCACCGTTGAAAGTGGGTGATCCCGCTAACAAGGTGACGGATGCTACCTCCGACACGGGGGAAGCTACTAGCGAGAAAGCTCCTTCTTCTAGTGGTAAAAATGGCACCGGCATCGTTGCCCATGTGGAACCTCCACTTGTCTATGGTGGACCGCTTCCTTCCACTCATTTGAATCATGCCGGCCCGGCCCCTAAGATTGAGAAGAATGTAGAATTTGATTCTTGGGTCTATTGTTTTAAGCGTCATTTAAATCATGTGAACACTAACCTTTGGAGAATCATTGAAGAAGGTTTCTATCCGCATGACCGAAGCAACTTCACTCCTAGAGAAGCCGTGGATAATCAATTCAATGAGAATGCTCTCTTCATCATCCAAGAAGCCATCCCACCCGAAGATCTTCCTCATCTCCGGCCCTACTCCATGGCCAAAGATGCTTGGCACCAAGTGGTTTCCCTCTATCGGGGAAGCGCAAGCATTCAACGCTCCAACTATGAAGTGGTGCAAGATGAAGCCGATGAGTTTGCAATGAAAGAAGATGAAGAACCTCGTGAGCTTTATCGGAGGGCAACCAAACTCGCGGTCTCTCTCCGAGATCATGGAAGTAAGGACACGGATGACAATTGGATCAAGCGCAAATTCCTCAAGGCAATGATGCCCTATCACAAATCCATGTCCTCCGTCATTCGTTAAAGGCCGGACTTCCACACCTTGTCCTCAAGTGAAGTGTTGGATGAGTTCGTTGCTATGAGCATC